>NW_022196906.1:51693981-51717670 GCF_008632895.1 Mastomys coucha | reverse complement strand
AGAAATCTGCCTGCCTCTGCCTCCCAAGTGCTGGGATTAAAGGCGTGCGCCACCACCGCCCGGCACAAATTAAGATCGTAAACTATTTGTCTCAGTCACTGTTCTATTGCGGTGAAGGGACACATGACCATGGCAGGTTTTATAAAAGGAAGCATTCTACACGCCTTTAATCCCAACACTTGGGAGGCAGAGGCTGGCGGAGGCTGGCTTACAGTTTCAGAGGCTAAGTCCATTATCATCATGGCAGAGAACGTGGCTGCACACAGGCAGGCATAGGAGCAGCAGGAAGGAGGGGCAGGAAGAAGACTGAGAGCTTTCTTTTTTGGCTTGCTGTTGTCTGTGGCTGTTGCTAGGTGTAACCAGTAAGTGCTCACTTGAAGGATGTTTGAGGATTGATGACATCTTGCCTGGCCTGCAGGAATTTGGGGTCATTGGTGCAGGGAAGGCAAGAATCTGAGGAACAAGTTACTTTAGTTTTAGAAAGCACAATGTTGGGTGTGTGGTGGTTTAATAGGAATCACCCCCATAGGGTCATATATTTGAATGCTTAGTTATCAGAGAGTGGCACTATTTGAAAGGATTAGAGGGATTAGGAGGTATGGCCTTTTGGGACTAGGTATGGGCTGGTTGGAGTGTCACTGGGGATGAACTTTGGGGTTTGAAAAGCTCATGCTGGGCCTAGTCTCTTTTTCTCTGCCTCTCTGCCTAAGGATCGAGGTGTAGTTCTCAGCTGAAGCTCTGGCACCTGCCTGTGTACTGCTGTGCTCCCCACCATGGCGATACTGGACTAAACCTCTGAAATTGTAAGCAAGCTGCCAGTTAAATGCTTTCTTTCATGAGAGACCCTTTGGTCATGGTGTCTCTTCACAGCAATAGACCAGTGACTAAGACAAGTGTATGAGTTTTCTGGAGATGGCTCACCATTTTTGCATGGTTATGATGGGTGAACTCTAAGAGTACAGGGTCATCCCAGGATGGCTTCTAGCTGCTGATCTGCATTTCCTGCCACTGTTCCGTAGCCTAATGATTCCTGGGCACCAGCCCACCCTACTGGGCAGATTTTCTGCAGATCAACATGAAGATGTACTCTCATGCTGTGTAGACAAACTGATGATATCATAATTCCTGATCATGATTTTATAGAACTTCTAAACCAATACAAGTAATCTCCAGCCCCCTGTAGAATAAAAGCTGCAAATAGAGATCTGTAAGCCTTCATGTGTCATGGGCTAATTGCACTAGGAAAAGAAAGCAGGCTTGAGACAAATTTATGATCAAGGAAAACATTCCTTCTAGGTTAAGTGTGACCAGTAACTAAAGGTCATAAATTGGGAATAGACAATTTGTTGTAGGTGCAATGACAGAAAGTAAAATATTGACTAGTCTATACAAGACTTCAAAATAATGAGACACTAGGCAGATGATTTGTCTTCCGACAAAACTGTGCAAAATTGTGACATGAAATTTATTGCTTTGAACTTATAATGAACTTATGGGGGGGCTGGTGACAGATAATAAATATTTAGTCAGATACTAGTCTTAATGGAAAGACATGTAAAAATTCTATTGTAACTCCTAACACTGTAGCTGTCCAGCAGCCAGGTGAACGGGTCTTCTAAAAGGAAAGCTGGGGTCTTGGAGTGGGGGATGGGATGGTGAGAGAAATAATGAAGCCAAGACAAAAGTTTCTGATCAAGGCCTGATGTTTATTTAGGAGACTGAGTATATAAAGGAAAGGGGACCCATCCCCCTCAATACTAGGACCTCCTCAACTCATTAGCATCTTGTTGATAGTCAGAAACTTGTCAGGCAGGTAGACTCAGTAATGTAGTAGGTGGTGGCTCCTTGTAGGAAACTTCAGAAGGGGCAGGACTATGGAGTTCTCTTATCTCCACCCTAGGTGGGCTAGCTCAGTCGGCAGAGCAGGGACTGGGGGAAGGGTACATAAAACCCTGTCGATCTATGACATGAATTATTGCCTTAAGCTTACTACGAACTTATTGGAATGCAAAACTGTTTAGAAAATCACGTAATCAATCGTCCTGCTGTAATGGTTCTACCTGATAGTTATATGAAGTCATTTTTTAGAGAAAGTATAAAAACTAAGAACAATAAAACAATGGTGCAACTTTCTTTAGCTTCACCCAGCATGTGTGTTTCTGGTCTTTCTTTTTTTCTTTTCTTTTCTCTCTGGTCCATGATGAGTTAATGAACTCCAAGCCTCTCACCTCGCCAGCAAAGGACACTCGAGCCCCTAGAGAAAAGAGACAAATAACTAAGACTTTTTTTTAAATCCCCTGCTGCTAACAGAGTGTATTGCCAGAAGGCATCAGCTTCTGGCTACAGGATAGCAAAGAGTTAAAGAAAGAGAAAATTGACCAATAGCAATTGCAACTTTCGGCCCTGTAAGTGCCAATGCCACCCATCACTGCCTACCTCAGTCTACCTGGATGCCAGTCTGGTCACTGGCACTTGCCAGAGGTTAGTAGTGACAACTCCATAGGTTCACCCTGTGTTAGTTCCCAGGCTGATTAAGCCACTGTTTAAGTTTGGGAGTCCCTGTCTCCATCTCTAGCCTTCCAGCTGCACTCCCCAGCCAGTGCACTCAACATCACAAACTCTTCTCTAGGACATTTTTCTTCTATGGGTTGAACTTTACCTCAAGGATATTCTTCAGAGGTGAGTCTAGAATCTTATACCCAAGGCTGCTCATACAGTTTGTTTTTTGTGTATTCTTTAGCAAGGTGGCTCCCCTGCAAATGTTAGGTAGCAAGGTCTCCAGAGGATTGCAACCTTCCAGTGAAGTTTGAGGCAGAAGGGGAAATATGGCCTCCCATGCCAAGCTATAGTATTGCTGATGTATCCAGAGTATTAGGAGAGCTGTGTCTATGTTTTCATGGGAGGAGAAGATGCTCTCACTGGGTTCTTGGCTGTCTTCATGGCCCCCAGTCCTTGCCTCACTGGGCTTCTGCTCATTGTTTCTTCCTCACCCACTGTACTCTACTCCACTCACAACTTCTCTTCCAGCTTCTCCAACTTGCCCTGTCCCTACTTTTGTACACAGGAGAGCATTGACTGGAAATGTTCCAGTCAATGACCCATCATCCTCTTCACACCCACATCTGTCACCCTTTGAGGTGAGTCCTGTTACCCATTACTTTTCCAGGGAATAAACTGAAGCTGAGAGAGCTGAGGTCATTCACTAGGTCCAGTCTTAAACCACACAGAGCTCTTGGGTGTGACATGCTGTTTGGCTAGTCCCCAACACAGATACACACACACACACACACACACTTACACACATATAGACACACAGACACAAACACTCACACAGACAGACACACAGACATACACAGAAACAGACACAGACACAGACACACACACACACACAGACACACACACACACACACACAGACACACACACACACACACACACACACACACACACACACACACACACACACACACACACACACACACACACACACACACACACAGAGTTCTTTCCTGTCCTCATTCCTTTCTTAGCTAACACTATAGCTCTTTTAGAATTGTCCTAACTAGTTTTTCTTGTCAACTAGAGACAATCAAGAATCATCTGGGAGCCGGGCCGTGGTGGCGCACGCCTTTAATCCCGGCACTTGGGAGGCAGAGGCAGGCGGATCTCTGAGTTCGAGGCCAGCCTGGTCTACAGAGTGAGTTCCAGGACAGCCAGGGCTAAACAGAGAAACCCTGTCTCAAAAAAAAAAAAAAAAAAAAAAAAAAATCATCTGGGAAGAGGGAGTCTTAACTGAGGGATTGCCCAGCTCAGATTCAGTAGCCATGTATGTGGGATGCTGTCATGACTGTAGATTGGTGTAGAAGGGCCCCACTCATTGTGGGTGGTGCCACCCTGGGCTAGCTGTGCTGGACAGTATGAGAACGCTTGATGAGCAAGAGCCAGAGTAATAAACCATGTTTATCTAAGATTTCTACTCCAAGGGCCTGCCTTTTGTTCCTGCCCTGACTTCCCTCAATGATAAACTGATCTAAAAGTGTAAGTGAGATGATGTAAACCCTTTCCTCCCCAAGCTGCCTTTGGTCATGGTGTTTATCACAGCAACAGAAAACAAACTAGGACAAAACACCCTCAGGAGGTGCCCTGCAGGGCTTGGCAGCCTGGGATCACTCACCTCTATTCAAGAATATCCTGGCTGCTCTGTCTACTTCCCAGAGCTGAAAATGTTTGAAGCAGTGCTGGGCCTTGGTCTAGAGCCAAGTCTAGAACACAAAGTTTGAACTATTAATGAATGTGCAGAGGTTATATAAGAGGGCTATGGGAGCTGCCTGGACTTTGTATCATATACTTACATCCACAAATACTGCTCCAAAATATTTTATTAATTTGAAATTTTTTAGTGAATCTTCATTCATGAAACATGATCAACCTTTGCTTATGAAGTGCTGGCTTGTGGAATCCCCAGGTTATTGTACTTGTATGAAGTGCACTAGGCAATCTGGTCACTTCTGAAATCAGGGACTTTCCTTCCCTTGCAGACCCTGTAGCACACTGGCAGGAATATTTTAAAGGGACATGTGGGCCTCACCCTTGTGCTACTCAGGTATTGAAACAATGGACTCCAAGAAAATAGAATTGTTCTAGGAGTCCCAAGCTGGGAGAAGGAAACGGCTAAAGACTGATGTCAGTCAAAGGAGGGAACTTGTCTTCTTCAAAGAGACTTCCTGTAGTCTGACAATGTGTCACACTACCTTATGGGAGAGACTGGAGCTAAGACAATGGTGAAGGGAGGGACCACAACAGATTCGGACTAGCTGTGCTTCCTCTTCCTCATTCGTTTCCTTTTCCTCTTTCTGCGTGTGTGTGTGTGTGTGTGTGTGTGTGTGTGTGTGTGTGCGCATGCATGTTATAATATGTGTGTGTGTATGAGGTATGTACACGTGTGGGGGTGTATATGTGTGCATAATGTGTGTGTGATATGTCTGTGGATATGTGTGTGTATAAATGTGTATGATGTGTGTTTATGTATGTGTGTGAAAGGTATATATGTGTGTGGTGTGTATGTGTGTGTGTAATTTATATGTTATGTGATATCTGTGTATGCAATATATGTATGATATGTGTGTGTTATATATGTGTGACTTGTGTATGTATGTGTATATTTGCTGTGACATGTGTGTGGGTATTTATATGTGTGTGGGTATTGTGTGGGTATGTGTGATAAGTATGTGTGCATGTGATATGTGTATGACATATTGGTGGGTACATGTGTATGTGTATGTGTGTGTGCATGTAGGTGTATATGTTATGTGTGTGATGCTATATAAGTATGTGTGTGTTTGTGTGTGTGTATGTGTGATGTGTATGGGTGTGTTTGGGCACATATACATTTCTGTGAAGGTCAGAGGACAACTTCTCCTCAGCCCCGTTATGCAGTTGGCTGGCCCCCTTTCTACACCTAAGCCTAAAATGAACTCCAAAGATGGGCCTGGGGGCACTGCTGGGTTTCTTTTTGTTTTTTCAGTTCTTTGCTGTCTATCAACAGTGGAAGGATGGAGGCACAGCTGCGTGCTGTTGCCCACAGCAACCTGAGAAGTTCCATTTCGCCTTAGGGACCTCCACTCAAGCAAACCCAGTATTCTTGTCTTTACCACAGGAAAAATGTCAGGATAAATCAGTATGAAGAGGCAGAGTTGGAGTTTATTAAGAGATTACAATACAGATTTTAAGCATGATGGTTAAGAAAAAGAGGCCCCCAGGAGAAAAGACATACCTCCGTATGGTTGTGGGCTTCTCAAAGGAGAGCTGAGCTTAGGTGTGTTTACACTGCCTATGCAGGATCTTGAGCCTCTCTAGCACGTGTGAGGGTGTATATGTGTGTATATTAACGATCAGAAATTGTAATTTACAGCAAGGTTTAAAGACTTTCCTTTTGTAAATAAAATTGTAAGGTAGATTTATGAGGGGTATTGTTTATATTTGGGACAAGAAGCAAGTGTCAAAAACCCAAAGTTGTAGATTACTTTAGCCCTACGTGAGCATATTTGATTTATTGTCTTTGACATCGTTGATTGTCCCGTCTTTCAGAAGAACATGTGTGTCCTCAGAGGGGATTTTGGCTTAATCAGCAGTGTCTGAAGTTTCTTGATGCCTTTGGAAGGGCAGCCAAACCAGATGACAGAGCAGAAGAGGCGTTTTACAGCATTATTCTTAGTTTATGTGCACGAGTGCTTTGCCTGTATGTATGAATGTGTACCCTGTGTGTGCCTGGTGCCTGCTGAGGCCGGAAAAGAGCATCAGATCCTGGAACTGGCTGTGTGCTGACATGTGGGTGCTGTGAGCTTCAGGGATCCTTTTTCTCTGTCAGGCTTGAGATTCCAGGAGTTCATTATTCACATCCCATTTTATCTCCACTCGGGAACTAGGTCATGCACCATTTGGGTGTAAGACACTCTGCTTCCACAGCCAATCTGCCTGTCTGAATTGCTCTGGGGCTGGAGGCTGCAGCTTCCAGTTTAGCACCTTGTGGTGAGAACAGGGGGAGACTAGGTAAAAAAGCCTTGCAGGGCTAATATCCTCTTATCAGTGAGTGAATAATATGTGTGTTCTTTTGTGATTGGGTTACCTTACTCAGGATGATATTTTCTAGTTCTATCCATTTGCCTAAGAATTTCATCAACTCATTGTTTTTAATAGCTGAGTAGTACTCCATTGTGTAAATGTACCACATTTTCTGTATCCAGTCCTCTGTTAAGGGACATGTGGGTTCTTTCCAGCTTCTGGCTATTATAAATAAGGCTGCTATGAACATAGTAGAGCATGTGTCCTTGTTACATGTTGGAGCATCTTCAGAGTATATGCTTGGGAGTGGTATAGCTTAGTTCTCAGGTAATATGTCCAATTTTTTGAGGAACCACTAAACTGATTTCCAGAGTGGTTGTTCCAGCTTGCAAGCTTGGAATATCCAAGATACAATTCACAGACCACGGGGCTGGAGAGATGGCTCAGTGGTTAAGAGCACCGACTGCTCTACTGAAGGTCGTGAGTTCAAATCCCAGCAACCACATGGTGGCTCACAGCCATCCGTAATGAGATCTGATGTCCTCTTCTGGGATATCTGAAGATAGCTACAGTGTACTTACATATAATAAATAAATAAATCTTTAAAAAAAAATAAATTCACAGACCACATGAAGCTCAAAAGGAAGACCAAAGTCTGGATACTTTGGTCCTTCTTAGAAAGGGGAACAAAATACCCATGAGAGGAGATACAGAGACAAAGTATGGGGCAGAGACTGAAGGAAAGGCCATCCAGAGACTGTCCCACCTGGTGATCCATCCCATATACAGTTACCAAACCCAGACACTATTGTGGATGCCAACAAGTGGTTGCTGACAGGAGCCTGATATAGCTGTCTCCCGAGAGGCTCTGCCAGTGCCTGACAAATACAGAAGTAGATGCTCACAGCCATCTATTGGACTGAGCACAGGGTCCCCAATGGAGGAGCTAGAGAAAGAGCCTAAGAAACTGAAGGGTTTGCAGCCCGTTAGGATGAACAACAATATGAACCAACCAGTACCCCCAGAGCTCCCAGGGACTAAACCACCAACCAAAGAGTACACATGGAGGGACCCATGGCTCCAGCGGCATATGTAGAAAAGGATGGCCTTGTTGGACATCAATGGGTAGAGAAGCCCTTGGTTCTGTAAAGGCTTGATGCCCCAGTATAGGGGAATGCCAGGACAAGGAAGCAGGGAATGGGTGGGTTGGTGAGCAGGGAGAAGGGTTGGGATAGGGGGTTTTCTGAGGGGAAACCGGGAAAAGGGATAACATTTAAAATGAAAATAAAGAAAATATCTAGGGCTCAGCGGGTAAGAGCACTGACTGCTTTTCTGAAGTTCCTGAGTTCGGATCCCAGCAACCACATGGTGGCTCACAACCACCCATAATGAGATCGGATGCCCTCTTCTGGTGCGTCTGAAGACAGCTGCAGTGAATTACGCCAGAGCGAGTGGGGCCGGAGAGCAGCCACATACAGGATGGCTCACGGCCATCTGTACAACTACAGTGTACTCGTACACATAAAATAAAATAAATCGAGAAAAAAAAAAAGAAAATATCTAAAAAAATAAAAAAAAATTAAAAAGCCTTGTAGGGAATTGTGGTTCTCGAAGTCGAAGTCCTGGGGAGAAAAGGAGAAGGGGACTTATCTGCCTTTTGTTCTCAGTACGTGTACAACTCTCAGAATGTGTGTCCACATGGTAAAAAAGCTCACTGCGAGTCTGCACATAAATTCAGTCATAAGTTGAATAAGAGGTTATGCATATACAGTAGGAGCAATTATCTGGTTTAATATTCACCATTTGTTACTAGCTTACTGGGTCACAGAAAGTTCAAGACTGTAACTAAGCCATCCTTGAAGTTTTGTTTAAACCCAGTCAATATCTTATCTCCTGTTTTTGCACCTGGGGTCCTGTGGTGTATATCTTCTTTATGGCCTTTGGTTAATGGTTTCTATAGCTCCTTGGAATGTGCCCTAAGTTTTAGAAGTCTGCTGTTATCTCAGAAGCATTTAAGCAGTCTTGTTATAAAAGGAACTCGAATGTCTCTATCTGGGTTGCCAATTCTTGGTTAACTCAGCATGCTAGCTGTTTCTGCAGAATAAATGCTCCTTGTTTTTGCATATTATCTGAGTCCAGGTCTTCCTTCAGCGATTTTCAGACCCTTACAGGTTTAGATGTTTGTCGCTGTGCCAGCTTTTTCCAGGGGTTCAGGGGATCCAACTAATCCATCTCTCCATTTCGTTATTTTTATTTTTTAAAAATATTATGGACCAGTGACATGGGTCATATGGTAGAGGTCCTAAGGATGATAGTTTTGATCCATGGTGGAAGGAGAGAACGGACTCCCATAAATTGTCCTCTACACATGCCCAAGTACACTTGAGTGTGCATGTGCACATGTGCTTGCACACACACTAAGTAAAAATGCAATAAAATAATTTTTGCAGTTACTAGGAGTTGAACCCAGGACCTCACACATGCTAGGCAACTACTCTACCACTGAGCTGCACTTTTAGCTCTTTTTAAAGTTTTATTTTATGTTGGTTTTTCAAGACAAGATTTCTCTGTAGAGCCCTGGCTATCTTAGAACTCACTCTATAGCCCCACTAGCCTTGAACTCAGATATCTACCTGTCTCTACTTCCCAAGTGCTGGAATTCAGGGAATGTGTTACTACCACCTGGCTTAAACTTTTATTTTGAGGCATGGTACTGCTCTGTAGGCCAGACTGGCCTTGATTTGCAATCTTTCTTCCTTAGCCTCCCAAGTAGCTTAGATCATAAGCATTTACCACTGCTTCCAGCAAAAGTTACTTTTACAATACAATAAATTAAAAAGTAAATAATTAAAGTGAGTTTGATAAGTGTCCAGGCACAATGAAAGAACAAAAACCAAAGCAACTTTTCAGCATAATCTCCCTGTGCTGTTATATAACAGTTTCCTCTGAGATTGAACATTTCTATTATGCAGAACGCTCCTTAAGCAGGAAGGTAAACAACTCAAAATAGCTTCAGGAAATTCCTGAAACTGACCAGACTCATTAGGCCCCTCCCTACCATAGTGAACAATAAAAGCTAATAAGAGTCCCTCTCAGAGAAAAGAAATGAGCTGCAAAGAAGACTGAGACAAGATCAACTATGTGGGAGAAGCAGAAACCCGCAGAGCTGCCTGGAAGAGCTTTAGATCTTGGAAAGGACACTTTCCAACCTGTTGAGCAGCCCAAGGGCTGTGCAGTGTGCTCCAGGTTCCCAGCTTTGTGAGCTGTCAGCCATGCTGGGGTAGTCTTGGTGATGCAATTGTCTTTGAGTCATTTCTGCTCCTATAAGTAACCTCTCACCCTATTCCTGTAAGTAATCCCAGTAAAATTCATTAGTTCATTGGGTTGGACTTTATCCATATTTTGTTCTGTCTGGAGTGAGTAGATGTATGTTGTGTCTCAAAGATCACAGAGATGAACAAAACAAAAAAATCTTGGATGTAAGATTGGATTTTAGACCTGTTCATTCTCAGTATGATGGTTTCAATGGCCTCCATAAGTTTAAATATTTGAACTTTTAGTGTTTAGTTGATGGGACTATTTGAGGATTTGGAAGTATGGCCTTGATGAAGGAGATTTCAAAAGCCCACTGAAAGGCTGGAGAATCTTAGAATTTAAAATGAGGGCATTTAATAGAAATGTATGTATTAATGTGTAACCTTTACTTAAAAGAGGGCAAGGAAAACCTCTGCCACAAGCCAAAAAGGTGGAGTAGCCAGTTCCAGGAACTCAGAGCCTCAGGGCTCTGGTTCCCAATACCTGCCCCTCCTGAATGATCCACAATGAGGGCGGAACTAAGAATGAAGGTCTAGTGGTTTATGAGACTCTCCACCCTGCCCACCGATAGATGAAGATTACATTCCTAGAATGAATGTGTTCCCCTCCCTAACTGAATACCTTGGGTTGGGTCCCTCAGAAATTTTCCACTGTTTTATGTTCTGTTTCCTTGGTAACCCTCTCTCCGCCCCCAGCTTCTGGATTTTCTCTTAAATACCCCACACTTCTTGTGTTTGGAGTCGAACTCTGGTCAGCATGGTCACAAGATCGACCCCGGTACTGGTATCCCCAATAAACCTCATGTGATTGCAGCAAGTTTGGTCTCTCGTGAGTCATTGGGTGGTCGCGTCATCCCGAGACTTGAGTAAGGATCTCCCCAGTTCTGGGGGTCTTTCACCCACATTATTTTTCAGTTAGCCAGCCTCCCCCCACCCCACCCCCACCTCTCTGCCCTGGGTGTATAGATCAGATGTAAGCTCTCAGCTACTGCTCTAGTGCCGTACCTCTCTGTCTCTTGCTATGCTCCCCACCACAATGATCACGGTTACCTTCTGAAACTGTTAGCCCTTAAATTAAGAGCTTTCCTCAATAAGTTTCCTTGGTCATGGTATTTTGATGTTGTAATAAAAAAGCAAGATACTCAGCAAATTTTTAAAATCATACCAAAATTCACAGCATTTTGAACATAATGAGACATTTATATTTCACCTAGCAATAGGCAGACTCATTGAATAGAGAAATTTGGCCAGGTGATGGTTGCTCACACCTTTAATTCCAGCACTCAGGAGGCAGAGGCAGGTGGATCTCTGTGAGTTTGAGGCCAGCCTGATCTACAGAGTGAAACCCTGTCTTGAGAAAGGAAAAAAAAGCCGGGTGGTGGTGGCACACGCCTTTAATCCCAGCACTTGGTAGGCAGAGGCAGGCAGATTTCTGAGTTCGAGGCCAGCCTGGTCTAAGAGTGAATTCCAGGACAGCCAGGGCTATACAGAGAAACCCTGTCTCGAAAAAAAAATAAATAAATTGGAAAAAAAAAAAGAGGAAGGAAAAGAAAAAACCCAGCAGAAATTTGGGTTCAGTAGTATAGAACTTGCCTATCATGTGTGAGGCTTTAGGTTTGATCACCCCCAATGTCTGTTACTGTGTGTGTGACTCCCTCAGTAGGTAGACTAGACTGGCTTTGAACTTTTGGCCATCCTGTCCCAGCCTCCTCAGTGCTGAAGTTGCAGGATTTTTTTTTTTTTTTTAGTTTTTCGAGACAGGGTTTCTCTGTATAGCCCTGGCTATCGTGGAACTCACTCTGTAGCCCAGGCTGGTCTCGAACTCAGAAATCCACCTGCCTCTGCCTCCCAAGTGCTGGGATTAAAGGCGTGCTGCCACCACCGCCCAGCTGGAGTTGCAGGATTGTGCTAGACAGACACAAGGCAGCCTGCTCAATCTCTGCGTTAATTCCTGGCGCTGAGTCTCACACATCTTTTCAATCTAAGTCAAATAGCCAGTACCCCCTACCCCCAACTCCAACCTCTTCCCCGCCCCCCTTCATCCCCCATCCCCCACCCCCACTCAGTGCAGATGTCTCATGCTTTTGAAGGAGGCAGAAAAGTAGTGCCCTTGAAGAGATAAGGCCCCCACTCTTGAGCTATGGGGAAGAGGCAACTAAATGTTCCCAGACAGCGGTGGCCGGCTTGTAAAATTACACTAGCCTCTGATAATGCAATAAGTTATTTCTTTCCAGGTCAAAAAGGTCCTTTTCCTGCTGTATGGTCCCGCCTTGCTGTTTGAAGAAGTGTAATTGATTCTGAAGGATACCCTCTACCCAATCCTGTAACGCCAAGGCTCGAAAGCCCAAGCTTATGCATCTCCCATGTATACCCTGAACCCCTAGACAAGAGCGTTGCATTCCTAAATTGTGATCCGAGTCTGAACTCCAATAAAGACTCTTGTGTACTTGCATTGGTGTTGTGATCTTTGGCGGTCTCCTTGGGGTTCCTGCATTCTGAGCATAACAATGCTACCAAGACCCTCTCCTCCCTCGGATGTTAAAGCACAGATGTGTGAAAAGGGGAAACAGAAGGCAGAATAACAATAAAATAAATCAGGAGGCTTGCATTTCAGGTTTTCTTTCACTGTGGGCCACAGAGGGAAATGACAACTTAATGAGTGAGGAGAAAGTCCTTTAACTTTATTTATTTATTTATTGAGAGGGGGTAAGGGAGCAAGTGCTGGGGGGGTATATGTCCGGATACTGTGGAGGTCAGAAGACAAGTCCACTCTTCCTTCTACCTCGTCTCTCTCTGTGTCTGTCAGTGTTCTGCCTACAGGGGGTTAGTTGTCCCTAGAGCTTCTGGCTGATTCTCCTGTCTCTTTGTCCCATTTCACAATAAGAATGGGGTGATTATAGAGGAGAGCTACCTCATCTGGCTTTTTACATGAATTCTAAGGCTCACACTGGTCGGCAGACTCACACAACACTTTTGCTTGCTCAACCATCTCTCCATCCCCTTTATTTAAATACTATTTTTAAATAAATAGCATCAGGGCAACTTATCTACACACCAAAATAAGTAAATATACTAAGAAATAGCTTCCTACCAGTCTTATAATGTAGACAGTTACCTTCTCATTGTGTACAGCAATGAGCTAAACACGATCACAGATCTGAAGTAAGTAACCAATATAACAAACTACATACAAAAATAGGAAAATTAGCCGGGCAGTGGTGGCACACGGCTTTAATCCCAGCACTTGGAAGGCAGAGGCAGGCGGATTTCTGAGTTCGAGGCCAGCCTGATCTACAGAGTGAGTTCCAGGAAAGCTAGGGCTACACAGAGAAACCCTGTCTCGAAAAACCGAAAAAAAAGAAAAAGGAAAATTAGTTTTGATCAGATATTTCTTAGATACAAAACAACATAATCCAGTCAGATATAATGATTCACACCTATAATCCCAGCACTTAAGTGGGCAAATCAGAAGGATTACCACAAGTTTCAGGCTAGCCTGGGCTATATAGCAAGACTCTGACTCAAAAACTTAAAAAACAAAAAACAAACAAACAAAAAACCCCACAAAACTTTTGCTCTTCATAAGGGACCAGGAAGAAAATAAAATATAAACCTCAAGCTGAAAGAAAATGTTGGCAATTGCTGTATCTGTTAGTGGACTGCTGTATTGGTTGATTGATCGATTGATTATTTATTTATTTATTTATTTATTTATTTATTTATTTATTTAGAGATGGGGTTCCCTGTGTAGTCCTGGCTGTCCTGGAACTCAATCTGTAGACCAGGCTGACCTTGAACTCACAGAGTTCCGCTGGCCTCTGCCTCCTGAGTGCTGAGGTTCAGGGGGTGCAGCACCACCACCTGGAAGGAGATTGTGTTCTTAGAGTCGGACATAGCCGCTCATCCCTGTAATCCCAGCACTGGAAAGGCCAAACCAGAAAGATTTCTGTAGGTTCATGGCCAGCCTGGTTTACGTAGTAAAACCCTGTCTTAAAATAAAAAGAGAAAGAGATAAAGTAAAGATGAACTCTTAGAACTCAACAGGAAAGCAAGGAGAATGAGGTGTAGCTCAGAGGTAGAGTGCAGGGTTAGCACGCTCCAGGCTATGAGTTCAATACCCAGTGGTTTTGTGCTCTTGTGCTCCCTGTCTAAATGACCCAATTTAAAAGTAGGTAAAAGGGTAGTAGCTATTTTACCAGGGAAAATTAAATATATGCTTACCTAGTAACCAAACAATCTCATGCCCAGTTATCAGCCCCAGAGGAATGAAAACATGTGTTTCTACAAATACTTGATTCCCACAATCAAGAAACATTATTCATAATGACCTAAAATTGGTAATAACCCAAAAGTTTATCAACAAGAAAAAAGCCAGGCGTGATGGCACATACTTGTAATCTCAGCACTTGGAGCTTGGAAGCAGTTCAAGGCTGGCCTTGTTTTATAGTGGGTCTGAGGTCAGCTACATGTGGCCTGTCTCAAAAACACAGGGTTTAAAATTATATTTTCAGTGTGTGTGTGTGTGTGTGTGTCGGGGGACACTTCATGCTGTGTCACACATGTGGAGGTCAGAAGACAACATTGTAGGAGTCAATTTTCTCCTTCCACTGTGTGGGTCTCAGAAATCAAACTCAGGTTGGCAGGCTTGCCGCCTAATGAGTCATCTTACAGCTCTCCACCTTCTTTTTAGATTTATCTTATTTTATGTGTCTGAGTGTTTTGCCTATATGTGTGTCTGTACCCAGTGCCTATAGAAGTCAGAAGAGTGCGTTGGATCCTCTGGATCAATGGATTTGGAGCTGGGGGTGGTTGTAAGCCACTGTGTGGGTTCAGGGAATCAAACCCTGGTCCTCTGCAAGAGCAGTCAGTATTGTTTAGCCACTAAATCATCTTTCTGGACCTTGTCCCCCTTTTTTTATTAAAGAGAGAGAGCAAGTTTATTTAGTACCTTGCAAAGAATATAGCAAAAATGGCAATAACAGAGAAAACCCTAGTTTTAAATATTTTAATCCCAGCAAAAGCCTTAGTTATATGAATGACAGTAATTACTTTTTTTTTTTTTTTTTTTTTTTTTTTTTTTTTTTTTTTTTTTTTTGGTCATGGTGGTGATGTTATTCTGTAGCCCAGGCTACAGAATAGTTCAGGCTGCGTCAGGCTCACAACAGTACCATTGCCTCTGTCCCTCAAGTGCTAGGATACAAGTTTGAGGCAAGCCTGGTCTATGTAGAGAGTTTCAGAATAGTCCATAGTCACCAGGGAATGATATTCTTTGACAGAATTAGAAGGATTGGGGGTGTGGCCTTGTTGGAAGAAGCATGTCACTGGTTGTGGGCTTTTAAGAGTCCATTGCCAGACCCAGTCTCTCTCTTCCTGCCTCTCTGCCTAAGGATCAAGATGTAACTCTCAGCTACTGCTCTAGTATCTGCTTGCGTGCCATCATGCTCCTTGTCAAGATAATAATGGACGAAGCCTCTGAAACTGTAAGCAAGTGTCCAATTAAAAGCTTCCTTTTATAAGACTTCCTTGGTGATGGTGCCTCTTCACAGCAGTAGAACACCGACTACGATACCAGTCTATACAACAAAGCCCATCTCAAAAGAAAGAAAAGAAAACTGGGAGTGGAAGTTGGGAATGTAACTCGGTTGGTAGAGTGCTTGCCCAGCATGCATAAAGCCCTTGGTTTGATACCCAGCACTCCTTAAACTAGGTGTGATGCCAAACAACTGTCAGCCAAGCACTAGGGAGGTTAAGGCAGGAGAATCAGGAGTTCTAAATCAGCATCAACCATAGAACAAGGTTGAGGCCAACATAGGCTACATGATACTATGCCTCTGGAGGAAAGAAAGACAGGTGGAGGTGGGTGGAGAAAAGGCAAGTGTATGATCTGGAGCCCCTGAACAGCCTTAAGATTGTTGACTGAGATGGCAGCCAGTGTGCTGAGTGGATCCAAACTGCACGATGGTGTGATCACTCAAAAGGCAATTTGGAGGTTTTGTACAACATCAAGTACAGGGACTGGAGAGAGGTGGCTTAGTGGTTCATGGCACTGGCTGCTCTTCCAGAACACCTCGATTTGATCTTCAGCACCCACATGGCAGCTCACAACCATCTGTAACTCCAGGTGTGAAGATGGTATCTACTTCTGGTTCTAATAGAGCTCTCTGCTTCCTGAGCCACCAAGAGGACCCTGCATCATGGGCCCATTGCCTCAGGTGATCCTTTCTCAGCCTCCATGTTGAAACCAGCTGAGCAGCCTGGAAGAGACTCACACCAACTGAGCATCTTGGAGGACACTCTCCAACCTGTGGGAGCTATCTGCAGTGAGCTCTAGGTTCCCTGCTTTTGTGAGCGGTCAGTCATGCTGGGGTGGGCTTTGGTGATGCAGATGTCTTCCAGTCATTTGTGCTCCTGAATGTAACCCCAATAAACCTCATTGGTTCACCAGGTCGGACTTTGGTGATGCGCTTACTGTGGTCTGCCGCTAGTGCGCTATCTGGGGTGAATGAACATGTGACATGTGCTGTGTCTGCCCAGGGATAGTCTAGTCACATAGCACCTGGGATGGGTGAGGAGTCTTTACTCCTGTAAGTTCCTTGGCTGACCTTATTTGCTTTCACACTCACCAAGATCCAAAGTCATTGAGTTGGGTTGCAGTGACTTCCCTGTCATATGGGATGTATTTCTTTCTTTCTTTCTTTTTTTTTTTTTTTTTTTTTTTTTTTTTTTTTTTTTTTTTTTTTTTTTTTTGTATTTTCGAGTCAGGGTTTCTCTGTGTATCTCTGGCTGTCCTGGAACTCACTCTGTAGACCAGGCTGGCCTCGAACTCAGAAATCCGCCTGCCTCTGCTTCCCAAGTGCTGGGATCAAAGGCGTGTGCCACCACCGCCCAGCTGTTGTATTTCTGAACGTGAGCCAAAAGAAGGTTGCTTCTGTTTGGTGTTTAGTCATCACGACAAGAAAACTAAGCAATACATTGCCCAAGGGAGTTGCCAAATGCACTTTAGACTAGAGTAACATACTCCACATGAGACCAAATCACAAAATAAAGTGAGTTTAAAAATAAAACAGACAAACAAACAAAAAGCCCTACAGGCTCAGCTGTTAAAGTATTTATTGCTCTAGCAGGGGACCTGGGATCCATCCTCAGTACCCATATGACAGCTCACAACCATCAGTAACTCCAATTCCTAGGAATCTGATGCCCTCTTCTGACTTTCAAAGGCACCAGAACTCTCATAGTATGCAAACACATACATGTATGTGTGTATTTATGCAGGTAAACACATACATAAAAAAAAAGTTAAAAATCTTAGCCAAAATTCAAACCTCTGAATAAGTACAAAATTACAGTGTCTAGTGTCTAAGTTGAAAGTTATGACATATGCAAAAAATAGTGGGAAAATATGGCATGTTAATGATGAAACAAATCAACAGAGACAGACAGGGAAAGACCAGAAGTAATAGAGCAGTACACACAGACATTAAGAAAACAGTTACCATTGGGCATGGTGGCTCATGCCTGTAACCCCAGTGTTTGGGAAGTAGAAGTGACACAATTGGGAGTTCAGGGTCATGCTGGGCTACACATGGAGTTTGAGCCCAGGCCTACATGGGAGAGAGACCCTGTCTCAAAAAAACAAAACAAAGCACTATAAAAATATAAGTGCAATCCATATTTGGGAGGTAGGCAAAAGCCCAGCAGAGGCCCTGGGAGAGTGGCTCAGCAGTTAGGGCCACTTGGTTTTCTTCAGAGACCTGAGTTCCATTTTCAGCATCTATGGCTCACAGCTGTCTGTAACTCCAACTCCAGCGGACCCCATGCCACCTCTAGCTTCTGCAGGCATTTGAACCCATATGGCACACACACACACACACACACACACACACACACACACACACACAGAAATAATAACATAAAGCTTTTCAATTTACTTTTGTATTTTTTATTTGCTTGTTGTGTTTTGTTTTGAGACAGAGTTTCTCTGTGTGGCCCTGGCTGTCTTGGAATTCACTCTGTAGACCAGGCTGGCCTTGAACTCAAAGATCCACCTGCCTCTGCCTCCTTGGTGCTGAGGTTAAAGGTATGTACCATCACACCAGGCTAACATAAAGCTTTTTAAAGCCTGAGCATAGTAACATAAATGAAAATTTTTTTTAAAAAAAAATCTAAATGTACCCACTAGATGAGAGGCTCACAGGATATGAGATTGAAATTCTGCTGTGAGGGAGCAGAAGAGGGTGGGACATTGAAGATATAAAGGTGAGTCCAAAGGAGCATAGAGAAACTTCAAACAGAAATACAAAGGAGAAAAGGAGAGGGCAGAGCATCAGTGAGCTGTGGGACAATCCCAGCCATTAATATCCGTGCCATTGGAATCATAGGACAGAGTGACAATGACATGAGGAGAAATAACTGCAAAATAAAAAATCCAAGTTCTGGGCTGGAGAGATGATAGCTCAGTGAGTAAGAGCATGTGCTGCTCTTCTGTAGGACCAGAGCTCAGCTCCCAGCACCCCATCAGATGGTGTTTATCCTACCCTGCAAAAATAAAGCCATCACCACAATATTTGAGCCACATTTGAAGCCAACTTTATTAAGTACCGGCCAGGATGATGGCCACTGGTCAGGTTCATATCTGGGATTCCCAGAGAATGGCCATAAGTAAGGTTACTGAGGTCCTTATCAAGGCAAAGCCCCCTAAGGCTTCAGCCTTCAGCCAGTCAGGGGCAGGTACACATCCTGGCCTCTCTCCTGCCTACCTGTGCTAAAGCACATCCTGTGCAGTTGGGGCAACCAACCTTGTTTATTTAATGAAAACACATGGCTTGTTATCGGATATGAACAATGGCTCCCCAGCATTCCTGGAAGTTGTCCATCCTTAGGCAAGTGAGAATTAGAGGCTAGAGGGATTTTTTGTTTTATAGATCTCTTAAACATAGTAATTAAAACTTAACTTTAGCCGGGCAATGGTGACACACGCCTTTAATCCCAGCACTTGGGAGGCAGAGGCAGGCAGATTTCTGAGTTTGAGGCCAGTCTGGCCTACACAGTGAGTTCCAGGACAGCCAGGGCTATACAGAGAAACCCTGTCTCGGAAAAAAAAACAAAAAAAACAAAAAAAGAAAAAAAAAACTTTAGCCCTTACAATGGCTTATAATCACCTTTACCTCCAACTCAAGGGTATTGAATGCCCTTGTCTGGACTTCTCTGGCACTTGCACATACATGGCATGCACTCACAGAGATACACACACACACACACACACACATACACACACAAATAAAAATAAATTTTAAAAAATTCCAAAGTGTAGCTGAGTGTTGTGCTGTATACCTGTATCCCTGCACCCCAGATGGAGACAGGAATTCCTAAGTTCACGTTCATCTTTGAGAACAGATCAAGTTCAGGGCCAACCTGGAATATGTGAGCTTTCATCTAAAACATTATCTAGGCTATATAAATAACTTTACTAATTTTTTTTTGCATTTATCTACCCATTTTCTGTGTATGTGTACACACATATGTTGTGGCTCACATACAGAGGATAGACGACACCTTTCACAAGTTGGTTTTCTTTTTCCACCTTGTGGGACCAGGAGATCCAACTTCAACTCAGGTCTTCAAGCCTTTAGTCTGTGCTTGCAGATCTGTGTCTGGTGACCCTATAAAGAAACTTAACATCTCAATAATAAGAATTCAAACTGCCCCAAAATGATTTAAGTGGACATCTTGTAACACAAATTTAGAAGCTGCTTCTGCTAAGCAGAGACTCCTTACTTGGCCCTGCGGGGTAACCACAGTGGGATACAGCAGGCATCTCTGTCTTGTCACCATCACTTTAGGACAGATTCCTGCTCAACTCTCTAGGTCTGTTCATCACTCAAGGGAGGTCTGCCTGAAAACTGGTGACCACGTTGATAAGCCCTGCATTCTCCTAACTGTTAAAAGGTACAAAGGTAAGAGTGCTTAGAGCATTTCATCTTCGCTTAAGTACAAACACTCTCCTCGTGGACCCCTTAGCCACCTTCCAAAACCAGGACTGAGATCTCCAATGGCCAGAACACAGTTTGACTGAGACTGCTTCATCATGCAAACCTGTGTCTCCATGCCTCAGTTATCCATTTAAACCTAAAGCTCATGCCAATGTCCCAAAGGTGACTGAAATGTTTGGTCATGCTGATTAAGTCTTTCCTGCCAACATTACTTTTGTTTGCTTTCTTGGGGCAAGTAGCCAGGCCTGACTTATTGGAATCAGTCAAGGCCTTGGACCTTGGTTAAATCTCCACTAAAAAAGAAACAAAAGTAGGACATGATGGTATATGTTGGGGGATGGTTTTGTGGACTAATTTCTGTTGGGGTTCAGGAGTTGCCCCACAAATCACATGATCACCAATCTCAGTCATACAAGGATGGTTTATTGAATATACACCTAAAGACTGATCAACCAGGGCAACAGCTAAAAGCTGTGTGTTGGACATTTCTCAGGGCCAACTTATAAAGGCTAAAACTGCAAAAACCACAGGGAGCTCATATGAAGGTGCTGGAAGTGCTGCCTGGTGATTGGCCCTGACTCGAGATTTTTTAGACATAACAGTTCATATTGACCTTTAATTTGATGGGTCCTAAGTGAAGCTTATGATTGTGGAATTTCTTAAGATTAAAAACCTCATAACATACAGAAAATAACAGGGTATGTAGCCAGCATGATCCTGCTCTGATTCAAGTTATTTTTCTGAGTCAGTGACTGACAGTCATGTTACAGCAACAATATGAAATAGCTGGCAGGCATAGAACAAAATGGCCACAGCTGTGATAGAAGACGGGCCTCAATAATTTCTATGCCCAGACACCAGGTTGTAGTCTGGCTTCCATCACCTCTGATTGGTTTATAAAAGAGCTGGTCAGTCAGTAAGCTGGGCAGAAGAGAATAGGGCAGGTTTTCCAGTCCTACTGAGGAGGTCCCAGAGAGATCAGAGAAGACAGAAGGACCATGAGAGGACCCCAAGAATAGGGTGTGGAGAAATCGCTGGGCAGTGGTGGTGCACACCTTTAATTCCAGCACTTGGGAGTCAGAGGCAGGTGGATTTCTGAGTTTGAGGCCAGCCTGGTCTACAGAGTGAGTTCCAGGACAGCCAGGGCTACACAAAGAAACCCTGTCTCGAAAAAACAAAAACAAACAAAAAGTGTGGAGAAACCACATGAACAGACTAGGAGGATTTGCCATGAGATCACCATGAGAGAGCAGCCATGAGGACACACATGGACCAGAGAGAGCCAGAGTAAAACCAGATGGCAAATTAACAGGGCACTTGTCTGTGTATTAGCAGCCTGGTTAGGTTAGAATAGCTCAGAACCTGCCCTGCTTAGGCTTTCAGCTTGTTAATAAAAATACCAGGTCTCTGTGTCTTTATTCAGGAGCTAGAACAGGCTAGAAAAGGCATAGAAACACCCAGTAGTTATTTGAAAATGGGAATGGGGATGTAGTAAACACCCCAAAGTACTTATACATTTGTTATACTGACATGGGGCAATTTACCCAGAATTCAAACTTAGAGAGAAATCCAGTTTAGCACAATCAAAAGTCAGAAGTGCAAGCTTGGGTCAGCACACATGGACCTTGTACAAGCAGCAGAACAAATGGGGACCAGGGGCACAGCTGGAGCCCACTGCAGAGGAGGGGTCAAGTATCTAGTGAACATGGCCTTCGACTCTCCTGCACAGCCATGGAGGAGTTTGCACTCATTCCTATAACTGGGACATAAAGAGCCCACACCGTGGACATACAGAACAGCTAAATTCAGCCCTAGAAAGTGGCAGTAGGCTGTGAGGGAGGTGCCCAGAATCAGGTGAGGCACAACTACCGGTTAGACCCCACAAATGTAAGGCTGGCCAGACACTGGCTACAAACACATGGAAGGCAGAAACACCTCTCTCTGTGAAAGAAAAGACAGGAGCCGAGCTAATCATAGCACATGGTCTGAGCTGAACCATAGAGGGAGACAAAATACACAGAAGAAATTCGAGCATACTCAAACTTCAGATGCAGTAAAAAAAAAAAAATGTTTGAAATTCTGTTTTAATTATAAAGAAGTAGACTGGGAATAAAAATTAAAAGGAATAAGACAAGTAAGATGAAAAAATTAATAACAGAGCTTTTGGACTCTATATAATGCCATTTAATTGGCTTAAAGATAGAAACAAAAAGAGAAAGAGATAATTAACTTAATTGAAACTGACATATTACCAATTATGGTTATTATGCTGGTATTTCTTGTTCTAATCTTAATAATCATAATTTTTTATACCTTCTTAAAGAAAAGGGCTTTAGAGATAAAAGGAAAAGAGAAATATGAAAAACAGAAGAAAATTTAGAAAAGATAATAAAATGAAGAAATTACTAAGAGAGTAGAAATACAAAAGAAATATGAAAAATAAAAAAATGAAGATAGCCGGGCAGTGGTGGCATATGCCTTTAATCCCAGCACTTGGGAGGCAGAGGCAGGTGGATCTCTGAGTTCTAGGCCAGCCTGGTCTACAGAGTGAGTTCCAGGACAGCCAGGGCTACACAGAGAAACCATGTCTTGAAAAACAAACAAACAAACAAAAAAGAAGATAGACTTTAGAAGAAAAACTAGGAAAAAAATTATAAATAAAACTGAGGAAAATTACTAAGATAAGACAGAGAAAATAAGGCCAGAGCCTACAGCACCACCATATAATGAAAATCAGGAAAGTTAGTTTGTTAGAAACTCAACCCTAGCTTGTCTGATTAGAGTATGACAAGGGACAACACATGGTGGTCACCTTCAAGAAGAATTTAAATGGCACCCCATAGATATGTTGGATTTGAAAAAGTTAAGGAAAGTGTCACCAATTATGGTATGCATTCACTATTTGTAGAGAAGATATTAAATTCTTGGGCAATTCAAAATAGAATAATCCCCTAAAACTGAGAAGACATAACAAGAGCAATATTAGAATCTGGTCTTTAACTACAGTGGCATTCATGGTGGAGAGAAGAGGCTAGGGAGATAGAACAGAGAAATAGGGCCAGAGGTGTCAATATTTCTCAAGATCAGCTACTAGGTGAAGGATGATATGCTGAAGTACAGATGCAAGTCATACATAATGAAGCAACCTTGGCATGGTATCACATGGCAGTTTTAAATGCTTGGGACAAGGTCAAAGAGTCAGGGAAAAGACTTGAACCATTTACTTAGATTATGCAAGGTCCAAAAGAAACATTCACTGACTTTTCACAAAGATTGACTTCAGCTGTAGATAGAAGAGTATCAGATCCACAAGCTAGGACAGTAATTGAATCTTAGATTTTGAAAATTCTAATTCTGAGTGCAAAAAAAGGTGATTAGTTCCTAAAGGTAGAATCAGCATCAATAGATGAATGGATTAGAGATACAGTTAATATTAAATCTAATTTATATAATATGACTTTAACAGAAGTGATCTCTACAGGCTTTGAGAAAATGCAAACTCTCAAATGTCTGAACTGTGGTAAACACAATAATTTCAAAAAGAATTGTATAAAGAACAAAGCTGATTCTGAAAAAGATCCTATGCCTTCTAGAGTGTGCAGAAGGTATGGCAAAGGCTGACACTAGACTAAGGAATGTAGATCAACAAGAAACAGACAATGTAACCCCTTGTTGGTAAATGTCCAGGTAGCCTCTTGCAGGCCCCAGTATAAAATTTAGATCAGCCATCTTAGGTCAACAGTAGAGAAACTCATCTGCAGAACAATTAAGCAACAAACTGCTCTGAAAATAGGCATTAAAATGAGATATCAAAATCAGAACTG
>NW_022196906.1:51676361-51689745 GCF_008632895.1 Mastomys coucha | reverse complement strand
GGAAGGATAGACTACCATTCCTCCAATGTCAGGGACAAGCCATAAAATAAAAGATGTTTTTGATGAAGGTATTAAAAAATCTTATCAAGAACAGTCAAAGACTACCCAAGTTGTCCATAAATGGGACACAGCAGGGGCTGGCTCTCCAACTTTATATGGGGGAGATACTGCTAACAAAGCACAAGTGACCCTTATACTAAAGGTGGTTGATTGGCCTTCTATCTATTTGGATAGAACAATGGCCTATGGCAAAAGAGAAATTGAAAGCACTAGAACAGCCACTCCAAGAGCAGCTAAAGGCTCAACACATAGATGAGTCCACCAGCCCTTTGAATTCTCCTGTATTTGTCATTAAAAAGAAATCTGGCAAATGGAGGATGTTGACAGGTCTGAGAGCAATAATAGAATCTTTCAGCCAATGGGTTTTTTACAGTTTGGAATTCCACTGCTTTCATTGTTACCTAAGATGTTGCCTATTATAGCAATTGATTTGAAAGACTGCTTTTTTCACAGTCCCTTTGCAAGAGCATGATAAAGATTTGCTTTTACTGTGCCCACATTTAACCACGCCATGCCAACAAAAAGATATCATTGGAAAGGTCTTCCATAAGGAATGTCAAACAGTCCTACCTTATGCCAATATTTTGTACAACAGACATTAGAAATAATAAAAATCTTTCTCAATCAATAATTTACCATTATATGGATGATATTTTGCTGGTTGATTCAAATGAAGATACCTCAGAAAAATGTTTGGTAAAGTAAAGAAAATTTTACCTTTTGGGGCGATTACAAATTGCTCCTGAAAAAAATAGAAAGGAGATTCTATTCATTATATAGGATATAAGATAAAACTATAGAACATTTGATCACAGAAGGTACAAATCATAAGAGACCAAATGAGAACTCTTAATGATTTTCAAAAATTGTTGGAAGACATCAATTGGCTAAGACCCATAATTGGATTAATTACTCAAGATCTAAGTAATTTATTTCAAACCTTACAAGGTGATAAAGACTTAACAGTCCAAGAAAATTATTAGCTGAGGCTGAGAGAGAATTGGCTGTGGTAGAAAAGAAATTATAAGATGCAAATTGATGCAAACATGGGCTGTATTTTAGTTATTTTGCCTTTTACTCATTTTCCTGCAAGAATTCTTATGCAGAAATTACATCTTAGAATGAATATTTTTAGCACACAAACAATAAAAAATTAAAGACATACATTAAAAAGTTTGTCTGAATTGATTCTAAAAGGAAAAATGAGACTTCATCAATTAGCAGGAATACATCCATCAGAAATTGGCACCTTTAACTAATGCTGAAATTGTATCACTCTAGGCAGAAAATGAATGTTGGGAAAGAACTTGCAGTAATTTTTTGGGAGAAATTACTAATGAATATCCCCAAAGCAAGCAACTTCAGTTTATAAAATGAACTAATTGAATTCTCACTCATATAGTAAAAATGACACCAATTTCTGGGACCTCTACATTCTATATTGATACAAATAAATCATGTAAGACAGGTTATAAGTCAGAAAATATACATAAAATAATTCAAAGTCCATATTATTCAGTTCAAAAATCTTATGTCATTATTTGATTTTCCTGAATCTTTTGTTTTGTTTTGTTTTGTTTTGTTTTGTTTTTCGAGACAGGGTTTCTCTGAGTAGCCCTGGCTGTCCTGGAACTCACTGTGTAAACCAGGCTGGCCTTGAATTCAGAAATCTACCTGCTTCTGCCACCCAAGTGCTGAGATTAAAGGCGTGTGCCACCACTGCCCGCCTTCCTGAATCTTTTAATATAGTTACTGACTCTTAATATACAGAAAGAGTTGTTTTGCATAAAAGAATTGCTGAATTTATTCAGGATAATTCAGAATTTATTTTATTATTTATTCAACTAATTGAAATCATCCATTGTATATATCATAGAACAGATTCTATATGGGTCTATCAGGTCATCTAGTACAAGGTAATAATGAAATTGATCAGCTATTGATGGGAAATGTGCTAGAAGCTTCAGAATTTCATAAGAAACACCATGTTAACAGCAAATGTTTAAAAAGGTTTTTTCCCCCTATCATTTCGCAACAAGTCAAGGAAATTATAAGAAAATATTGTACTTGTTCTTTGTATAACCAAACTCTATTACCTTCAGAGAGTATCCTAAAAAGTATCCAAAGAAGTGAAATTTGGCAAATGGATATGTTTCACTTTGCAGAGTTTGGGAAAAAAATAGTATGTACACCATACTATTGACACATATTCTGGATTTCAATTGGCAACGGCTTTAAGTTCTGAAATGGGTGATTCTGTAATCACACATTTATTAGAAGTTATGGCTGTTACGGAGATGCCTGTACAAATTTAGAGTGACAGTACTTCAGCATATGACTCTAGTAATATGTAGCAATGTTTTACAGCCCTGAGACTGGCTGAAACATGAAAATGTCTCCAGCCAGGGCTTCGGCTCGACATAACCAATATGTCTTCTTGGCCACCGAATCCTCTGGGCTTATCATGCCGACTTTTCAAGTGGCATGGATAAAATTTTATATTACAGGTTTGTTATACAGTCCAAACTAACTTATGAAAGAAAGACAGATGCCTTACCTTCTCAAACAGAGAGCACAGAAGCATCTTTAGCTGCACATCCCGCATTCCATACATATGCTAATACAGAAATATATAGTGCCTTTGAAAGTTTATATGATTACAAACACCAATGAAGCTAAGCAGCCCTGACGAGATTCACCTTGAGGATGCTAAGAAGGATGCTGACATGCTGAGACATATTTGTTCCAGCATCCTGCTTCATCAGCCTCAGACTACCTCATTAGCTGTTTCATCAAAACTTGTGTCCAGGACACATTCAAAGCTGCTGTCCCCAGGTGATCCAGCTTCTCCGACTGTTACAATCAGGGCTGCATTTAAGCTCTACACTTTCTCAGCACACAGAATGGACAATAAATGTTCCAGCTTTCTTTCTTTCATTCTTTCTTTCTTTCTTTCTTTCTTTCCTTCTTTCTTTCTTTTTTTTTTTTTTGGTTTTTCAAGACAGGGTTTCTCTGGGAAGCCCTGGCTGTCCTGGAACTCACTCTGTAGACCAGGCTGGCCTCGAACTCAGAAATCCACCTGCCTCTGCTTCCCAAGTGCTGGGATATTTTTCAATTCTTATTTAAGGTATTGTACCTATGTAATTCTTAAAAATTTAGTGTTCAGTTCTAGTCCTTTTGAAAACTGCTTTTCAAACTCTCTAGGATAAATAAGAAATGCAAGTTAATAGTCTATCAAACTTATGCCCATATTATGTACTAGTTTAGTTAATTACAGAAATAAGCTTAATTTAAGATGCTTTTAAAGTTAAGCAGATAGTAGATAGCTAAAGACAATCCAGATATACTATAGATAGATAGATGGTTTAAAAAAACCTCAGAGATCTACAGAATATGGCATTTAAAGTTATTTTATTAATAAAAGGCATTTTTGACAGTGACATGTCTGCTCCTGGCAGCACCCCCATTCTACTTCAAAGATTATAAGCATTGAAGAATCTCCTTATGGAGTTTGCTTCTAATGGAGCAAGCTGGCACTAGGCAAAAACCTGCCCTTTAACTGTAGAGAATGCTGTCCATGATATGGACAAGTGGGTGCAGGGAAGTTGAGCTTTACCAAGATGAGGTAAGCAGTCCTTCATAATTCCTGCTTCACAGAAAAGTTTGTTAGATATTCTGGCCAAAAGGCCAAAGATGGATGCTCCTATGATTCACAGAAATTTTGGGTAACTGTTTAGGTAGCCAGCAACTTCTGCCATTTCTGTAGTTTTTGGAAGCTGCTTGCTGTGTACTTCCTGCATACTCAGGAGTATTTGTTCCTTCTTAGGCCTCTAATGGGGTTGAAGACTAGATAGCTATAGTCTCACAATTAAGCTTAAATTGTTTAGGATTTGGGAGACTGGTTTAAGGTCTCAGAAGTTACTCTTAGGTATTTTTAGGTTATACCAGATTTGATAAGAAATGATTTAAATACAGAACTCTAAACTCACCAAGGTAAGAAAAATAATAGAGTACTTTTTCCAAGGTTGCCAAATACAAATGGACTGGACATTGTGAATGTACTTTTTACTTGATTAGTTTTCATAATTGTTATTATTAGATATAGTTTATTAGTATAGTGAATGAACCTTTTAATGAACTAAAAGATGATATGTTGGGGGATGTTTTTGTGCATTGTATATTCAGATGCTGATTTCTGTACCCAGACATCTAATACATCCCAGTCTGCAGGATGGCATGGTCAACCATTTCTGGTCTCTATGTTATGTAAAAATTGTTTTCCATCCCCTCTGATTGGTTAGAGCTGACCAGCCATCACTTCTGATTGGTTAGAGCTGACCAGCCATCACTTCTGATTGGTTAGAGCTGACCAGCCAGTTAGCTGGCCAGAAGAAAATAGAGAAAGACTTCCTATCCTATTGAGGGGGTCTAAGAGAGACCAGAAAGGAGAAAAGGATCATGAGAGGGACACAAGAAGAATAAGGTATAGAGAAACCATGTGGAGAGACAAGGAGGATTCTCCATGAGAGAGCAACCATGATGACACACATGGACCAGAGAGAGCCAGTTCAAGACCAGATGGCAAGTCATGGGGCATTTGTGTGGGTATTAATAGTCTGGTTGGGTTAGAATAGCTCAGAACCTGACCAGCTAAATTTTGTAGCTTGTTAATAAAAATAGCAGGTCTCTGTATTTTTATTAGGGACTAAGACAGGCTAGAAAGTGTATAAAAACACCTTGTAGTTATTTAAGAACAAAGGTGGGTACTAGAAAAAATATATTTACAGGTGTATACATGGAATCCTAGCATTTAGGAGCTAGAGGTAAGGGGAGCATGTGTTTGAGGCCCGATGGCATTTGGCAGTGAGAGATTGTTGGAAGGAAGGAGGCCAGAAACCAAACCAAACACCATATAATATGTTACCAAAATTATAAAAACATTCCAGCAAATGTAGGCTAAATTGTGCTGTTGGAAAGTAGACTAGTGTTTTGAGGGGAACAGAAAAAGCCAGTAAGTCAACAGGGAGGATAAAAGGTGATGGTATGATTATTGTTTTCACTGTGATGGTATGAACATGTGTCAGATTACCAAATTGTGTACATGAAAGTCTTTAGTTGATTGTAAACTTTTAACATTTATTTATTTATCAATTCATTTGTGTGTGTATGTGTGTGTGTGCACATTCAAGTAGGAATTGGAGGACAACGTGCCATAGTCTGTTATTTTCTTTTACCATGTGGTCCAGGGGATCAAACTCAGGTCATGAAGCTTACTAGCAAGTACCTTTGCCTACTGAGCCATCTGCTAGTCCCTTGTTCAGCCTATTATTGTATGTCAGTTATGCTTCAATAGAGCTACTTTTTAAAGGATGTGTATCTTTGATTAGAACACTCATTAACTTATTCAGTTGTTTGTTTGTTCAAAACAAGGTTTTATTCTGTAGATCATGCTGACCTTGAATTCACAGCAATCCTCCTGCCTTAGCCTCCTGAGTGCTGGGAGTACCAAGTGTGAGCTGTCTCACCTAGTTTAGATTATTTTGGCTTAGATTATTTTGTTTGTTTGTTTTTGAGACAGGGTTTCTCTGTGTAGCTCTGGCTGTCCTGGGACTTGCTCTGCAGACCAGCCTGGCCTTGAACTCACAGAGAACTGCTTGCCTCTGCAGGTACTGGAATTAAAGGTGCATACCACCACCACCCAGCTGGATCTTTTTTTTTTTTTTTTTTTTAAAGCTTGGAGACTGTTTTATTTAATTTTTAAAATTTCATTATTATTACTTTTATTTTTTTTTACTTATTCATTTTATATCCCAATCACTGTCCCACTCCTGGTCACCCCCTCCCACAATCCTTCCCCCATCCTCCCTCCCCTTCTTCTCTGAGCCATTGGGGGCCCCTTGCATACCATCTCTATCCCCCATACCCTGGCACTCTAAGCCTCTGCAAGGCTAGGTGCTTCCTCTCCTACTGAGGCTAGACAAGGCAGCCCAGCTAGAAGAACATATCCCATGTACAGGCAACAGCTTTTGGGATAGAACGTGCTCCAGTTGTTTGGGACCCAACCAAGACCAAGCTGCACATCTGCTACATCCCCATATATGTATGGGGATGCCTAGGTCCAGCCCATGTATATTCTTTGATTGGTGGTTCAGACTCTGAGAGCCCCAAGGGTCCAGATTAGTTGACTCTGTTGGTCTTCCTGTGGAGTTCCTATTTCCTTAGGGGCTGCAACCCTTCCTTCTATAAGAGTCCCCTCATAGTCTTAATACAGCAAACATAAATGAAAATTTCTAGATGTTGTTTTACAAATGTTTCTAAATTTATTCACTGTGAAAATGTAAAAAGATGCTTAAAAACTGAGAAACTGGGGTTGGAGTTCAGTAGCGGAGCATTTGCCTGACATGTACAAGACCACGGCTTCAATCCTCAGCACTAGGGGGAAACTCCCATAGCAAGAACTTAAAAAAAACTATGGGAATATGGGTGTCCCAGAGACCCCACACAATATAGTCCATTGCCACTGTTCTTCATTGTGACCTTATAGAGGCTCTAGTGGCAGGACAGGGAGAAACCACGTTGGTACTGACCAGGATTCTTCCTGTCTGCTGCCTACCATACATAGTACTGGATGGTGCTATGCAGGTTGTCATAGGAGGAAAGTCACCAATGTTTACCCATCTGTGAACCACGTGAACTTACGATAATTATTTGTGTGGCAAGATATGCCTATGTGCCTGATATGGTATAAATGTTATAGGAATAACCAGCTGCTTTCGGATAGGATTTAAGGCCCATTTCACAGAGAGAAACACATACCTGTAATATGGCTAAGAGGCCATGGCTGGGGAACTCATAGACCCCAGGAATGAAGCTACTACTATTCTTTTGCTAAAAGGACCTAGTTTCAAACTGACGCCTAAATTTGTGTATCTTATACCCATAGGTTAGTTCAGCTCTCAGATTTCATCCGAGAAGTTCCTTTGTACAGTGGATGATGGTTAGTGAAGAATCTCCTAATGGGGTTGAAGGGCAGAGAATAAGTGGAGTGCCCAGTGACAAGTAGACTGTGCACTCCTATTTGTATCTGTATCATACACTCTCCTCTGAGGTTGAGGGACCATCATAGGAGAGGGGATGGAAAGGATGTAAGAACCAAAGATTGGGAAGGACCAGAGTGAAACAGTGTCTCCTGGACATAACAGGACCACTGCACTCATGAACACACAACAACTCTTGTGGTTGTCTGCACCAGACTAGCACAGAGTCAAGCCACTTAATGTTACAACATGGAGTGGGGAGGGGCTTTGAGCAGGATCCCACCTCTAGCTGAGGAGCCATTGATAGTTGACAGGAAAAGGGAGAGTCAGTTTTCTTCAAGGTTGTTCCCTCTTGTAAGTCAACCATGCTCCATTGGATGACCCCACACCCATGAATATATGAGCTATAAAAGTTGGATTTGGTGGGTTATTTTAAAAAAAAAGAAAGAGGTCATGAAGTTGGGACGAGTGAGGGGATGGAGCATGCATCTACGAAGAGTGGTGGAGAGAAGAATGGGGTGACTGATCAAAACACATTGTATGCATGCATGACATTTCATAATCAATGAAAACATATTTTTTAAAAATATGGAAAGGGAGCCAGGCGGTGGTGGCACATGCCTTTAATCCCAGCACTTGGGAGGCAGAGGCAGGCAGTTTTCTGAGTTCGAGGCCAGCCTGGTCTACAGAGTGAGTTCCAGGACAGCCAAGGCTACACAGAGAAACCCTGTCTCAAAAACAAACAAATATATATATATATATATATATATATATATATATATATATATATATATATATATATATGGAAAGGGTTTCTAAGCCAGAGTGCCTCTACAAGTCACCCTTTATCCCGCAGCTTATGTTACCGCAGCCCAAGGACCATGCTCTGAATCCACAGGCCTCTAACATGTCCAGCCTAGTCTTCTTAGATCTTAATCCTTTGCCTTCCCTAAAAGTGTCTTTCGTGCCTGAGGACACCATGCATCATGAGTCTTACACACCGCTTCTCTTCCTGCAAGGGCTGAATGCCAGCCATGTGTAATGCTCTGGTGACCTTGGCTTGGAAGCAGTCCTCATCTGTTGCTGGGTTAAATACCAGTCTGAACCTTCCCCCTTCCTTGCTGAGAAGGTCTTGTGGGATTGTCTTCGTCATCCTAAGGGCTCAGGAAAGTTATTCCATCCTACACAGTTCAAAGGATATATCCTGGGTAATTTGGCTAGAATTTGCAGACGTTGGTTTCAGAGCTGGTGTGCAATCTTCTGTTGTGGTGCACCCAGCACTCGGGAGGCAGATTTCGGGGAGTTTGAGGCTAGCCTAGGCTACATAGTGAGTTCCACATAGTGAGACTCAGTCTGAAATGATAAGTAAATAAAAAGAGTTGGTGTGTGCTGGGCATGATAGTGATGGCTCACATACCATAGTCCCAGTACTCTGGTGGCTGAGGTGGGGAGAAAGTGGCAGACTAGGCTACTCAGAGAAAGAGATAGAGATAGATAGATAGATAGAGAGAGAGAGAGAGAGAGAGAGAGAGAGAGAGAGAGAGAGAGAGACTGACTTGGGATATGTGAGTTAATGAAATTTGTTTTTGTTTTGTTTTGTTTTGTTTTGTTTTGTTTTGTTTTTTCGAGGGTTTGGCTGTCCTGGAACTCACTCTGTAAACCAGGCTGGCCTCGAACTCAGAAATCCACCTGTCTCTGTCTCCCAAGTGCTGGGATTAAAGGCGTGCACCACCACTGCCCGGCGAGTTAATGAAATTTGAGCAAAGTTTAGGAAGGAAGACTGCCTAGATATTCTTGCTGCCATAATGAATAGAATGGGTCATTTATGAATGAATTTTTTTTATGATTCTAAGTTATGGAGTCCAAGGTCAAGGCATCCACAGCTTTGCATCTGATCAAGACTTAATCTATGCTTTCAAGATGACACCTAGTCACTACATCTTGCATAGTTCTCAGGGTAGAAGGTACAGAAAGGCAGGAGGGCAGCTAGTCTCCTCTATCTATCCCTTCGTAAGGTTCTGGTCCCATTCATGTGGGTGGAGCTCCATGATCTCACCACTCCTCCAGGCCCACTTGTACTGGTGCATGGGGACTTACATTTTGGCATGTATTTTAAAGCAGACACAGACATTCAAAACATGAAAGAGACTTTGAGGAAAGTTTCCTTGCCCTCCAAAAGAGACTAAAGACTCTGGTTTCTCTTCCTATTGTATAACCTATCACTTTTTCAAAGAGAGGCTTAAACTGAATACAGACACAGATACTCATAATCTTAGCACTTGGAAAGAGGATCACAAATTCCAGGCTAGCCAAGATTAAATAATGAGTTCAAGGTGAGCCTGATCCACATAGCAACATGCTGCCTTCGAAAAAACAAACAGGGGCTGGGGGGAGGGCTAAGTTGTTTGCAGTACAAATATAAAGATCCGACTTCAGATGCCCAGCCCCCTCATAAAAATCCACGCATGTCAACTGGTTCAACATGTCATTGTTCCTGTCCCATTTAAACAGAAACATTATTGAGATTTATGAGTATAGCTTCCCTCTCATATTTAGAAGACACAATATTGCAGCAGACTTCTTGGCCTTACAATCTTTCTGTCCCCTCTTCTGCAGTGTTCCTCAGCCTTAGGTGTAAGGGTTGTGTTGTGTTATAGCTGTATCAGTTAGGAGCCCAATCCTAGATCAAGAGCTAGACAATGACTAGAGAAGCAGAGCCCAGTGCCTAGTCCTCACAACAGGTGGCTACAATCACCCATAATTCAGCTCCAGGGGATCTAACTCAGTCTTTTGGTCTCCATGAAATCAGGCATGCATGTGGTGCACAGACATACATGCAGCCAAAACATCAATATGCATTAAAAAATAAAAAAGAACTTACAGATGTGCCAGGCCTGTTGCATGGACCTGAAATCCCAGTTACTGGGAAGTTGAAGAAGGAGGAACACAAATTCAAGGCCTGCCTAGACTAAAGAGAGAGCTCACAGCCAGCCTGGATAACTTATTGATACTGTAGCTCAAAGATGGGCCACTGAGATGGTTTAGTAGGTATAGGTGCTTGGCTTAAGATAGATCCCCAGAGTCCTCATGATGGAAGGCAAGAACCAACTCCTGCAAGTAAGTAGTCCTCTGATCTCCACATATGTGCTGTAGCACATGGGCATGTGTAGCACACATACACAGATACAAATAAATGTAAGAAAAAACTTAATGAAAGAACTTGGATGCAGAGATAGGAGGATCGGGAGTTCAAGGTCAGCATCAACTACACAAAGACGAGAAGAACCTGGGAACTAAGGAGATAATTCAATGTGTATGGTGTGTGTGCTGTGTATGTGTGGTTTGTGTTGTATATGTGTGTATGTATGTATGTTGCATATATGTCATGTATTGTGTGTGTCATGTGTGTTGTGTGAGCATGTTGTGTATGTGTTGTGTGTGTTATATATGTGTGTGGCGTGTATCTGTGTTGTGTGTGTTGTGAGTGTGTGTTGTATGTTTGTTGTATGTGTGTGATGTGCATGGTGTGTATATATGTGGTATGTATCTGTGTTGTATGTGTTGTGCATGTTTATTGTGTGTGTGCATTGTATGTGTTGTGTGTATGGTGTGTATGTGCATTGTACAGGTGTGATTGGTGTATGCTGTATATGTGTGTGTTGGGTATGTGTGTGCTGTATATGTGTGTGTTGTATATGTGTGTATATTGCATGTTGTGCATGTGTGTGTTGTGCTTATGTGTATGTTATATATATATATATATATATATATATATGTTTGTGTGTGTGTTATGTGTTATATATGTGTGTGTGTTGTATATGTGTATGTCTTGTTTGAGTGTGATGATTTGTATATGGTTGGCCCGGGGAGTGGCACTATTAGGAGGTGTGGCCCTGTTGAAGTAGGTGTGGCCTTGTTGGAAGTAGGTGTGGCCTTGTTGGAGTCTGTATGTCACTGAGGGCGTGGCCTTTAATACCCTAGTCCTAACTGCTTGGAAGTCAGTCTTCTCCTAGCTGCCTTCAGATGAAGATGTAGAACTCTCAGCTCTTCCTGCACCATGCCTGCCTGGATGCTGCCATGCTCCTGCCTTGATGATACTAGATTGAACTTCTGAACCTATAAGCCAGCCCCAGGTGTTTTCTGTGCCTCTCTGATCTAGCAGGCTTTCACTGTAGTGTCTGACTCCTGAGTCTTCATTTGGTAAATTCCAATGGCTGGGATATTTGTTTTGTTTTTAAGGATTTATTTATTTATTTATTATGTGTAAGTACACTGTAGCTGTCTTCAGACATCCCAGGAGAGGGCGTCAGATCTCATTACTGATGGTTGTGAGCCACCATGTGGTTGCTGGGATTTGAACTCAGGTCCTTTGGAAGAGCAGTCAGTGCTCTTAACCACTGAGCCATCTCTCCAGTCTGGGATTTTGTTTTTTAAAACAACTAACCATAATAAGTTGGTCATGGGAAAGTGAGAGAAAAATACAAATGGTGGCTGAGACAGGGCAAAGCCTTTATTATGTGTGCTCAGAGAAGCCATCCACAGTAAGCCAGCCACTCACTCATGAGCTGACAGACTGCGAAAAAACCTGAGACTAGAAAGAGATATTCGGTGACCCAGGATGTAAGATACACTGACAAAAACCTAAATCTAGCCTGAGACTATGGGTTGTGGCTCTTCTGTAGTGAGAGGTGTGATCCACTGACTGGGATGGAGGTCCAGTGGACCCTTCCATTATGGTGTAAAATCTAGAGACCCAGGAGGAATGCCCAGAGGAATTAGGTCTGAACAATTTACCAGGCTAATGTCCTATACACCTCATTGAGCTCCCCACAGCTCCTGTGGAATGAATGAATCTGGAAGCCAAGTTCAGGCAGATACATAAAGAGAAGGTCCCTATCTTGATACTGATACTGTGAGACAGGAACTGATGGCATTCTGATTACTGTGTATCTTAGTCAGTGTTCTATTGCTGTGAAGAGACACTGTGACCATGGCAAACCTTATAAAGGAAAATTTAAGGCTTGCTTATAGTTTCAGAGGTTTAGTCCATTGTCAGCATGATGAGAAGCATGGTGGCATGCACGCAGACATTTGGTGGAGAAGTAGCCAAGGGTTCTACATCCAGACCCACAGGCAGCCAGAAGAGAAAGACTTTGGGCTTGGCATAAGCTTTCAAAGCCTACCCCTCAATGATACTCCAACAAGGCCAAACCTCCTAATCCTTTCAAACAATGCCATTGCCTGATGACCAACCATTCAAATATATGCACCTATAAGAGCTTCAGTGAACAGACACCATGACCAAGGCATCTCTTATAAATGCTGACATTTAATTGGGGCTGGCTTACTGGTTCTGAGGTTCAGTGGGTTATCATCATGGAGGGAAGCATGGCAGCGTCCAGGCAGGCACGGTGCTGGGGGAGCTGAGAGTTCTACATCTTGCTCTGAGGGCACTAGGGGGAAGACTGGCATCCTTAGGCAGCTAGGAGGAAGCTCTTAAAGTCCACCCCTATAGTCATACACTTCATCCAACAAGGCCATACCCACTCCAACAAGGCCACACCTCCTAATAGTGCCACTCTCTGGGCCAAGCATATTCAAACCACCACAAAAGGCCATTCTTATTCATACCACCACAGTGGAATAGAGCTATTAGGCTGGCACACATCAAAGCTCACTGTGGCTGACAGTGGCTATACTTAGTGGCTATGAGGAAAGCATTGACTCAAAAATTTCTAGTATAGCTAGTTATCACTGTTAGGTATTTTTGGCTCTACATTGGAGACATCCCCATGCTGAGGGGCAGTACATGGTCATTTATGGAGGAGTTACAGTCATATTTGAGGGAATTTGATATAAAATATGCAATGCATGTTCAGCCTTCTTTCCCTAATAAATATGACTTTTACAGCAGGTATGAGAGACATTCTCTTACATATGGCTCCCCTGACTGCAAGGGACTCTGGTCTGGTACTATGTGTCAACAGATTTAAAGAACCACTCAAATGGTGGTAGATTTAGGGGAGACATATCTAAAGGAATGTGACCAAAGGCAGAGATGTTCCTTGCTCAGAATGTAAAAAAAAAAAAAAAAAAAAAAAAAAGGCCCATTAAGGCACACATGCCTTCAATTCCAGCACTCAGCAGGCCGAAGCAGGAGGTTCTCACAAAATCTTGTCTAGCCTGGACCACAAATCAATTTCCAGATTAGTTAGGGCTACGGAGTGAGACCCTGTCTCAAATAAGAAAGGAGAGACAGAGACAGAGACTCGGGGGGGGGGGGGGGG
>NW_022196906.1:51669321-51676308 GCF_008632895.1 Mastomys coucha | reverse complement strand
AGAGAGAGAGAGAGAGAGAGAGAGAGAGAGAGAGAGAGAACAGTTGGAGAGATGGCTCAGCAGTTAAGAGTGTTACATTTCTGAAGTAGTGTAGAGACAGAAGGCAGAAGAGACCAGAGTCTGATGACAGCTGGGACTGTATTTATTAGCAGACACAGCAAGGGGCAACCTCTCTCCTTAGGGAAATTGGAGGGTATAGAAGGGGAGGAAGCTGACTGTGACCCTTTACGGGGTGGGTGAGCCGCTTGGAAATTAGGAAACTGTTGTGGCCATGGGGGCTATGTGTGGGTCTGCAGTCTCTCTTTCCTGGAATTGCCTGCCTCTAGCAAGACAGATTATCTTAGGAGATAGGCTGTCTCTGCGAACATTCCTTTCTGTGAGAACTCAACAGCTTAGCTAGTTCAACTGTAATCTCACAGGAATCCTGCTTTTATATCCAAGGCACTCTATCAGAGAGCATTTGCAGAGGATCCAAATCAGTTCCTAGCCATATGGTGGCTCACAATTGTTTGTAGCCCCAGTTTCAGAGGATCTGATGTCATATGACCTCTGAAGGCACCGGGTACCCACTCAGTGCACCTCCCCCATATGCATTTACTCATACATACACATAGAAATAAATCATCATCATCATCGACATTGTCATCACTGTCTACATCATCATCATCATCATCAACAACTCTCCTGAGCTGGTTATGGTGATGCACGTTTGTAACCCATCACAAGTTCAAGGTCATCCTTGGCTACACAGCACGTTGGATGCTAGCCTGAGCTACATGAGATCCTGTCTCAAAACAAGTCTCTGGAAAACAGATGAAGATCGACTTGGTGAAAGGGTGTGGATGGGAATAGAGAAGGAAAAGAGCCAAATGCTGTACTTTCTGAAGCAGCTCACTGAGGGGAAGCGGGTCTAGCCACTATCCTCAAGGGAGGAAGAGACTACAATTGGAACTCTGGAATGACTACCTGGCCCATGTGAGTGCTACCAAGAAGCAAGACTTCCAAAGGATAAGAGAAATTTGGGCCAGTAAGATAGTTCAGTGAATAATGGTGGTTGCTGCCAAGCCTGATGACCTGAGTTCAATCCCTGGGTCCTACATGGTACAGGAAAAGAATTGACTGCAATAAGTAGTCCTTGGACTTCTACATGCATGTTGTGGTATCTCCATGCACACACATAAATAAATGTAATTTAAAAATAAAGTTTGAATTAAAAAGAGAGAAAACATAAATACACACTGCCCAATAGAACATATCTGTGTTTGGAAAGGGATAACAAGGGAATCTGTCCAATTGTTCATAGAGGAAGCCAATCAACCTAATAAGACTGTGAATTCATCCCCGGTCCCTTGCACAATACACTGCATATGATATGATCTGGTTTCAGGAATCTCTCTGGGATAAGCACTCCAACTCCAGTGAGAGTGGAAGAGAGGAGGTGTCCCTCTGAACCAAAGCCAGGACAGCTCTTGAAAGACTTCAGTCCAGTTTGCATTCTTATTTTATGTTCTAAAACCACAAGGTGGGGGTGGACAAGCAAGCCAGATTTTCAGAAGCGAATGTGGCAGTCCGCAGGTTGTTAAGGGCAACAGCCCATTGTTTCGGCTGTTTCTCCAGGTCACCTTGTGCCGGATATCAAGTGAAGTCATGCTTGTAGACAGTACAGGCAGTGCTTTAAGAAAGTCAGAAATAAATCAATAAGTCAGCATCTTAATAATTGGTCTTTTTTACCTTATTCTACTTTAATCCAAGCAAAACCATGGGCATATTCTCCATACCATGAGGTTCTCTATGGATCTGTGACCAACTTGACTGGTCTTACCAACCTTACCGCTGGACAAGACAATATATTTGGAATTTGTCATATATCCCTGTACATGTTTTAAACAAATTGTCTTACATCTGAAGCAAATGGACAGTTAGGGCACTATGTTCTCTATGGGAGAAAGCTTCTTGGGAGCTCTAACTCTTAGCTGTATTTTTACCTCAAGTTACATTAATAGCTGTAGAAGTATAAATGTGTCCATTCTAGCATCACATGCCACAATGGTTTTAGCTAGCACCAAAGAACAATATCTCTCACAACAGAAAAGAACTATGCACGCTACTTGCTTCTCCTGCCACCATGACAAAATGCCTGACTCAAAGCCAACTAAAGGAGGTTTGTTTTAGCTACAGATGTTGGGTACATGATGAGAAGACCTCGGGTATGAGGCAGCTGTCTACCCAGTATCTGCAGTCAGCAAGCAGGGGCACATAATGCTGGTCCACTCACTTTTTCCTTTACATTCATCCTGGGAACACAGCCATGAAACAGTGCTGGCCATATTCAGAATGAGTCTTTTTTTCCCTGTTAAAACTCTGGAACAGCTCTGTGAAGCCCTTGCAATGTTAAACCTCTCTGAAACATCTCTCTTTAAACCTTTGTAACCTCGGGGATTTGTTTCTGAGGTGATTCTGAATCTGGTCATGTTGATCTTGAAAACTAACAAGTCTACTTGTCAACTTGACACCCAACACATATCCTTTTGATTTATTTTGTCTTGGGTTTTGAGGCAGGGTCTCATTATGTAGCCCAGGCTAGCCTGGAACTCACTTTGTAGATCAGGCTAGTCCTGAACTCACAGAGATATGCCTGCCTCTGCCTCCCAAGTGCTGGTATTAAAGGTGTGTAGCACCACCTTTGAAACAATAGCATCTTTGAAACAATAGCATTTCACCCCTAGTCCCCAAAAATTAGGGGAGCATGGGATGGGCAGCTGAAAGATGGGTCAGTGGTTAAGAGCATTGATTGCTCTTCTAAAGGACCCAAGTTCAATTCCCAGTACCCACATGGTAGCTTAGAACCATCTGTAACTCCAGAACCATGGGATCCAACATCCTATTCTGGCCTCTGTAACAGACAGGAATGAGAGGCGACTTAAGAGAACAGCACAGAAAGAGAGAGAGGAGGCAATATTGCCAGAACAGGTTGCAGGTCTACACAACAAGCAAGAGAATGATAAGGAGCTAGAAAATTAGAACAGATTGTCAGAGTTAATTTGAGGCCAAACAGAGCAATTCAGTCAGAAGCCAGTCAAAAGAAGCCAGTTTGAATCAATCAACTTGGAGAGGAATTTGGGCCAGATGAACCAGCCAGTCAGCATTTAGAAAGAGCTAGAAAGGGTGGACTCCAAGAAGACAATTACATCTGGTGAATAAAAGTTACTTTACAAAGATGGGATCCCTGCCAATCAGCCCTAATCTAACTAAAACCCTAAAGCTCTGTGTCTGACATATGGAACTCCAGATGACACCCTCTGGGCTCCATGGCATTGGGTACCCCCCCCCTTCAGTTCTTCTGCCTGTAGTGTGAACTCTCTGGGTGGCTTAGCTCTACGTCTGTAGGTTTCTTCATGGATGCCCATGTACATGCATTCTCTCTCACTATAGGTCTGATAAACAGCAGCAAGCATTAGCCACACCACATCCTGGATATTATGCTGTCTTGAAACTTCCTTAACCAAATAACTTAGCCTATTACTTTTAAATGTAGCCTCGTTTAGATTTTCAGGATGTGGAAAGAACACAGCTAGATTTGGGGACCGTGGGGACAGACTGCAACACAAATAACCTCTGGGGGGACTCTTTATTCTTCTCTGAAATCTCAAGAGCCAAACCTCAACTTGTTTGCATTTCTCTTGGCATTCTGCTCTTCCAAGCTACCACGGCACAGCCCATTAAACCCCTCGTCAGCATTCGAGGTTTTCCCTTGCCCTCACATCCAAACTCTCCCCAATTTTCCTCTAAAACAGTCGAAGGCTTGTTTCCTACCCAGTAAGGTGCCTCAGAGCAGCACGCCCACTCCTCAGCACTGATCCTTTGTGTTGGTTTCCTTTCTCATCACTGCTATAAATTACATGACAAAAGGCAGCTAGAGGAATCAAGGACTTATGGGGGGAGGGAACAGGGGTTTGTTTTTGTTTTTGTTTATTTTATTTTATGTCTTTTTTTTTTTTTGGAGGGGAACGTGGGAAAGGAGATAATGTATGACATGTAAATAAAGAAAACATCTAATTAAAAAAAAAAGAAAGTGATCATCAGTCTATCATGAGGTTAAGGAATGACAGCAGGAATGGGAACTATTTGCTAGTTTGCTGTCAGTTTGATACACAGTAGAGTCATTTGGAAGAGGGAATCTCAAAAAAACTCTCACATGGGACTGGCCTATAATGTATTTTCTTAATTAGTTATTGTAGTGGTTTGAATATGCTTGGCCCAGGGAATGGCATTATTAGGATGTGTCCTTTTTTGGACTGGGTGTGGCATTGTTGGAGGAACTGTGGCGCTGGTGGGGGGAGGGGATGAGTCCCTCCTCTTATCTACTTAGGAGCCAGTCTTCTCCTGTTTGCTTTCAGAACAAAATGTAGCACTATCAACTCTTCCCACACCATGCCTGCCTGGATGCTGCCATGCTCCTGCCTTGATGATAATGGATGGAACCTGTAAATTAGTTCCAGTTAAATGTTGTCTTTTATAAGAGTTGCCTTGGTCATGATGACTCTTTACAGCAATGGGAACCCTAACTAAGACAGTGATTGATGTAGAAGGGCCTAGCCTATTGTGAATAGTCTTACCCTGAAAGACCCCCAGAACCGGGGAGATCCTTACTCAAGTCTTGGGATGACGTGACCACCCAATGACTCACGAGAGACCGAACTTGCTGCAATCACATGAGGTTTATTGGGGATACCGGTACCGGGGTCAATCTCATGACCTTGCCAGTCAGAGGAGTTCGACCTGGAACACAAGAAGTGTAGGGTATTTAAGGGAAGCTGGGGGCGGAGAGAGAGTTACCAAGGAAACAGAACATAAAAACAGTGGAAAATTTCAGAGGGACCTGACCCAAGGTATTCAGTTAGGGAGGGGAACACATTCATTCTAGGAATGTAATCTTCATCTACTGGTTGACAGGGTGGAGAGTCTCATAAACCACTAGACCTTCATTCTTAGTTCCTCCCTCATTGTGGATCATTCAGGAGGGGAAGGTATGGGGAACCAGAGCTCTGAGGCTCTGAGTTCCTAGAACTGGCTATTTTATATTTCTGGCTGGCTACAGTGGCCCTCCATGTCCTTTTAGGTAAAGGTTATACACCATACATTTGTATTAAAAGCCCTCATTTTAAATTCTAAGATTCTCCAGCCTTTCAACCCCTGCACAGGTGGTACTGGGTTTTATAAGAAAGTGGGCCGAACAAGCCATAAGTACTTCTCCATGGCCTCTGCATCAGCTCTTGCCTTAAGTTCCTGTTCTGTAGAGGGCACACATTTACAGATAGCATGGAGAAAGTGCATGCCTTTAATCCTAGTACTTGAGAGGCAGAGACAGACGGATTTCTGAGTTTGAGGTTCGCCTGGTCTACAGAGTGAGTTCCAGGACAGCCAGGGCTACACAGAGAAATCCTGTCTCGAAAAACCAAAACCAACCAAACAAACAAACACCAGAATTTTTAAACAAACAGTGTCAGCTAGGCTTCCTCTTCTCTACCTGGGGGATCCCAGACCCCACACTCTCTTCCTAAGAAATGTCACATAACCCTTAGGGAAATTACAAAACCAAGTCCCTTTCTCATGAAGTAATAAAGTAAAAAAAAAGTTTTGGGAATGTAGAAATAAAGTTTCACAGTAAAATGGGGGGGAGGGGCATGTTCTAGCTCTTGTAAGCAGCAAGCAGTATGAAAACAGAGTTTTACAATAGCAAGCAGCAGCTTCAGACACTGAGAAGTTGTGTTTCAGAGACAGCCAAGGATACGCTGTGAAAACAAAGTTCTGATGGTCAGAATGTTGAGACAGAATGACCAGGCCATTCTGACTGAGCTAAGTAAGGCCAAAACAAAAATAACTGGTGATCCCAATGATGTTAAGGTCCACAAAAAACAAGATTAGCAATTCTTGGAAGAAACCCCCAACCCCTCCTGTGGTGAATTTTGAAAAAGACCCAAACTGTCACCCTGACCTTGCTGATGACAATCCGCCTACCACCTAGTTACTCAGCCCCTTCCCAGAGACTTTTCAAGGCCAGGTGCAGAGCTGGATAGGGAAGCTGGCTGACTAAGCTTAGAACAGCCCCCTGAGCAAGCCAACCAATGCCTGATGAGATCCTTTGTCCTGTGTTCCACCAACCAGAGTAAGCCAGTTAGCCCTGTTGCAGAAATCTGCCCTCTGTAAAGTATAAAAGATGTGAGCTTTCTGAGTTTGGGGTTGACCCCCAACCCCCTGTGAGGGTGGGCAACCCCACCTATGTGGTTCAATAAACCTCTTGTTATTGCAACGATCTATTGTCAATCTGTGTTGGTTGAGCCAAGTTTACTACACTACCAATAAGAAACCTGTTCAGTAAACATTTGAGATTCTGGGAATGCCTCCCCATGTTAACGTGTGGAGAGCTTTTGTGGAGGCCTTGTAGGAATTTGGCAGGAATTTGACTTTGGGCTAGGACAGGGAAGTAGGCTCAGATAAGAATGTTTACATTTGGGCTAATAAAAAGCTCAAGGTAAACTCAGCTGAGGAATGTGTGGCATTCTTTTTATCTTGCTCATCCTGATAAGCCCATAGAAAACAGTGATCATGGGACTTTGTTTATTGCCTTGTTTGTTCCTTGACTTAGAACTGACCTTATTTTTTGTATGTACTTAAAATGGTTTAAAAGCAAACTGGGAAAAAAAATAAACCCACTTCAGCCTCAGCACTGGCTAGAGTCATGTTATAATGTTATCTAATCGTCTTTTTCTTTTTAATCCTTCCTTCCTCCATTGAGATCTGATTGACTGACTGATGTGGCTTGGTCACTAATGAGATATCTTAGTACCTTAGCTAGCAGGCAAGAACCTCTGCCCACCTGGATATTCCTAACCCCTCCCCCAAATTTTTTTTTCAGAAGATTTTTTTTATTAGATATTTTCTTTATTTACATGCCATATGATTTCTCCTTTCCCAGTTTCCCCTCCA
>NW_022196906.1:51667655-51668926 GCF_008632895.1 Mastomys coucha | reverse complement strand
TATTTTTTATGTTGTATGAGTATGCTGTAGCTGTACAGATGGGCATGAGCCATTGTGTGGCTGCTGGGAATTGAACTCAGGACGGCCATGCTCACTCTGGCCCTGCTCGATCCTTCGTATTACACTGTAGCTGTCTTCAGACACACCAGAAGAGGGTGTCAGATCTCATTATGGGTGGTTGTGAGCCACCATGTGGTTGCTGAGATCCAAACTCTGGACCTTCGGAAGAGCAGTCAGTGCTCTTACCTGCTGAGCTATCTTGCCAGCCCCCTCCCCAAAGTTTTATATAAGCACCATTCACCCTGAAAAAAATTGAACTGTCTTTCTGAAGCTGATCCTAGAGATAAGTCTGTCATCTCAGTCACACTATGGGCTATCTGAAACCCTGTTCGTCGACTCCGATCCCTTTACCCTCATGGGCTAGTAGCCAAATACCCGAGGAGAAGGGAGTACCACATGCAGTTAGAAACAGAGAAATGACCACTGAACTTCACTTGCTCTGTCCTTGTGTTCAGGTGGCTCCCAGTCACCCACATTCAGGTTGGATTTTCCATCCTCAGTGAGTCTTTGGAAATGTTCTCACAGACATATCCAGAAGTATCTCCTAGATGATTCTAAATCTAGTCAACTCGACAATGAGGGTTAACTATCAAATCACCCAAATGTGGAAAATTGAAACTGTCCCGCAATTTCATGAACTGGGTTCTGCCTCGACCGAAGGGAGAAAGGAGACCTGAAACACAGAGTTTGAGAACAAAAGGACACGAAGCCAAGTTGAGGGTTTCCAATCAAGGCTCTCCTTTACTTTGGGGGTTCAGCATTTATATACAAGAGAGCATAACTGAATCTCTAGGTTACAACGACATTTGAATAACATAAGGAATTCGGGAGGAGTCAGGAAGAGTCTGAAAGGGAAGCTGGCAGCTGGGCTGAAAGTGGAGGCTCGGCATCCCGCAGGTCTCGACTCCAGGGAATGGCTGGAGGCACAGTCCACAGTGGGGGAGGAGGTCAACAACAGATGTCCTCAGGCTGTATACGTGCCAGCCAGCAGGCATAGCTTCCTCTGTAATCCTCGAAGGTGGAACTCATAGTAGTGAGTCTTTGGTTCAGGCACAGAAGGCATGAGTTGAGTCTGCAGTGGCAAGCTCCGATGTCTTGCAGCTGAGGGACCCCAACAGAAAATAGTCCAACAAAATAAGATGGCATTAGAAATACTGATAGTTAGCTGGGTGATGGTGGCACACACCTTTAATCCCAGCACTTGGGAGTCA
>NW_022196906.1:51666616-51667645 GCF_008632895.1 Mastomys coucha | reverse complement strand
ATAGTTGATAGTTGCATAGGGAGGTGTATATACTATGTTGATGACTGAACACCAAGTATACATCAGATAAGGAAAACAAATGTACCAACCAGACTAAAGACCAAGCCTGCAAGATCTTGTCCTCAGACCCTGCACCACAAAGAAGCCAATTCTTGCTGTTCAAATGGCAATATGCTCTGCACTTGCTTGGCACCATGAAGTGAGTCTATGAGAAGCTATTGGTAAAGCCTAGTTGCAGTGGAAGACTCCAGTGTATTGGAGATACCAGTACTATGGGATGACCACCAAGAACAACAGCAGCAGTGAAGTGGAGTCAACCAGGACCTAGAGTGCTACAGAGGGCAGAGCTGGAGAAGTAATGCAAACCCTTTGGAGGAGCCCAGAAGATCATGTGTGGATCCCAGACATTGGAACAAAAATCTGTAACATTGAAGTTGCTTTGGAGACCCCAAGATGTTTGGGATGCCAGAGCTATGGGGTACCTGCTGAAGAAAGCTGCTAACATGAAGTGGAGCCCACCAAAGAAAATTGTGCTGCAATCCACAAAGCAGAAAGGAATTGGACATTAGACATGGAGATGCTGAGTTTGGAGTTTGCCCAGCTGGGTTTTGGTCTTCCTTTGGTTCAGTATTTCGTCACTATGACATTTTGGAATGGTAACGTATATCCTGTGATGTTGGAAGTATATGATCTACACCTTTATTTTTATTTTATAGGGGATTACAGCTAAGTGATTGGATGAATTGAAAGACCCCCAGAACTGGGGAGATCCTTACTCAAGTCTCAGGATGATGCGACCACCCAATAACTCACGAGAGACCAAACTTGCTGCAATCACATGAGGTTTATTTGGGATAGGCTGGTACTGGGGTCGATCTCGTGACCATGCTGGCCAGAGGAGTTTGAACCCAAACACAAGAAGTGAGGGGTATTTAAAGGGAAAAACCACAAGCTGGGGGCAGGGAGAGGGATACCAAGGAAACATAACATAAAAACAGTGGAAAATTTCAGAGGGACCCAACCCAAGGT
>NW_022196906.1:51633324-51665404 GCF_008632895.1 Mastomys coucha | reverse complement strand
TTATACACCATACATTTGTATTAAATGCCCTCATTTTAAATTCTAAGATTCTCCAGCCTTTCACTTTCTCTGGGCATAGCTCCCATAGACTCATGTGTTTAAACAAGCCTATGGGGGCCAAGGAGGGGAATGTGGTGGTTTGAATATGTTTGGCCCAGTGAGTTGCATTATTAGAAAGTGTGACCTTGTTGGAGTAGGTTTGTCACTGTGGGCAGGGACTTTGAGACCCTCCTCCTAGCCATGTGGGAGCCAGTCTTCTCCTGTCTGCCTTTGGATCAAGACATTGACCTTTTGACTCCTCTAGTCCCACGTCTGATGATAATAGACAGATCCTCTAAACCTGTAAGACAGCCTCAATTAAATATTGTCCTTTTTAAGATTTGACTTAGTCATTGTGTCTCTTCACATCAGTAGAAACCCTAACTAGGATATTCTTCATATGTGTGAATACTGTTGCTGCTTTTAGGCCCCATGAGGGCTGCAAACTCCTCTTGCATCCTCTGAATCCTTCATATATTGAAATAGAATATTCGAAACTTTTGAGGTCTTAGATTTGTAGAACTTTACCTTTTTAAACTAACTAATTAATTATATGTACAATAGTGTTTTGCCTGTATTATGTTGTATACCATATTTATGCAGTACCTATGGATGCCAGAAGAGGGTACCATTATCATTTATCCTTTTTTCCAAGGGCGGACCTTTAAATTGTTTTCGAATCACTGAAGGAGCAGCTTGAAATCTCTATAGATACCATGATTTGTCTAAACTAGGATAGTATTAGCATATAACCTGCCTCTTGAATATTTGCGACTCCTTTCTAGATTGTCTATAATACCTAACATGATCTAAACACTGTGTGCTAAGTTTAGCCCTACCCCTCCAAGTTGTAGTGCTGGTGACAGTGTCCTAAACAAAAGGACTTGGTCTAACAAGGTTGTTATGAGGTAAACAAGCTTAAAGGTGGGTTTCTGTTTACCAGAAAATTGAATCTTATAAGATAGGGTTCTGTTTACCAGGAACCCCCTTTACTCAGCCCCAAAGGTCAACTACCACAGACAAGAGTATTTAGTTCCTGGTCAGTCCCAACAGCTCAAAGACCCTTGCCTGTTGACTCATAAAATCTGCATGCTTTTCTACCGTTTTGCTCTGCCCCAACCCATGGCCTTGGTAGTATGATTTCCCAACAAACCTTTCTTTCCATCCATGGACTGGGTCTAGTTCAGTGGTTTCACCAGGCCCTCATTTACACTATGTGTATAGCTGTTACACTCTGGTTAGGAGTAATGACAGTAAAGAGTTCTACATGTTGCTGCTCCTTTGCTACTTTATGGGTTCTTTATTGCATCCTTTCAACCCCTAACATTAGATAAGAGAGGAGAAAGGGGAGAGGAGAAGAGGGATGACATTATCGTTAGACTACTGCCAATTAAGAGTGTTTGGGGGGGCAAGTTTGATCTTCGCCATCAGGATAGCTAATTTCTTATTGTTGTTGTTTCTTCTTTGTGCACGACTAGTTAACAACCGCCAATCCACCACCACCAACCTTGCCTCTTGAGGCCCTAGGATTTGTATACTTTTCTGAAAATTTCCCAGAATTCCAAACATCACACCCCTGCAAGAACACGAGGCAAATCATCATCCACTGCTAATGGACAATCTGAAGCAACCCCATATCCCACACCTGGGATTAAAATGAAAACATATTCTCATAATATTCCTGTGTTCTTTAAAGAAACCAAAATTCTCACTACATTTCCCCTTTTCTGTTTTAAACCTTTCATTGTGGTATGTTTAGTGAGAAATTATAAACAGAGACATTTTCCATGAAATAAGCACTTTTCAGATCAGTGGCTGGGGTTTTCTGGCGAGCTTTCCTGCTGAATTCTAATCTTTATAAGTTTTGATGGTATCCACAGCTTTTCCTTTCCTATGGAAATATAAACAACCCTGCATTTCCAACACAAAACTTTCACAGGCTTCCATTCTGACAATAATACATCCTTCAAGTATACAGACTGACTTAATTCCCCAGGTTTTCTGTAACTCAATGCCTCTTGGCTGCTGCTGTTGGAAACTGCTCCTATGTTTTGCTGCAGGTCCTCAGCTATGTCCCCCATTTGCTTCCGATGGCAACAAGTTGCCTTGGATATCTCTCGACCTACATGCATCAGTGCAGTGGCAGCCCTTGCCACATTGCCTGTACAACTCTCGATGCCTAGGCCTTCTTTCTGGCTAGAAAACACATGCTGCTAGGAATGGCTTGTTGGCTTTTCCAGGGCAAAGTGCTGGGCATTTTGAGTTCTGAGACTTTCAGTATTTTGGTCAGAGTTTCTTTGGTAATTTTTTCTTCAATCGAAGCACCAAGCATTTTGATATTAGAGATCTCTAGCTATATCTTGAAAGATGATGTTAGCATGTTACAAATTAGAACCAATTGGTCATATCCTTTATCCACTCATCCGTGGGTGCTGCCTATACCTTTGATGGTCTAATTTGCATTTTCATTTGCCAAGATCTTTATCAACACCTGTATAGAACCAGAGTCTGATACAGCTTTGTTCATAGCTGAGACTAATCTTTAGAAAAAAAAAATCACCAAAGGCCTTTCTAGAGACATGTATACTTTTTATAAACAAGGTGGATCTTTTCCCAGGATCCTCAACTTTGTCCCATGCTGGGAACCATGGCTTTAACTATGGCCTAGTGAAAAATTACTAGCTTACACTTACAGCCCTGAGAGAACATGTGTAGTCTAACAGGATTTTGTGGGCGTGGAGGACATTGATCCTTGGTTCCAGGAACTGAAGATTGCCACCAGTCCTCCCTTGCTGCAGGCTCTTCCCCTCTCCCTTGTCATGGGTTCTTTCCCCTCCCTTGCCCAGGGATCTCCCCCCTCCCTTGAAACTTTCTCCTGCTTGTGTTTATATTGCCATCCCCGAGGTAAAGTTTTTGGAGCTTGATCAGACAACTGTCTTCCTCTCATTCTTCATGTCTCTTGTCTCTTTTGGTCTCTCTCTCCCCTACCCTAGGACCCTGTTGAACACCAGGCGGGTCGGGGGTCCCAAGCTCTTAAAGCTGCTAGGTGACATTGTTCTATAGTAACACTGTCAAGTAGAATCTGTTCTTGTATATCAGAATACAGTTTTCACCCAGCAACTGGTCTTTGACAATATTCATTCATCTTGCTCTATTTCACTGTTCAATGCTCCTTCCCTCTACCGTATAACTGTCACCAATCCCTTCCAGCCTTGGGGAATAATTCTATTTGGAGTAGCCCAGTTTTTTAGAATTTGTTTCACATAAGGTGAGTGTATCCCATATGAAACCATAGCCTCTTTAAGATGTCTTAGATCTATCTTTTCTATAGGATGTCTTCCTATCTTGTCATAACCTAAGGTAAGTGCATCTCATATGAAATCACAGATTCTTTAAAATACCTTAGCTCTATCATTTTTATAGAATGCCATCCTATCTTGTCATAACCTTTAGCAGATACATGCTGTAGGACTACTGGGAAAGCTGATGGTGGTGATCTCATGACCAAGGGCCATCCCTCCTCTAACTCTAGCAGCTTGGTGGTTTTGAGATTAACTTTTTCTCTTGAAATGGGATGTTTTCATCTTTTCTCTGACCCTGCTACCCTCTTCCTCCTCCTCCTCCTCCTTCTCCTCCTCCTCCTCCTCCTCCTACTCCTACTCCTCCTCTTCCTCCTCCTCCTCCTCTTCTTCTTCCTCCTCTTCTTCCCCTTCCTCCTCCTTTCCAACCTTGCCCCCAACCCAGCTCCTCACCCCACCCAGGGGCTACAGACACTGGAAACTGAAAACATAGTGGGGACTCTCTCTGCCTTCCAGCACAGTTTCTTTTTCTTTTTCCTCCTGAGGAAATTTCAGCTCTCTTGCTCAATCACTGGAAATGAGCCTTTTTATTTCTCCCTCCCCAGTGCTCCTCACCTCCACCTAGAAATTTTCCAGTTGCTCAGCAATTCTTCTAACTTTTGTTTTAAACAGACTATAAGAAGAATAAAAACAAAACAAAACAGAAAATCCCCTCTGGGAACAAAGTGGGGGATATCTCAGTGGTAACAGCCACAATAATTTTCTTTTTTTGCTGGCATCTTGAAAAAGAATATCCACTTCTTCATCCCCTGCCATTTTCTCTCCAGCATCTGCAGTCAGACTCCCATTCTGTGTAGCCCCTCATCTGGGTGCACTTGTAGCTGCTGCTTGCTACTTTGTGGGTTCTTCTTTCTTCCATCCTCCTTCAACCTTTTTCTTCTACCCTTTCAACCTCCTAAAACTAGTTAGGAGAAGGACAGAGTGGAAAGGGAGGAACATTATTGCTAGACTTCTCCCTGCTGATTAGAGGTATCAAATTCCTTGGGGCAAGTTTGATCTCCACCATCAGGATATCTAATTTCCTCATCTTTTTGTTTCTTCTTTGCACACAACTACTTAATACATCACAACCAACAGCAACCAACAATCTACCAAAAGTAACCTTACCTCTCAGGGCTCTAGCATTTATATACCCTCTGAAAATTTCCCAGAATTCCAAACATCACACACTTGCAGACACTATCTGCAGCTGACAAAATCATACCCCTGCAAGAGCACAAGGCAAGTTATTATAAGCTGCTGTGGACAATCAGAAGCAGCCCCATATCCCATACCTCTAATATTTTTGTGTTCTTTAAAGAAACCAAAAATTTCACTATGGGCCTCAATACGGTTTTGTTTAGGTTTGTTGTTCTCTTTTGTTCTCACAGTGTGACAGTCTCACTATGCATCTCAGACTGGCCTAGAACTCATATTTTTTATGACTTCTTCATGCTGGAATTGATGATGTGAACCACCACACCTAGCTCCTAATAACTTCTATAAAAAAGTTGCTAACCTGGCATAGTGACACAAACCTTTAATTCAAGCACTTGGGAGGCAGAGGTAGGCAGATCCCTGAGTTCTAGGCCAGTGGAAACTACATAATGATACTTTGGGGTTTTGTTGCAGTTGTTTAAAGTGTGTGTGTGTGTGTGTGTGTGTATGAGTGTGTGTGCATGTGTGTGCGTGTGTGTGTGTGTGTGGTATCACTGTGTATTTAAATGTGCCAGAGGAAGGTGTTGAGAGTTCTTCCCTGTTACTTTCCTTATTCCTTTGAGACAAGGAATCTCCATGAACTAGGAGCTCAACAATCTTTGCTGCAATTAGTTAGTAAGTCCACACAGTATTAGAGTTAAAGATGTACATGAGATTACTCCTGGCTGGGATCTGAACTTGTGTCCTCATGGCTGCACAGTAAGTACTCTTAACCAGTGAGTCAGCTTTTCAGCTTTTAATCCCACCTTTCATACATAAGACCACCATCACAATTTTTGAGCCAAATTTGAAGCAAGCTTTATCAAATATTGGCTAGGGCAATGGGCACTGACCAGGTCCCTACCCGGGATTCTCAGAGCACGGCCGTGACTTTGTCAGGTGTTTATAAAAGCAAACCCCACAAGGCTATGTACTTCCTGCCTTTGTCCAATCAGGGGTAAGCATTCATCCTGGCATACTTCCTGCCCGTACCTCCTGACTACATGTATTCAAGCAGTCATTTCCCCACCCCCAACCCTTGCCTCTCTGCACTGTTTGGTTGCTGAAGACAGTACCCAGCTCTGCAGATCCTCAATGGCTGCTCATGGTTTGCAATCTGATAAGGAATCAAGTAAAAGTTTTTTAAATGTTAGTTTTATTCCAAGACAAGGTCTCACTACATAACTCTAGTTGATCTGTTGCTTGATATATAGACCAGGCTGGCCTAGATTTTAAAGAGATATGCCTGCCTCTGCCTGGGGAGTGGCAGGTTTGAAGTTGCACGCCACTATGCCCTGTGCATGTGTACAGATGTGTAGCCTTTATACAGATAGCCAGCCTTTATACAGATATTTATAGCCTACATTTCAACCCAATTTGCTGCTATCTTTTTGTTTCCATCCCACAAGGCTGTCACTTCCTGCTCCATACACCTCCCTATGCCTGGTCTTAGAAAATGTCCTTAGAGAGAAAGCTGGTGAATGTGGGATTACTCCTGGGAAGCCCTCCTCCCAAGGGTCGTCATGCTGCCTTGGCTGCTGGCCAACAGACTAACAGTTGTATGTATCTTGCCAGGGATTTATAGCTGTTTACGTGGAAGAGAAAACCTAAACTTGGTGACTCCATCATGACTGGAGTCAAGTTCCTCACTTAGAGGTTTCAGAGGTAGAAGCCAAGCTGAAAGGGTGTGGATCAGAGAGGCCAGATGATGTCTGGACTCTGAGGTCATGACCAGCAAGCAAAACCTGAGAAAATGGAAACAATGAGTTTGCAGAAACAGTGGGGAAGAAGAAAACTTAGATGTGAAGAGGGGTGGGTATGAGGAAGAAGACCCGATTCTGAGGGATTCTGAGGAGACAGCAGGCACCTACTGCAGAGCTAACCACTGTGTCTTCCCACAATGCCCTATTCCCAGCACCATCCACCAGTCTAGGGGTCATGACTGGAAAAGTACAGATGCCACTTGAAATTCTGTGCTTGTCTCCCACACTGACCATAACACCCAGCCTAAGGGAGCCAGTGGAAGCCTTTGAATTACTTCCCATTCCCCAACTTCCCGTTGCTCCAGGAGGTAAAGAAACAAGGCACCGAGAGACAAGGTTATACACAAAGTTCTATACAAGGGACAGAGATTCTGAGGTTGTACAATAAATAATTAGCTTCAAATACAAGATGAGAATGTAGGTAGTCTAATTCCTGAGCCTGAAATCTTAGCCACAGCATCTCCTGTCACTCAGATGTTTCCTACATCACAGAATAAGAACCATGCCCATCTCTCCTGCTAAAGTGCCTACAGGACTCATCTCCAGAGATTGTCTCTGAATGACATGTTTTTTTAGGTGCCAAACATGGAAGGGAGGGGCCTGGCTAGGTAGCAGCAGGCACCGTTATGGTCCCTGTTCTCTTGATGATTTACTAGGAAAGTTTCTGTCTTTCTTTGAGTCATAGTTTGTCCACACACCTGTAAGCCTATTGTGATTTGCTGAGAAACTCATGTGGGCAACAGGCTTGGGGGCCTCAGATGTTCAATACCAGAGCCTGCCCATTGGTATTGCCCTAGAGTGATTCCACAAGGGCATGATGGTCACCTGGAGGCCTCTGGTCTGCTCAAGGGACAGCTAAGTGGCTGAACATAGGCAGGGTTATAGCATATCAAGCCTGGAGGATCCAGAGGCCAGTAAGGGCCTCTATAGGTGTCTAGAAAGAAACAAAATAGCCTTAGGGTGAGCTTCCCAGCTGGAGGAATGATGGGGAAGGTGAGAAGGTTCCTGGAGTAGAGCAGCTAGAACCCCACATGTACCCCTGGGAACCAGGTTCTTCAATGCCTTTCTCAATTACTTGTATTTGCTTCTTTTTGAATAACATTTGTTTTTAAAGTGGGGTTGTGGCCGGGCAGTGGTGGCACACGCCTTTAATCCCAGCACTTGGGAGGCAGAGGCAGGTGGATCTCTGAGTTCGAGGCCAGCCTGGTCTACAGAGTGAGTCCAGGACAGCCAGGGCTACACAGAGAAACCCTGTCTCGAAAAACAAAACAAAAAACAAAAAACAAAAAACAAAAAAAAAAGATTAAAATATTAAGACAATAAGAATGATAAAACCTGGGGGCTGGACAGATGGCTCAGCAGTTAAGAACACTGACTGCACTTCCAGAGTCCTGAGTTCAATTCCCAGCAACCACCTATAATGGAATCTGATGCCTTCTTCTAGTGTGTCTGAATATAGTGACAGTGTACTCATATAAATCAAATAAATCAAATAAATAAGTAAAATGTAAGAATGATAGAATCTCTTGGATGAATCATACAACAGTGGTATAAATTCACACTGTTTTACTTGTTAGTTTGTTTGTTTTTAATTGCTTGTCCAAAGCAGGAGGCCATCTTCCAAAAAAGGTATAAAATAAGCATAGAGACATTCTTTTTTTAAAAAAATGATTGTATACAGCTGATAATTCAGAAATTTTCATTTTCCTACAGATGTGAAAGAAGAAAAGTGACAGAGAAATTGCACCACTGTTAGATAGACAAAAAGAGGGTATAGAGATGGACAGCCATCAGACTTCAGTTGTGGGATAAGCAACCTCATGACTCCTAGTTTTCTAACCACAGTATCAGACATGTCTTCTAAATCAGATTCCAATCATAATATTATACATGCATTTTCTAAAGCATCCTTGAACCAAGCCTGGTGACCCAAGACTGTAATCCCTGCTACTCAGGAGACTGAGGCAGGACAATCCCATCTGCAAGTCCTACCTGGGCTCCAGAGTGAGTTCAAGGCCAACTTGAGCAAGTTGGTATCTCAAAGGATAAAGTAAAGAAGGAGGCTGAGGAAGGTAGAACATTTGTCATGCTTGTGGATTCAATCCTTGCCTCTACAAGGCTATTAATAATAGCAATAACTTGTTTTCCATCTTCTCTGCAGGTAGGGTGGGAGAACAGGGAGGAATGGCTGGATCATGAGACAAGGAAGCCTCCTTGTGACCAAATCTTCACTCTTGCTATTATCTCTGGGCCCAATACACCTGATATCCTTCTTTGGGTCTTAAGCTCCTAAGCCTGTGGTTTTCCTCTGGGTGGTGACTCAGTGCCCACAGCCTACCCTGCATGCCATTTCCCCCTATCCGGGCCTTGCTGACTGCTCTGAGTAAGAGGTGGCTCTGTGGTTTCTCTGAAGCAACAACCACAAACTGCCAAGCCCACCTTACCCATCCTCTACTCCCCACCTTATCTCACAGTCTTTTAGTCCCACCCCCAGGCTGTCAACTGAAAAAGAAATAGAGAGGTTTATATGCATGTGGATTGGTGCTATGCATGAGAGTAGAAGAGACCCCCATTTACTAGGCAGGGAGGGTGGGCCGAGGATACAGTTCAGCAGTGGAGTGCTTGCCTGCTGCTGTGTGTATTTGATCTTCATCATCCACCCATTTACCCACACATGGGCAGGATGTGGGAGAGGAGGGAGAGAGATGGTGTGAGGCAAAACGTCTTAGGGGTTTCCTTTTGGGGTAACCTATTTGCTCATTTACATGTATTCCTCAAAAGCGACTGAAACCATGACAATGGACAAGAAGATGAGATACTCAGGCACCTCTCCAGTGAAAATGGAGTCTTCCGGTAGCAAGAGTTCTACTGTCTCTCAGCTCTCCAAGACTGCCTAAGCAAGGGGACTTATGTGACTCAAACTGACACTCTTCACTAGGGAGATTATCCAGCTGACTTGTAAAAGCTCCATGTGGGGCTTGATTCCGATTCATAGCTCTCAGCAAGGCAAAGAGCTAGGCCAGGAGATGGGTAGACCTCACAGCTTACCATCGCTCCTCCACTTTTGCCTCTTTCTTTTTCCTGGCTTAGATGGCAAGAGCCTCCCTGCCTGATAACTGTCCTGCATGCTACCACCTAGTCAGTTGGCTTCCAAGAGAGCCAACCCTCTCATGCCTGGCATCCAAAGGCCTGCCAGCCTCAATTGTGCCAGAGAGGTACATTAACAACCAAAAGAAGGAAAGAATGGGTCCAGGTGACAGAGCCACCAGAGTACCTCAAGGAAGGTACTGTCTTGTGGGTGGGAAAATCATTCAGGTTAGCACTGGGGAATAGTACCAAGGCAAGAGGCTGTGTGTGAGCCTCGTGGCACCTGAATACTGCAGCCTATCTTTCTTGGCCTGGATGAAGAACAGTCCTCCACCTGCCCATCATTATTGACTTAGATCCAGTGGTTCTTATAAGTGGCCCAGCAAGGTTGCACTCTCCTTGGCTTTTTTTCCCAGACTCAGATGCTGACTGAAGGCAGACACTGTTCTGAGTGATGATGGCCTCCCAGAGGCCACTGTAGAGCTCAGTGACACAAGGAAGCTGCCCTGGGTCCAGCGACTCAGAAAGGAGAAGAGTCCTATCTTGGCTATTGTTCTACCACTGTGCTAAGATACCATGACCAAGGCAAATTGTTATTATTATTATTATTGTTGTTGTTGTTGTTGTTGTTGTTGTTGTTGTTGTTACTATTGCAATGAACCAGGCATTTAATAGGAACTCATAAAAGCAGAAGTTCCAGGACTTCCCACCTCTCCCCTCCGCTAAATCCAGATCTGCATTGACCAGGGGCCATCTGTGTAGCCAGGGAGACCAGACCCAGCTGGAAGATGCTTCAAAAGGAAGGGTGTGGTTAAAAGAAAACAGGGGCAGGGTTCCTAAAGCAAAATCTTTACAAAAGGGGGTTCTCCTCTCCCTCAAACCAAAGTGTCACATAAACTCAAAATAAAATATAAAGTAAAAATGCTGTGTTAGGTAGGGCTTTGCAATAGGGAGACTGGCCCTAAAGTGTCAAGCATCCAGTAAAAGTCCGTGGAAGTGTGGCCTATACCAAAAATACTATTTAAGCGTTGCATTGAAAAAGTAAAAAAATTCAAGTTGGCCTGTATATTGTGCTTTGAGGCCCATGTGCAGGCAGAGGGGTGGTGACCCTCATCTTAGCATGGCCTTAAACTCCAACTCAAGGGGATGAATTTCAGGCCCATAAGCACCCTAGATTCACAACCAATAGCCACCTGTGACTCACTTTCCACATGGACTGTGAGGCTAGGAACATGCACACCCCTCTTTGGGGCCACTGAGCTTGGCATTAAGTGCTGTAGGGTGGGAATGTGGGGAAAGGTGCTCGCCAAACTGCTTCCTAGTGACCTGGGTTGCAGGCAGCCTCTCTGCAATTCATTTTCCCACCATCAACCCTGGGGTGCAAGTGTCCTCTCAAAGTCAGTCCGGAACTAGTTATGACGTACCAGTTGCTCTTCCCCACAGGCCTGGTTGGAGTAAGGTGTAAAACTCGAAGAGCCATATGTCAGGGATGTCCTACTCACAGAAACACAGAGACGGAGATGATGCAACAAGCAAGAGGTTTATTGATCCAGTGCGCTGGGGCCATCCTGCAATCAGGGCAGAGGCGATCCTGAACACTCCAAGCACACAGTTTTTATACAGTTTTTGAGGGTAGACTTTGGTAACAGCATGAGTTGGTTTACGCCCATTTGAGGCCCGCACTGACCTTTCTCGGCATTGGTGGCCCTGGGAGAGGTGAGGTCTTAATCACCAGAAGGGGGAACTGAAACATTTTTGCTAGTTATCTGCACCTGCCCTGCAGTTGAGGCTTCCTGTAAAGTTTGTATTGTTGGGTCATTCTGGGAAGGGAGTGTTTGTCTTTTAGCAGAAGGTTCCAGGTGTACACATTCCTGGCAAGATCTTTCAGTGGCCATCTTATGTTCTCTAAGGTCACACAAAGGGAGTGGTGGGGCTGCTCTTCGGTCAGCCCATAGTTGGGGTGGCCATGACTGCGATTGCCTTCTTTGACATGCAGCTCCAGGAGTACCTTGGCGGGCTGCCAGTCTACTTGCTCCTGGGGTTCACTGTGGCTGAGCAGCCAGCCAGGAGGTCCTTACGAGTTGGGTTGGGCCCCAACATGAGCTTAGTGCAGCCTGGATGGCTCTGGTGCCAGAGCAGGCCCATATCAGACCAAGGCAACTTATAAAATAAAGTGTTTAATTTGGGGCTCATGACTGCAGAGGGTTAGAGTTCTGAACTATCATGGTGGGGAGTATGGCAATAGACAGGTATGACACCGGAGCAGTAGCCAAGATCTTACATCCTTATCCAAAAGTAGAAGGCAGAGACAGTGACATTGGGAATGGTATGGATGTTTGAAATCTCAAAGACCACCCTCCAGTGACACACTTCTTCCAACAAAGCCAGCCTCCTAATGTCTCACCAGTTGAGGACTAAGCACTCAAATATATGGCTTGTGGGGTCTGTCTCATTCAAATCACCACAGAATTCTTATGTTAATCAAAGGAACCCCTGTACTTTGAGTGACCCCCTTGAACTTCAGACCCACCTAGGGGATCGTGTCTAAGAGCTTCTAGTCTCTAGCCTTTAATAGAGCTGGACATTGCCCCTTCCACTTCTAACCCACTTGCTAGATACTTGGGATCACCCTCTGTAACTTTAGTTTTTTTCAAACCTTACTTTTAATCATGGTTCTTAAATGCTTTAACTTCCCTTGTAGCCCGCCAGAGGTAGTAGGAAAGAAAGGATACAGGGGAAGTGGATCTTTAGAAAAGTTGTTTGGAGCAACTCCCATCTGTGTTGTCTGGAAATGGGCAACTCAGTTCACAGGTTAGCAGTGGCAGCTCAGTCCACTCACAAACACTTCATGGATACACCAGCTGTCCAGTTCGGTAGAATCAGGATAGCAAACATGAACCAGCAGCGGTGGCACTACCTAGCAGAGACAGCCAGGCCTCAGCCTCAGCCTCAGCTTGAGTCAGCAGGAGGGACCAGGAGGAACTCAAGGAGACGTTCTTGGCTGTGCTTCTCTCAGTGAAGTGAAGATCACTGAAGACTCAAGACCCACACACACTGCACAGCTAGCTGTACCAGCAGGCCACGCTCAGCCTCCACCACTGTCCTATTTATACTCCCTCCAAACATCACTTGTCCTCCATGGGCCTTGCCTCAGCATGTGTGTCTGGTGTGTCTGCACCAGCTGACTTCACTCTGCCAATTAGTCTGAGGGCTTGGTAGCAGCAAGAAACTGCAGCACACCACCTGACGTAATTTTGGTAAAACTGAGTGTAGTGGCATCCCTATTATTCCAGAACTTGAGAGTAGAGACTGAAGGAACAGGAGTTCAGAGCCAGTCTCTGCTGCACATGGAGTTTGAAGCAAGATACTGTTATATAAGATCCTGCCTTAAAATGAACAAACAAACAATCAAAACAATCCAGGTACAGGGCTAAAGAGAAGACTCATCAGGTACTATGTGGCTAATCTTGGTTTGCTGTGGGGATAGAAAGTCTTTATCAGCTGGCTCGTGACTACACTGTGTGTTTAGGATTCTAGTGTAGCCATGAGCCTTTCTGATGGTGAGTTTTTAAGTATAAAAACCGAAACTGTGTTTTGAGTTGACATACTTTAGTTAATGAGAACAGTTAGCCAGAAGCAAAAACCAAGGTTAGTACTTTTAGAGACTTTCCTGTAACTGTAGACTTTGATGGATTAGGCTCTTGTCTCGGTTTTGGCAGGTGGTGCAGTTGTGCTAAGGTCTGGGGACCTACTAAAGTATGGCACCCTGTGACAAGTTATCAACTTGAATAAACCTGGAATCAACTAACAGGCAAGCTGCTGGGCACATCTGTGATTTTTTTTTTAGTAGTAGAAGTTAATTTTTTATTGATTCTTTGTAAATTTCACATTAAGTACCCCAATCTCACTCATTTCCCCATCCCTCATTACCTGTCTTCTGCCCTTTCAACCTACCCTCCAAAAGAAAAAAAAAAATCTCAACACGGAAACTGTAGTATGTCACAATGTATCGCACAGTGTCTTAGGGTTTTACTGCTGTGAACAGATACCAGGACCAAGGCAACTTTTTTTTTTTTTTTTTTTTTTTTTTTTTTTGGTTTTTCGAGACAGGGACCAAGGCAACTCGTATAAGGACAACATTTAATTGGGGCTAGCTTACAGGTTCAGAGGTTCAGTCCAGTATCATCAAGGCAGGAACTTGGTAGCATTCAGGCAGGCATGGTACAGGAGGAGCTGAGAGTTCTACATCTTCGTCTGAAGGCTGCTAGCAGAATACTGGCTTCCAGACAGCTAGGACTAGGGCATTAAAGCCCATGACCACAATGCCACATCTACTCCAACAAGGCCACACCTACTTCAACGGTGCCATTCCCTGGGCCAAGCATATTTTTGTTTAAACTTCTGTGCTTGCAAATGTTCATTGCAATGAGTCATTGGTCTGGTGGGAGGTCTCTGGCTTCTGCTACACTACCAATACTGGATCTTTATGAGAAATCCTCTCAGATACACTGTTGTTGCCCTCTGTCATGGAGATCCTGCAGCTTTGGATCTGTAGGATTGGTCCCTTCATTCACTCCAGGAGATCGTAAATGGGGTGGATGTTGGGGGTACACCAACTCAAAGCCCTAGATCTGGGCTTGGATGGTAACTGAGATGTTCAGTTCACCAGTTCTCCTGCAGCACTGACCCAGCCAGCTTATCCAATGCTACATTTAGCAAGGAACAGAGCCAACTCTCATGCCCTGGGGGCTAGCTCACCCAAACCTATGCCAGCAGGGCCAGCCTTATGGTATTGCCCAGATGAGGTACAGGCCTCACTTTCCTGAGTACTGTAGCGGGAAAGGGGCTGGGCTAGCTCTCCTGCTCTCATGCCCTCCAGGCTGACTCACCTGAAAGCCCCCCCTCTATTGTGTTGCCCAGGCAAGGTGCAGGACTAAGTGCTGCAGCAGGTGAGGGGCAGAGACAGCTCTCTTGCTCTCATAACCTGGTGTCCGGGAGCTCTCCCACCTGCTGCAGACGGGGAGGGAAAAGAAGGGATCACCTCTGTGCTCACAATATCTCACAGCAGGTCAGTGTCAGGGCTAGCTCTCCTATGCTCACACCCTCTAGCTGGCTCACCTGCAACACCTTCCCTGCACCCCCTGAAGTGGAAATCTCTGGTTGCTTTGGAAATTCAGTTATATCATACGATGTTTTGCTTGGGCAGACGGATGAAAGGATATTTTGCTGAAGCAGACATGTGATGTTTAGACAGAGTATAAATATGACCCCACAGACAGTAAAAGGAAGGTATGGCATTGGTTCACCTTGCATTGTGTTGCTGATCACCACTGTTGTGACTTTGTAGAGAGTAACTTGCCAAAGAACTTCTTGTGATGTTCTGGCAGCTTCTTGACTTTTCCATGGACTTGGGTCTGTCGATGGAGCCTTGTGGTTTCTTCTGGATTGAACAACTGTTGCTGATTCATGTGTAGTGTTTTGTTGGTGGACTGGACTTTTGCTGCTGATTCATGTTTCATGGATTGATAGTGAACAGAATTACTGATATCCTGACAACAAAGATTGGAATCACCCCAAAGAACTATTTCTAAACAGGCCCACAACCCCCTGCCCCCATTTCCTATTAATCTCTCTTTCTCCACTATCACTGGTGTGTGGTGGGCTAGAAGGGAGGTTGTAGCATTTAAGAAGCCTTATTAAAGTAGGTTTTGTAATATCGAAGCCAACCCCCCCCCCCAATCAGGGCCAGCTCTTCTGTGCTACTCAGGCAAGTTACTTTCCCAAACACTGCAGCAGGTGAGGGGCAGGGACAGCTCCCTTGCTCTTATGACCTTGGAGGCCAACTCTCCACCTCTCAAAGGTGGGGAGGAGTAAAGAGGTGGCATCTTTTCCTTACCCATACCACCATATAGCAGACCAGTGGCAGGGCCTGATCTCTCATGCTTACACATATCAAGGGCTGGGACCTCACCATGGCCTTAGCTGGCATCACTGGCTACTCATATCAGGCTGTTTCTCACTATCCTCAAGTCTCCAGTTCTACCTGTCCTCATTATGCCCACATCCTTCTGTTTCTGTTCCATCTCTCTACTACTTACTTGCCACTCCTTGTGGTGCCAGGGGCCTTTGGGTGTCTAGGGTCATATCAGGTGTGGTCTCAGGAGTGTTATGCTCCACATATGCCATGTGGCATTGGGCAGGGATTGTCTCAGGCTTGCTCCCTTCCTGAGGCATGAGGTACCAGACTAGGAGCTTTTTGTAGGTCTCCCTTTTCCCTGGGTCACTGGCCACTGGCCCATAAGGATGAAGGAAACAGAGTTGGCAAGCAGGGTTTCCTCTGATGACCCATGAGTACAAACAGAAATGATGTATTGGGACAAGACATGAACACACAGACACATAGACACACATGGACACACACACACACACACACACACACACACACACACTTTGACCAGGTCCAACTATATGGGTCATCAATTCCACAAGTTTTCATGCATACTTACATACATGTACATATACTTACACAGGTATCCATGTACATACATATAGACAGACATACATACATATATATATTGGAAGATGGGGTAGAACCCAAAATCCACACTTTATTTCTTTTCTCTGACAATTTATTCCTTCTAGAAAAAAGCTCTCTATAAAATTACCTTAGAGGTAAAATGTAGTCATTCTTGATTACATAAATGGGAGTACAGCCTGGGCTACATACACCAGAGTGCACATTAAAAACAAACAAACTAAAACCTAAACAAACAAACAGGGCAAATGAGATGGCTCAGTATGTAAAAATGCTTGCCACACAAGTCTAATGACTTGAATTTAATCATCAAAACCAACGTCTACTTCACACAATGTCTACTTGACGCAAGCTAGTGTCATCAGAGAGGAGCAAGCCTCAGTTGAGAAAATGCCTTTAGTGGTTTGAATATGTTTGGCCCAGAAAGTGGCACTATTTGGAGGTGCGACCTTGGAGTAGCTGTGTCACTGTGGGTGGGGGCTATAAGACCTTCATCCTAGCTGCCTGAAAGTCAGTATTCTGCTAGCAGCCTTTAGATGAAGATGTAGAACTCTTAGCTCCTCCTGCACCATGCCTGCCTGGATGCTGCTATGTTCCTCTCTTGATGATAATGGACTGAACCTCTGAACCTGTAAGCCAGCCCCAATGAAATGTTGCCCTTGTAAGAGTTGCCTTGGTCATGATGTCTGTTGACAGCAGTAAAACCCTGACTGAAACAGAAGTTGGTACCAAGGACTCGGGCATTGCTGTGATAGGACTGACCATGCTTTTGTTTGGAAGAATGTGGATTTTGGGACTTTGGATTTGGAAAGCAATGGAGTGCTTTAAGTGGGACTTAATGGGCCATAATAGTAAGAACAAGGAAGACTTTGTTTCTGAGGGTGATTTGAACTGTGGAAGTGGGTCCTTCCCTCAGCCTTGAGCAGGCTAAATATCCCTTAAGTGTTTGTCACAGTAGGGCCTTAAAATGACCTATGTTGAGTCTGTGGAGTCGACCTAGGTGGAATCCTCTGCCTTGCCGCTCCTGCAGTTTCCTACAGGAGCAGACTGCCTGCTGAGCTTGCTTTGCAACATAACCCAGCCGAAACAAAGGATGGGTCTGTGGAATCTCCCTGTATAAATACAGTGCTAAATATTAAACTTCGAGCCTTGATCAGAAACTTTGTCTTGGCCTCATCTTCCTCCTTACCCCCACCCCCAACCCCAACCCTTTTCACCTTAGGGTAACTGCTGGACAGCTACATGGAAGCCTGGTTCTAGAGGTTTCAGAGGAGAAGAACTTTGGGATGTTGGCCAAATGACTGTTCGTGTGATATTTTGGTGAAGAATATGGCTGCTTTTTGTCATTGTCTGAACAATCTACCTCAGGCTGAGGTGAAAAGACTTAGATTAATTGCATTGATAAAGGAAGTCTTAGAAACACCCAACATAGACTTTGTTCTCTGGCTAAGTCTCATGAAGAACATTTTAAACAAGCATAGCAAGCTAAAAAAGGAAACATATAAAATATATGGTTTGAGTATGAAAGGGGCTCCTGAAAGTGAAATGGAGCTCAATCCTGTGTTCCAGGATATCCAATTGAATTAAGGGAATAGTGCAAGATCCCACCCACTAAATTTAGGTCCAGGCATGGTAGTCCAAGTCTTTAAACCCAGGAGGCAAAGACAAGCAGATCTCTAAATTCAAGGCCAGTCTAGAACAGAGCAAGTTCTAGGAGAAGAAAAACTTAAATCCAGGCTTAGTGGACCACATCTTTAATCCCAGTGCTTAGGAGACAGGCATGCAGATCTCTGAGTTCAAAGTCAGTCTACAGAGCAAGTTCCACGACAGCCAAGCTTAGACAGTGAAGGAGGTGGAAAACAGAAAGCTTGTGATAATGTAATAGAACAAGAGGGCCATGTTCAAGCTTCTACAAGCAGCAGAACGCAGCAGTTTCAGCCATGTGGCTCTGGCTTTAGAGTGAAAAATAGAAGGGACTACTGGGACAATTGATGCTGGTTACCTGAAGCTAAGAAATTAGTGGTGATTAAGAAGAGACCAGCATCACTCAGGTGAAATCTTCTGCGACATGTTTTCTGAGAGCACAAAGCTGTGCTCCAGAGATAGCCAAGGTTGTACCTCATACTACAGCTGGACTTGGTAATGTGTAAGAGTCACCCAGGTGGTACTGGATTTGAAGGACTTGAAGGGGTCATGAAGAGCATCTGAAACTTGGCACTGTGAGAGGCTGTGGAAGGCCAGGGGTGAAGGTGCAGCTGCAGTTGATGGCCCAGGACTGATGGGGTCATGCTGCTATAATCTTAGCTCAATCCACAGATCACACATTGACAATAGATCGCTGTAATAACATGAGGTTTATTGATCCAATGTGCGTGGCCAATGCATGTGGGGTTGCTCATCCATGCAAGGTGAGACAACGCTGAACTCAGAATGTACACATCTTTTATACCTTACAGAGGGCCCATTTCTGCAACAAGGCTAGCTGGCTTACTCTGGTTGGTGGAACACAGGACAAAGGATCTCATCAGGCATTGGTTGGCTTGCTCAGGGGGGTGTTCTTGGCTTAGTCAGCTAACTTCCCTCTCCAGCTCTGAAAAGGCCTTGAAAAGTCCCTGGGAAGGGGCTGAGTAACTAGGTGGTAGGGGGATTGTTGTCAGCAAGGTCAGGGTGACAGTTTGGGTCTTTTTCAAAATTCACCACAGGAGGGGTTGGGGGTTTCTTCCAAGAATTGCTAATCTTGTTTTTTGTGGACCTTAACATCATTGGGATCACCAGTTATTTTTGTTTTGGCCTTACTTAGCTCAGTCAGAATGGCCTGGTCATTCTGTCTCAACATTCTGACCATCAGAACTTTGTTTTTACAGCATGTCCTTGGCTATCTCTGGAACACAACTTCTTAGTGCTTCTCAGAAAACACTCAGCCAAGTGGCTGAAGCTGCTGCTTGCCACTGTAAAACTTTGTTTCCACACTGCTTGCTGTTTATAAGAGCTCCCCCTTATTTTACTGTGAAACTTTATTTCTACATTCCCAGAACTCTGTTTTTCACTTTACTACTTCAATGCAAGGGAGTTAAGGTCTGACACCATGAAGAGAGCCTGTGAGAGGCTAGTGGTGAAGCCTAGTTGCAGCAGAAGACCCCAGTGTATTAGAGATGACAGTACCATGGGATGGCCACCAAGAACAGCAGCAACAGTGGAGTGGAGTCAGCCAGAGCCTAGAGTGCTACAGAGGGCAGAGCTGGAGATCTGACCCAAGTTTTTTGGAAGATCCCAGAAGATCATGTGTAGATCCCAGATATTGGAACAAGAAACTGTGAAGTTAAAGTTGCCTTGGAGACCCAAAAATGTTAACGATCCCAGAGCCGTGGGATACCTGTCAAGGAAACCTGCTAACAGGGAATGGAACCAGCCCAGGAGAAAGAAGTTCGTTGCAGTTAACAAAGATGAAAAGGGAGTTGGAAATCTGAAGACTGACTTGAAATCAGACAAGGAGATGCAGAGTGTGGAGTTTGCCCAGATGGCGTTCTGTCTTCCTTTAGGGCTTACAGTTAAGTGAATGGATGAATTTCAGAAGAGACTTTGAACTTTAAACATTGTTGAGACTGCTACAGACCATGGGGACTTTGGAAGTTGAACTGAATGTATTTTGCATTATGCTATGTTTAGATATGGGTCCCATAGACTCATGTTTGAACAAGCCTATGGGGGCCAGGGAGTGGAATGTAGTGGTTTGAATATGTTTGGCCCAGCTGGGCAGTGGTGGTGCACACCTTTAATCCCAGCACTTGGGAGGCAGAGGCAGGAGGATTTCTGAGTTTAAGGCAAGCCTGGTCTACAGAGTGAGATCCAGGACAGCCAGGGCTATACAGAGAAACCCTGTCTTGACAAATTCAAAAAAAAAAAAAAGAAAACAAAAGAAAAAAAGAAAGAAAAAAATCTTTAAGGGGCTGGAGAGATGGCTCAGTGGGTAAGAGCTCTTCCAAAGGTCCTGAATTCGGATCCCAGCAACCACATGGTGGCTCACAACCATCTGTACAACTACAGCATACTCCTATACATAAAATAAATAAATCTTAAAAAAAAAAAAAGGAGTTGCCTTGGTCATGATGTCTCTTAACAGCAGTTAAACCCTAACTAAGACAATGCCTCCATAAAATCTGAGTATAGGTAAGCTGTTAGGCCCAGTTTTCGAGAACCACAGGAGACTGCAAGAGATCAGGATACTGATACAAACACATAAGAGTCTTTTATTAGAGTTTGAACTTGGGACACAACTTCTTCTGCTCTGCAGGCTAGGAATGTGACCCCAGGTCTAGGAGTTTGGGGTCTATATATGGGAAATGCAAAAGCTAGGGCTTCCAGCCTTGGCATTACATGACTGTGTGAGGGGTAAAGGAATGCTATCCTTCAAAACTGATAATGTTTGTTCAAACAGCAAGGAGGGACTATACATCTGGAAAAGGACCTTTTTGACCTGGGATGAAATGACTCATTGCATTATCAGTGACCAGCGCATTTTTACAAGCTGGCCACAGCTGTCTGGGAATGTTTGGTTGTCTCTTTCCCATAGTTTAAGAGTAGGGGTCTTATCACTTCAAGGGCATTAATTTTCTGCCTCTTTCAAAGACAGAGGACATCTGCACCAGGGTGGGAGTGCTGGTTGTCTAAAGCGGAAGGGATTGCTAAACTCCAGGGCACCAGGGGCTAAGCTGGCTGCCTTTTGTCTTGGTACCAGGGCTCTCTTCAAAGCCTACAGGGCACTTTCTTAATTAGTGATTAATATAGAAGGGCCTAGCTCATTGTAGGTAGGGCCACCCCTGGGCTGATTCTGGGTTCTGTAAGAAAGCAAGGCGAACAAGCCATGGCTGAGTAAGCCAGTGAGCAGCACCCCTTCATGACCTCTGCATCAGCTTCTGCCTCCAGGTTCCAGCCCTATTTGAGTTTTTGTCCTGCTTTCCTTCAACAATGAGCAGTAATATGAAACTATAAGCCAGATATACCCTTTCTTTTCTCCCCAACTTGCTTTTGGTCATGGTGTTTCATTGTAGCAACTGAAACTCTAAGACACCATGGTAGAAGGAAAGAACTGACTCCTAAGAGTTATTTCCTGATTTCCGCAGCACATAAGTGCCTATACTGTTGTGACACTCTTTCTGATGAGACACGAACAAGTATCTACTTACCCCTGGTAGGGAAACAGAGATAGACCAATATAAGGATACCATCCAAGTCCAACTAGTGAAGCAATGATTTTATTAGAATAATTTACAGGAACATGAAAAGGTCAGCTCAGGAACTTTGGGAAGGTCGTGGAACACTTGCCCCTCTGGAAGGGAGAGGCTAATTAACATTCCTCAGATCACAGGGTGGGGACACATTCCGCAGGATGGACCATTGCCCACCTTCAGACAAGGGAAGTCCTTGCTACCTCATTCCCTGAAGTTTAAAAAGTTACACTGTTCTGCCAAGGACATTGTGCCTAATGGCTGCCACCTTGAAAACTGTATAAAAGCTCGTTGGACAAGCTGTGCGGGGTCGCAGCCTCTCCTTCGGGTCTTAGACGACCCCAGTGTACTGGAACAATAAATTCATCTTGATTTTTGCATCTATCCAGGTTCCACGTGGCTCACTCAGGGGGTCCCCGGTAAGCTAAGGCTCAACAGAGTCTTACTATCCAAGTGACTCAAAGTCAGCTGTACTACCACCAAAAGCCCACGCCTAGCATGAGTGATGGGTCTCAAAAGCTGGAAACCTGGAACACACTGCACAGCTTGCAGGCAGCTCAACATACTGTGACTATCCCTTCTAGGCAGCTCAGCTGATCAGAGCCTCTTCCAGGTAGTTTGTCTTGTTTAGAAAGTCCCTCAGAAGTTTTTACTGCTTAGATAGGCTTGGGAAGGGAGCGGCCTAGAGAATCTGGTCAGTTTCAGTGACTTCCTGAAACTATTTGAGCTTTTTACTTCCTGAGCTTAAGGAGCTTCCCTGCAGGATTGACTGTTTCACCTCCCTTTTAACATCCCATTTCTTCACGTGCTTCCCTTCAAAATGGAAGATTCTGATCTCGGAGGAAATTGGGGACACACATGCGCATACACATACACCATGCATACACATAGTAACAGTAAAATTAACAAATGAAAAGCATGGTGCTGGGGTGATGGCTGGGCTATTAAGAGTACTTCTGAAGGACCAATGTAATTCTAAGCAACCATGTCAGATGCTTCCTAACTGCCTAGATCTCCAGCTTTAGGTCATCTGATGCCATCTTAGGCATCCATGAGCACCTGTACATAAAATACCACTGAAAGACCTTGTCAGGAATGTGGCCCTGGGGACTTCCCAATAAAGGGATGTGAAAGGATGTGATAAACAATCCCTTCCTCAGAATAACCTGGGACCACAAACTTCATGAGAAATCCTGACCACAGGTTTCACTAGAACCCCCAACCATAGAGTGGGACCAAAAGATTTTCTAGGTCCCCCTTAAACTGTATAAATACTGTGTGCTTGAGTGTTCGGGGTCGCCTCTGCTCTGATGGCAGGACAACCCCCGCACGTTGGATCAATAAACCTCTTGCTTGTTACATCGATCTCTCTGTGTTTCTGTGAGTGGGACAACCCAGACATAAGGCTCTTTGGGTCTTACAGTTCATTACTTTGTTCTGCAAATGTCCAGTTTATCCTTTATGAATCCTAAAGAATACTATATTTTCTTTTCATTTTAAAAGAGAACTTGCTTTTCTTTTTTTAAAGATTTATTTATTTATTTATTTATTTATTTATTTTATATGAGTATATTGTCACTGTCTTCAGACACACACCAAAAGAGGGCATAAGATTCCATTACAGATGGTTGTGAGCCACCATGTGGTTGCTGGGGATTGAAGTCAGGACCTCTGGAAGAGCAATCAGTGCTCTTAACCACTGAGCCATCTCTCCAGCCCTAAATCCTACTTTTCCAATTGTGCTCTTGAGCTTTAGATTTTCCATTTAAGCTTCTGGTTTTGTTATGTTAAATTATTGTCTTCATGCTTTCCTTTGAACAGCTATACAATAACAGCTTTGGGTTTTTTGTCAGCAAAACCCAACATCTTCACCCAATTAGTCAATTCCTAACAATTAGTCTGCTCTCAAGATAGACTTTTTATAGGAAAAAACAGTTTCAAAAGTTTAAAAGGGCAAGGAGGGGAGCAGTTGGCTTTCTAGGCAAAGTATTATTAACTAACCTTTAGACTGATTGGTCCTGAGTAAGGTAAGGGGATGGGTGAACATGAGAATTTCATAACATTGAGATCACAGAGCATGGGTATTATAATCATAAATGTTTGGCTTATTAGTAGCATTCTTCAGTGTCAGCCACAAAAACTATAGTGAGCTCATACATAGGTTCTGGAAGGGCTGCCCAGTGGTCAGCTCTGAATCAAGATATTTTAGATATAACAGTTTATATTGACCTTTGATTGGATGGATCCTATATAAGGCTTTGTGGAATTTCTTAAGATTAGCAAACCTTAAACATTCAGAACAAAACAGAGTATGTAGTCAGCATATCCTTGAGCCAAGTCACTTCTCTGTGCCATTGACTGGCAGGCATGTTAGAGCAACAATACGAAATAGCTGGCAGGCATGGAGCAGAATGGGCATAGCTATTCTGGGAGGTGGGGGTTTGACCACACAGTGTTTTGCCTGTCTGCATATATATAGCATGTACATGCCCAGTGCCCAGAAGAGGGCGGCATCTTCCATCTCTTTTTGGTCATCTTTGATCAATACAGCTGGTCACCCTGTTTTCCTTATCATCAAGAATGGTCTTCTTCCTCAGGAGAGTCATCTGTGCCTGCTTCAAGCTCTGCCTTCACCTTAGTCTCATCTTTCCTCACAGAGGCACCCCTTTGCTCTCACATGTTTGGTTTTGGAAACCCAAGACAAGGGGCTGAGGTGCATATTTTACACATCAAAGCAGACCTGGCTTCCAGGTTCTCCCAGCATCCCTCAGTCCCTACCTGGCATACCCTGCCCCCAACCCTGGACTTTCCAGTCCAGGGGCTGGGCTGCCCTTCTCCCAGAGATTCTTCCCTATATAAACTAAATGTTTTGGTCTCTTCCTCTCTCTCTTCCTTCTTTCTCCCCTTTCTCTCTCTTATTTCTTTGTGTGCATGTGCTTTCTCTCGTTCTCTTCCCCCTCTTCCCATTTCTCTCTCTCCATAGTGACTTCCCTGGCCTCAGTTTTGGGGCCAGTAAACTTACCCACCTGAGAGCAGCTTCCCAATAAACCTGCATTTAATATAATCTAATCTACCCTGAATTGGCTCATTTTACCTGCGGAGAAATAACGTATCAATGTGTGACACTATTCCTGGGAGACTGAAGAAAAGTCAACTCTCCCTATATATATACAGAACTGACAATGGAACAAAGCAAGGATGCAATTTTAGTGCAACTTGGTGAACTGTTGAGTTTTATTGGTGTTACTGGCAAAAATACATATGGGTGAGGGATTCCTTGCAGGAGCAGGAATGATTCCAAGACAGCTGTATTCCCAGAGCTCACCCCAGCATGACTGATAGCTCACAAAAGCAGGGAACCTACAGGAACAGCCTGCAGGCAGCACACGGGGTTGGACAGTGTCTTTTTGGGTGCCCCCATTGGTCTGAGCCTCTTCCAGGCAGTCCCACTAGTCTGGGAGAGTCTCTGAACAGTCCTTACAGTTTCCTGTATGCTTGGGGGAGGGAGAGGTCTAGTGAATTTGATCCATTTCAGGGACATCCTGAAGCTATTTTGAGTTGTTCAGTGAGCTTAATGGGCTTCCCTGCAGGGTGGAAGGTTTCATCTCCTGAGAGCAATCTGTATCTCCCTGAGCTTTGCTCCAAGACAGACAACTTTACCTTGGAGGAAACTGCTCGTGACAGCTCTTCTTGTGGCTTATCTTTATCTCTACTGTGTGCTTTGTTCTTTGTCAATTTTTCCAGAGTGTTCAGCAGAGAATCTGCTTTTTTCTTTTATCCGAATCAGCTCCTCCTTAGTGTCCTGAAGGTCACGGCCGGTTGTCCACTCCCAGAACTGAAGCCACTTTTGTCCCTTCTGAGGTGTTTCCTGATACATGCTGGCATTCAGTGGGAGTCTCGGCATCAACAGGAGGAAGAATGTGTGCTGAAGAACTATATGTCCTGTCACATGAAAGTTAGTCTAAGTCAAATGAGAAACTGTGCTTTCCAACCGCTGACAGCCTCAAGCCCCGAAAGCACCCGCGCTGACACACAAACAAAGAATGATGCAGGGGAGTGGCTGGGAGCTTGCAGGGAATTGCTGAAACAGTTTAATAAGTGAAGTCTTTAAAGAGACAAACCTGAGGACATGATTATAAATCTATAGATACTTTGGTGGGCTTAAAATTCTTCTCAGCCCCTGTCAGGCCTGACTGCTCTGATTGGTCCTGTTCTTTACCCTATTTGAATGTCCACATTAAGTTAATCTGGGTCCAATTGGGCCCATCTTGCACCAGATGGCATCCTGTAAATCTGAGTTTTGGTGATGGAGGATACACACAGTGCCTGGGAATTCAGATGGAGGGATGGTCACTTGGTCACAGGATTCCCAGAGGGGATCCTTCCTTCCCCAGCCTCCAGGACTCCATGCCTTGGTGGACGACAGGAATTCCATCCTGACACACTTTCCAGCCTCATCACTTCACTTCGGAGGCCTGTTCCAGAAGCTTGGAAAACTGTAACGTTTCTCAGACCTGCAGGCCTGCTCTGCCTAGGATGGCTCTTGATGGCTCCTGATGTTTTTTTGGAGCTTTGAATTCTAACACTTCTCAGAGCTGTACAGGTCTTGGGCTAATCAAGAATTGACCATAAAGTACCTCCAGTCTGCAACCTGAACATCTGCCTGCTTTGATCTTGGAGTAGGGTGGGACAAGAACCTAGTAGGTGAAATGACCAACCTCCTTTGTTTTGCACCTGCAGCCAGATTAATATCTAAAGCCTGTCCAGCTTTATTCTGTCACCCTTTTTTGCCGGGCATTTCCTTCCTTAACATACTGAACACCATATTAACACATTAACATTGAACAGAGCTTATACACAGAGCAACCCACAACTTTGCCGTGCTTCAAGAAGATTGCTTGTCTGTCAGATTCATGACCACAGGAGTGTTGAGGATCTCAATAATACACTTGAGTTTACCAAGTACATTTTGTCATTTTGGTAACATTGTTAACCATTTCCTTTGGTGAAAGCTTAAAACTGTAGCTGAAGATGGGAGGTGTGTGTATGGGGGAGTAGGGAGCACCTCACAAGAGAGGAGAGAAGAAATGAGATTCAATTCTGTGTCACCTACTCCATGGATAAGCCAAGCTGTAGGAGGCCAGCGACACATCACCAATCAGTCTCCATCTTCTCACAAAAATTCCTTCAACAACTTTTTTATTGTTGGACAGATAGGGTGCCTACATATTGTCTTCTTGTTTGAGTCTCCCTCAAGAGCAAAAAATGCTCTTCACTGCTCAAATCTCTGTCTGTCTCTGTCTCCTTTACTCTGTCTAACTCTGTGTCTCTATCTCTCTGTCTCTATCTCTTTGTCTCTCTCAGAATCAGGGTTTCTCTGTGTAGCCCTGACTGGCCTGGAACTTGCTATATAGACTAGACTGGCCTTGAGCTCACAGAGATATCTCTACCTCCCAAATGATGGGATTAAAGGTGTGTTTCACCACACCCTACCCCTCACCTATCCTGTTGAGCTTTATCCCCCTCATACAGGAAATGGGTCTCCAGGAAGTCACAGAGATGGGAGGGGTTAGTCTGTGCAGGCAGAACCCAGTGCATGAAAATCCAAAAAGAGCCTGATGCAGGTTCTGTTCTAGGGTTGTGGCAGCTCCTGTGGCCTCCTGAGTGGGTAAAATGGGAAATACATGGGGTAAATGTTATTTCCAGGCTTTTGTACATTCTGGAAGAGTGAATGGCCTCTGTGCTGGTTCTTCATCTTAGGGAGATGCCTGGTACCTTTAGATTTCTCCACCAACTTGTAGAAGAAGAGGCTCACACACCATTGGTTGATCCTGGAAGCTAGAGGTTGTGAGAAGAGAGTCTTGGAGGTTGTAATTGGACATACTGGAAAGAAGTTGGAAATTAAAATGGCGGGAGTTCCTTGCTTCTCTGTCAGATTCATGACCATGTAGAAATTAAGCAAAATGGAGATACCTCATAAAAATACCAGAAAGCAAGGAAGTCTACTTATCCTTAAGACAAAGGGCTTTTAGAGGAGTTTACAGAGCAAACACCCATCTCCAAGGAATGCATGTTTCCAGGAGACATCCCTTGGAGGGAGGATTTCCACCACCCCTCCTGCTCATCACAGGTATCTCATCCTCACCTGGAGGAGAAAGGTCAATAGGAACTAAAGAACAATGAAGAAGATAAACTGTAACCAGCCCATGTTGTAAACTGTAACTAGCCCACATTGTAAGCTGTAAAACTCTGTTCTGAAATGGAATAAAAGCTTAGAGCTTTGTTTCCTCTGGGTTGCTCTGGTCCTGAATACAGAGTGACCCTAGTATACTAGTTTCAATTAAAAAAATTAACCTCATGCTATTGCAGCAGCCTCCTTTCTGATTCTTCGTGAGTGGGGTACCCACGCCAAATAAAACAACCACAGGAGTGTTGAGAATCTCAGCAATACACTTGAGTTTACCGAGTACATTTTGTCATTTTGGTAACATTGCTAACCATTTCCTTTGGTGAAAGCACTTGGGAGATGAGGGAATGGGAATCAGGAGTTCAAGGACAATCTGGCACATGACACTAAGTCTCAAATACGAAAACAAAGACCAGGCCAAGGGTGGTGGTGAATGTCTTTCATTCACCCCAGCTCTCAGAAGGCAGAGGCGGGTGGCTCTCTGAGAGTTGGAGGCCAGCCTGGTCTACATATCAAGTTCCAGGACAACCAGAGCTACATAGTAAGACCCTATCTCAAAAAAAAATATGTTTAAAAAGAATTTTTAATAAACTTAAACTTCCTTCATACTAGTTTGATCATATATGACTTGAGTCCTGGCAAGGTGTGATGGCTCATGCCTGGGGTCTCAATATTGGCTGGCTAAGGTAAGATCTCTAAGCAGGCTACACAGTGAGCTCCAAGCCAGCCACAGCTAACTAGTGAGACCCTGTGACAGCAGATGCCTCTGTGGCCAGCTCCTTAGGCTGATGCAGTGGTCATGTGGTCATGTGCTGCCACTGACAGTTTGTCTGTGTAAAATCCCAGAGTGTTAAGAGTTCTCCATCAGAGACACTTGGGAGAAGTAGGTCACTACTGAGGGGATAAGCCCACAGAGAAACATCATGGAAAGCAGAAATGTTAAACACGAAGGCTGTCTCTTCATTGTAAGAGAGTACACACCTGTTTTTCCACCCAGAAGGCTGGGGGTTGATGTTAACAGCCCGGTGATCTGTGCTAGCCACAGGCCCAGGGCATGCTGGAGTCCTCCAGACTGTTATGTTTCTCTCAAGCCCTCTCTCTTTAGACCTTTGTCTTTAGCTTTGCTTCTCAGTCAATAGACTCCATCTTTGGGGGAGATGGCACATGTGCTTTATAGCCTCTACACTATAGGAATGATGGAAACCATACCAGATTCTAGGCCTTTAAACTATAGAACCCATCTGTGGTAAAGTCACACGTACTTTGCAAAAGAGTTTTTTTTTTTTTTTGGTTTTTCGAGACAGGGTTTCTCTGTAGCCCCAGCTGTCCTGGAACTCACTCTGTAGACCAGGCTGGCCTCGAACTCAGAAATAAGTCAATAAGAATATCATTGTACACTCAGTCTTAACAACAAATTCTCAACTTAAAAGCTCTTACTTATTTCTTGCATACTAGTTTAAGATGGAAATGGTTTATAACACAAGCCTCAACTTTTACCAATCACTTCCTCATATAGGATACAAAACTCAAAACTAATAATATAAACACCAAAGCAAACTTTCTGAGAATAAGCTGTGTATCTGAAGAACTACTCAAATACCTGACTAAATTCTAGTCACACAATGTTTCTAGTTTAAATTATCTTTACACCAATTAAATCACTTTCAGTACAGGGTAAATATTATCAGAAGGTCGTTTTACGAAATATAACATTGATTTTGTACCAAATAGGAACATATGAATTTTAACTCAGTAACAAATTATAAGGCTTTTTATAGTTATACAATTAAATCTGGCTATTTCTTCCCTATTTCAAATATAACCATTTTACATTTCCTAGAAACACAACTTATCAATAATTTTCTCTAGCCCCAAAGCCCAGGGAACCAGGTAGACGACTCATCATAACTTCTTCAAGCTGAACGGGGGCATAGATATAAAACAGGGGTTGGGAAGGAAAGACAAAATTAGTCTTCTGTGTCTTAACTGGATCAGGCTGAAGTTCAGACACCAGGAGTTCAAGCAGGCAAGTTTAGCTTGTCTGATGAAGGGATTTACCAAGGGTATACATTTCTGCAACATATGAATCTCAAAACAAATTCAGTAAATGCTTCAAGCATCTTTTCTCAAAAACACAAAAACAAAACCCTTAATAATCAATACAAAGAAATCTACCTGGGTGGTATTTGAGTTCCTAGTGCCTAAAAATCTCCAAATAAGAAAAAACCTGTCTCCATTTCTGATATAAATGACAAGATAAAATTCCTTATTTTGCTAAATGCTATGAGTGCACCATTGGATGGGTGCATTTGACCAGGAACCAGCAGGGAAGGAATCTCCCACTAGCTCAGTGAGACAGACAATCCTAGGTGCAAAACAGCCTTCTCCCAGCAACAGCCACAGCTGTTTCAAGTTTCCTTTTTAAGCTTGTTTACTCTAGGGGCAAAGGTGCTAGCATTTTAACATTACTACCAGGCTTCGCTAGAATTTGGATTATTTTTCTATTTACTTTTTATTTCCAAGGCAAACTAACTCTTTATTTGTCTCCAGACTGCTCATCACTTGTCTCTACTTTACTAGACTCTACACTTTTTTAAATTCTTGTAATGTTAAGGTATAACCATAATTTAAACAAAACCCAGTTTTAAACATTCCACATTCTTTAAAATCAATATCAAAGCATTACTATCATATTACAAAGCTTAGCTGCCAATTCTTACACATGAATACATGACAGTGTAATTTTGAATACATCAAAAAGACATCGCTTTAAATCTTATCTCTGGTCCAGGCCTCACCCTTGGCTTCAATAAATTTATAAGGGGTAAGAATTACATAAAATATTCCTGGGTCGGCTCATGCCAGGTGTTGTCACTTAACATGATTCCAACCCCAAGTTACCAATTTTAAGCTAATTCTCTGTTACCAATATTACATGCAAAAAGCTGTTGTCCCCTTTAAGAGCAGCTCGTGCAGACACTCAGTCAGCCTCTATCAGCTCTTTTCCAACTGTGCCTAACTTCTGGCCACAACACAATGGCTTATCAGTCTCTGCTGTACAAATTAAGACTGTCTTTTACCAACTAAATCAAAGTTTTAACCAATTTTTTCTTCTTTAATATGAAACACAGAACAACAATCATTTATTTAAGCAGTGCCCACCACATGGTAAGCAAAGCATAACTCTCAATAGTAGTAATATTCAATCACCTCAATTTACAAGATACCAATTCAATAATTTTTAACCCAGATGATAAAGACAATATTTTAACCCAATTAATCTATTTTGTAAAAACCTACTTGGTTGTTCAGGGGTCCAGCAACAGTCCCTGACTGCTGTGCCCTGCTCTCTGGCCGCACCTCACCTTGGAACCCATGTCAGCGGAACCTAGGTACCTGCCTTGGGCTTCAAGGCAGCAGCTGTCCCTCCTGCAGACATGCCTCTTCCAGGGCCCCATCCCGGTATAGAGCTGTGGATTCCACCCAGTCCCCACTACTGTAGACCCAGTTAGCCAGGCCTGTCTCCAGGTAGACCACCATTTAATCCTGCACTTGTCCCACCAATGGCTCCATTGCTTTGTTAACACTCTCAGCATATAAGACAGCCCCAAAGACAAAAAAAATGCCACAAGACAGCCCCTGTTGGGACCCCCTTGGAAAAGTTTGTGGGATACCTTGGTGAAGCGTTGCTGGGCTGAGCCTGGGGTCACGTAGCTGAGCAGCAGGTCAGAGATGGTACAGTGGAAGTGGGTCTCAAATTCATCTCCAGCAGCCCACATGGCTTGGTGTCACCAGTCGGCTGCTGGGCCTTCCCCAGAGCCAGCTCCACAGGCATAACCTTTCTGCCTCAGCTTCTACTAGAGCCCGTGTGTCTGGGGTTGAGGCTGGGGTGACCATCCAGGAGGCCAGCCTGGATGGGGAAAAGGCCAGGGATCTGGATCTGGCCCGGAAAGAACTGGAACTGCAGCACCTGGGTCCAGGCTCCTGCCACTAACGCTTTGGCAACTATGGGGCCGATTCCATGTTTCTGACTGCCCTCTCGGGAAACCCAGGACCAAGGGATTTCTGCCGACACCATTTTTTATTCCCGGTTCCCCCAAGAGCAGCCCAAAGACCCAGCGGCAGCAGCCCTAGCTCCAACACCATCCATCAGTGGGGGGGGGGAGTGTAAGTCGTCAGTCCAAGGTCCAAACACACACACACAAAATCAGTCACCTCACAGACATCCACCTTTTCCATGACACTGAGAAAGACAACTGGGCCCAGTAACAAACATCAGGTACACAGGTAATCAAAGCCAAATCACAGAGTTGCTTGGCCCGTGCCTGCCACGGCTGCTGAGATGGACTGGTCACAAAATCCACACAAAAAGATTTGCCTCAATTGTGAGTGCCAAACTTACTTCAGAAAAACAGACAGCCGAAAATTTACTGAGGTCCTTATTTTACCTGAACTGACATGTCCCTAACCTCTGTCCAGGGAGCCAATGTCAGAGTTACCGTCAGTCCCATCGCAGTCACGAGGGCGACAAAAATCACAAAACACAACACAGAAAATCAGACAAAGAGTAACACAACAAAAGCGGCCCAAGCGGAGCCAATCGAACAGATTTGATGTCCTGGAGAATAGACCCACACTCCCCTTGAGTATTTCTCCCCTCGCTTACTGTGGGGTTCCTCCTAGGCGTCCCCAAGGATCCCCAATCCACT
>NW_022196906.1:51603876-51628494 GCF_008632895.1 Mastomys coucha | reverse complement strand
TTTTTTTTTTTTTTTTCTTTTTAGTTCGGCCTTTTGAAGCTCAGGTTGACCTTAGATTCTTTATGTAGCTAACCCTTACCATGACTGGTTAATCTTCCGTCTGCCTCCTGAGTGCTGGGATTATAGGCATATGCCACCACACCCAGCTTAGGAAGGGTTTATTTTGGCTCACAGTTTAAGAATGAGTCGTCAGTCAAAAGAGAGGAGGATGTGGCTTTTGAAGTGGTGGTAGGAGCCTAGCTGTTAACAAAGTCAAGCTCATTAGAAATTAAAGCCAGGAGCTGATGAGATGGCTCATCAGCCAAAGGAACGTGCCACCAATGACCTATGCTGTCTCAGGAACACAACCCATATGGTAGAAGAAACACTCCCTCAAGTTAACCTCTGTTCTTCTTATGTGCACCATAGCATTCGTGTTCCCACACATGCAAATAGACAAAAATGTAAAAAAATTAAGAATGTTAACAAAAGCTGGGCGGTGGTGGCGCACGCCTTTAATCCCAGCACTTGGGAGGCAGAGGCAGGCGGATCTCTGAGTTCGAGGCCAGCCTGGTCTACAGAATGAGTTCCAGGACAGCCAGGGATACACAGAGAAACCCTGTCTCAAAAAACCAAAAAAAAACAAAACAAAAAAAAGAATGTTAACAAAAAATGAATATATATTAATTTACTTAAAAAATAGTATTAGTTTAACATGATGGTGATACATGCCTTTAATCCTAGCACCTAGCCTGTCAGAGACAGAGGCAGGTGTATATCTGTGAGTTTCAGGCCAGCCTGGTCTACATGGTGAGTTTAGCCTAGTCAGGGCACCAGAGTGAAACCCTGTCTCAAAAAAAAAAATCATGATACATGTATATATTAATAAGGATATAGCTAGGCATGATATGGTGGTGCGCATCTTTAATCCTGGCACTTGGGAGGCATAGGTAGGTAGATTTCTGAGTTTGAGGCCAGCCTGACTCACATAGAAAATTTTAGAGCAGTCAGAATGACATAGACTCCCTCAAAAGAAAACAAAACAATACACAAATTAACAAACAAGTAAATGATATACTCTTCTATACTTCTATATTTTTCAAAATAGCTGGGCTTTCCTTTTTATGTGGTGTGATAACAGAAAAATCTTGATTTTCATATCATCTTATACATTCAATCTGTCAATTGATTTTTGGTTATTATTGCTATTGTTTTGTTTTGTTTCTTTTTAAAGACAGGATCCCAGTTTGTAGCCCAAATTGGCCTGAATTTAAAGTCAATCTTCCTGTTTCAGGCCCTCAAGTGCTGGTATTACGGACCTGCACCACCAGGCCCAACAGACTGTATTGCTTTGGTTGAAATATGTCAAAAAAAAAAAAATTCAATGTCACTGATAGATATGGCAGGAGCAAAGAGCTGTGTTTTGTTTTGTTTTTTCTTTTTGTTTTTATGGAAATTCTTTGATAGTATAACAAAGTTGAATTAGAGGCTCTTTCTTTCTTTCTTTTTCTTTTGTTTTTTTGAGACAGGGTTTCTCTGTGTAGCCCTGCCTCTGCCTCCCAAGTGCTGAGATTAAAGGCCTGAACCACCACTGTCCGGCTAGAGGCTGTTTCTTAAGGATTAGCTACATTGTAGTCTGAAGTAATAGAAATTCATACCTTTAGATTAAAACCATATCTTCTGAAGGCCTCTGGGGGAAGATCACAAATTCAAGGGCATCCTGGGCTGCAGAGCAAGGCTGCTTAAAAGCCAAATAAACAGCACCTATTGCCCATTGGCTGAGACACTTCAGTGGCAGAGAACTTGCCTTGGGTGTGTCAGGCTCTGGGCCATCTGCCAGTTGCAAACGAACCAACTTGAACTTGACCTACTGTCCATCAAAGCTTTGAAAGAGTGTTTCATGTATGTGATTGGACTTGGGGACTTCTAGACCATTTTAACAAAGGGAAGAGAGTTTTGGGTTTGAGGGTGATAATTTCTAGGAAAGTGCATAGGAAGTATATGGGAGAATGAATGGAAGTTAAGAGCCACTCTAGTAAGACCTTTTATCTGCCTTCTCTATCACTCTTCCATTACAGTATACTGGCACAACTTCTGGACTACAGTGTAAAATCTTGACCAAAAAATATGTTTGGAAGAAAGTGAGGATAGATAGATGGGAAGAGAAGCAAGCTTGCTGACCAAAATCACACCCAAGGCTACAAAAGAGGATCGTGACCTGAGCCTGCTCCACAGCCCCAGAACTATGTGATAACGGGCATCACTTTACAACCTATATTTGGGAGTGCTCTGTTACACAGTAGTAACTAAAACATTTACAAGTTACACCCTTACTTTGAGAGGCCCTCCTGTACAGCTATTTTAGAACATCTACCCGAGCTTTCTATATATTCCAAGGTTCTAATGCACAAAAAGCCACCACTGGTCAAAAGCTCAATTAATAGAATGCTTGCTTAGCATTTAGGAAACCTTGGGTTTGATCCCTCACCACTAGCTGTGGTGATGCTCACCTGCAATCTCAGTACTCAGGTGGATCAATAGTTCAAGGTTAGTTTTGGCTACTGATGAATTCAGGCCTAGCCCAGCTACAGAAAACCGTGTCTCAAACTATTTAGAAAATAGTAAGTATCAAAACTGCTAGGCTTGGGATGGAGAGATGGCTCAGAGGTTGAGAGCACTGACTGCTCTTCCAGAGGTCCTGAGTTCAACTCCTAGCCAACACATGGTGGCTCACAACCATCTATATATAATGAGATCTGGTGCCCTCTTCTGATGTGCAGGCAGAATACTGTGTATATAATAAATAATTTTTTTTTTTGTTTTTGTTTTTTCGAGACAGGGTTTCTCTGTGTAGCCCTGGCTGTCCTGGAACTCACTCTGTAGACCAAGCTGGCCTCGAACTCAGAAATCCGCTTGCCTCTGCCTCCCAAGTGCTGGGATTAAAGGCGTGCGCCATCACTGCTCGGCCAATAAATACATTTTTAATTAAAAAAAAAAAACCTGCTAGACTTGATGACACATTTGGGAGACTGAGGCAGGGGATCATAAATTTTCAGAGGAATTATTATTCTTGTGTAAGTATGTAGCAAATGTGCACCCGGGCATGAACATGCTACAGCAGTCACCTGGACATCAGAGAACAAGTTGCAAGAGTCACTTCCCTCCTCCTACCTCAGGCTCTGTGGTTTGAGGAGCTGGGAAAGTATGTTCCCCCACTGAGCTATTTCACCAGCCACACATCATAAATTTGAGGCCAGCATTGGCTACAAAGTACAATGCTGTTTCAATAAAATAAAACAATAGAATAAAACAATAAAACGAATAAAGGTGAAACCCATAGCACCTTCAAGCTAAACAGAGAGCATGGCGCTCTGGCTGTGGCACTGGGGGATGAGAGGCATCCATCTTCTGTCTGGGCAGGGGCCATCAGAGGTCATCCAACCAAACTGAGCCTCATTTATCTCCTCAACTCCCCAGCAGGGGAGCTCTTTATCAGTTACCCAGTCTCCAACGGCCCACCAGAGTCTCTGCAGATCCCTTGGCCTTGAGAGTAGCAACTAGCTCCTTATCTGCCTGTTTTGTTCTGTGCTGACTTCCTGTCGGGTTATCCGGGAGCCTTTGGTTTCTCTGTCTCCTATTATGTCCCCCAATGGGTTTCACAAGATAGCCCCTCAGCCTGGGCTGAATTTTGCCCTGCAGGCACAGATTTAGAAAGTTCGGGCCACCTTTCTTGACCCATCTTCCCTTCCATCCTGCCGCTCCTGTGTGCCCACCACTCCAGCTGTGCTCCTCTGCCTGGGGAGATCATTTCTATTCACCTCAGCTAAAAAAGGCAGTAACCAACCAAAGGAAGGATTTCATCCATGTCTGAGGTGGTGAACCAATGAGCTTATTATTTTATAATAATAGTTATTATTAATTTTATTTATTTACACTTCAAATGTTACCTCCCTTTCCAGTCTCCCCTCCACAAACCCCCTACCCAGCTCCCCTCCCCTTTGCCTCTAAGAGGATGCTCCCTCACCCACCCACCCACTCACTCCTGCCTCAAGCCTCTAGCATCACCCTTCTCTGGGGCATCAAGACTCCACAGGACCAAGCGCCTCCCCTCCCACTGATGCCAGATGAGGCAGTCCTCTGCTACATATGTAGCGAGAGCCATGGACCAGCCCAGATATACTCTTTGGTTGGTTTAGTGGAGTCCGGTTAGTTGATACTGTTGTTCTTCCTGTGGGGTTGCAATCTCCTACAGCTTCTTTCTTGAGCCTATTGTTTTTGTACGTGGCGTTGGAGCTGCACGAGGCATTTTACAGGCAGCTAAGCCAATGGAAGGCTGCTTCTGACCAGCAGTGTTTACTGCTTAGGCAACTTAACCTCAAGGAGGGGGCCTTGCTAGCAGATCTCCTCAGTCTTCCAAGTGCCTTGTGGATTTCAAGAGACAGAAGGCCAGGCGATGGTGGTGCCTTTAATCCTAGCACTTGGGAGGCAGAGGCAGACGTATTTCTGAGTTGGAGGTCAGCCTGATCTATAGAGTGAGTTCCAGGACAGTCAAGACTACACGGAAAAACCCTGTCTCGAAAAACCAAGAGAGGGAGAGGGAGAGGGGGAGGGAGAGGGGGAGGGAGAGGGAGAGGGAGAGAGAGAGATACAGAGACAGAGAGAGACAGAGAGAAGAGAGAGATAAAGAAAAAAAAAGAATATTTCAATTCAATTCAGAGGAAACAGATACAAGGCTACAAGGCTGTTCCCAGTTCCTAGAACTAGCCTGGCCAGGCAAGAGAGGACCTTGCCACCATCCTGGACAAAATGAAAACATTCTAAAATGACAACTCTCAAATTGGAATTTTACCCAGGAGTTATCTTATGTGAGAAGAAAAAGGCCGGTGACCTTGGAACCAGCCAGAGAGGGAACTTGGCTCCCTTAAGAAATTTCACAGTTCTTACATTGTCAGGCCACCTTGCAATAGAGGCTGGTGCCAAGATAATGAGTCAGTAATGGGTAGGGTTATTCCTACAGCAGTTACGCATCCCTCTTGCCTTAGACTTCAATGTATTGTCAGGACACTGAAGATGATCAGGAGGCTGGGATGGGATTGGGGCATATGTCACTAGACTACTTTGTTTCTCTTTCTAATATGGTCATACTGAATAAATCCCTGTTTTCTATTTTTTCACTTTTTTTTTTTTAAATCTATTTAAGTGCCCTTGATGAGAATGAATGGCTGAGCCTAGTTTATTACAGCTTCTAGGACCCAGGCTCTGACCCAAGGCCTTCCATGACAGAACCTAAATCTGAAGTGTGTAGCCACTCTTTTAAATTAGAGAAACTGGCTGGGCAGGGTGGCACACACCTTCAATCTCAGAACTGGAAAAGCAGAGGTAGGTGTATTACTATGAGTCTGAGGCTAGCCTAGGCTACCAAGTCAGAGCATGTCTCAAAAGCAAAAGAACAAACAAAACCAGTATGTGTCAGGGAGTGGACAGAGTCCTGAATGAAGCCATGTGAAGAACTCCAATGCCTTAGCCCCAGGCGCCTGTGGATGTTAACAGTGCACAGAAAGTATCAGCCTTCTACTGGTGGCTGCCCCTGAAACTGCTACCCTCTTCCAGTGCAGACTCCTCACTGAGGTTAGCAGAGCAGCCCCCTCCGTCAGCTCTATGTATACACAGCATTATCAGTTGAGTTTCTTGAGTTGCCTGTGCATCTCTGGTAAAACACTACAAGCTTCTTTGGAGACAGAGTGGCTTGGCTTGCCAGGAGGCAGAGAGAGCCACTTTGGTTGGAGCAGTAAGCAGAATTCCCCTGCTCTGAGGATTCTGGTTCTTCTGCCTGCTTTGTCCTGGCCCTCTCTTTCCTTTGGACACCTATCTCCACCTGTCTCCTGTCCATCAGAGTGAGTCTTCCTTCCTGAAATCTGGCCGCAGCTCCATCCTTTGCTTGCCACCCTTCTCCTATCCCATGCAAAGCCCAAAGAGGCCAATTTGCATAGCATTTTGCCTGTGGTTGCCTGAGGTCTCCTCACTTGAGCTGGTTGCACCCGCCCCCAACCCCTGGATTCGGCCTCCAAGGAGCTCAGCACATCTTTGAAGGCAAGAAGACAAGTTTGGAAAGCAGTGAGATTCTTTTGTAGGCCCCTTAAGGTTGGGGTGGGAGAGTGTCCTGAGGCAAGCAAGGGTGTTTGAGAGCGTGCACACTCACTCATACATGCATACACGTGCACACACACACACGTGTGCACACACACACACACACACCCAAAGGGACTCTAGCCTACCCAAGTGTGGCAAGCATGGCTCTAGCAGGCCTTGTCCTTCTCCCCATCCTTGCTAAAAAACTGTTAGATTACATTCCTAAACTAGCCACCAAGTCTGTCATTCCCTTGTTTGGCCACTTCCTCTTCCTTCTGAGGCTGACTGCCTCGGTCCAGCTACCAAAGTATTAAAGACCAGCAATCAAAAGCCCCTTTTTGGTCACCCAATTGACATACCCAATTAAAATTAAACATTGGCATTCTGGCATAGGGTTTCCCTTTTTACTTTTATAAAACACCATTTTCTTATAGGCATATCTATCTCCTCTTGGACCCTTTCCCTTGTTCCCCTCCCCTTTTCTCTCATCTTCTATTTTGTGTCTGTCTCTTACTCCCTGACCTTTGTCCCTCTACGGCAAATAAATCTTTGTGCTGAAAACTTGGCCTTGGGCTATCTTAAGCTGGCTTCCAAGGTGCCCCCCTCCCCCCCATGCACAGCTTTTAGGAAGGCTAGCCTCTTGGGTATTTTTAGGAAGAGTTTCTGTAGAAACTATGCCCAGACACTTCCTGTATCATAGCCATTGGTGTACCTCTGGCCCCACTCCATTGAAAATCTGTTCAATGGCCCAACATAGTGGCATATGCCTTTTATCCCAGCCTATGGAGGAAGAGGCAGACAGATCTTTGTTAGAGGCCAACCTGGACTTCACAGCAAATTCCAGGGCAACCAAGGTTATTGTCTTAGTCAGGGTTTTTATTCCTGCACAAACATCATGACCAAGAAGCAAGTTGGGGAGGAAAGGGTTTATTCAGCTTACTTCCACATAGCTGTTCATCACCAGAGGAAGTCAGCACTGGAACTCAAGCAGGTCAGGAAGCAGGAGCTGATGCAGAGGCCATGGAGGGATGTTCCTTACTGGCTTGTTTCTCTTGGCTTGCTCAGCCTGCTCTCTTATAGAACCCAAGACTTCTAGCCCAGGGATGGCACCACCCACAAGGGGCCCTACCCCCTTGATCACTAATTGAGAAAATGCCCCACAGCTGGATCTCATGGAGGCACTTCCCCAATTGAAGCTCCCTTCTCTGTGATAATTCCAGCCTGTGTCAAGTTGACACACAAAACTAGCTAGTACAATTGACTTCTTGTCAACTTGACACACAAACACATCACTAAGCCTCAACCCTTACTTTTTTATTCATCTCCAAGATCTAAAGTCCCACAGTCTTCACATATTAAAAGTTTAATCAATTTAGAATGTCTAATATCTTTTAAAATTTAAGGTCTCTGTGGGCTCCACTAAAATACTTTCTTCCTTCAAGAGGGAAAAATATTAGGGCACAGTCACAATCAAAAGCAAAAGTCAAACTACAACCGTCCAATGTCTAGGATCCATTCATGATCTTCTAGATTCCTCCAAGGGATTGGGTCACTTCTCCAGCTCTGCCCTTTGTAGCACACACCTTGTCTTCTAGGCTCCAGATGCCTGTACTCCACAGCTGCTGCTGTTTTTGGTGGTCTTTCATGGTACTGGCATCTCTAAAACACTGTCTTCTGCTGTAACTAGGCTTCACCAATAGCCTCTCATATACTGTCTTCATGGTGCCAAGCCTCAACTCCTTTGCATGACCCCTTCAGTCCTGGGCCATCAATTGCAAACAGAGGCTGCACCTTCACCAATGTCCTCCCATGGCCTCTCACTGTGCTGAGCCTCAGCTGATCTTCATGACCCCTTCATGCCTTCAAAACCAGTACCTTCTGGGTGACTCTTACACATTACCAAGTCTTGCTGCAGCACAAGGTACAACCTGGGCTATCTCTGGAACACGGCCTCTTTGTGCTCTCAGAAAACACTTCCCAGAAGATGTCACCGCAGTGATGCTGGTCTCTTATTAATCACCGCTAATTTCTTAGCTCCAGCTAACCAGCATCAATAGTCCCAGTAATGCAAAGTTTTCGGTTTAGTAGTTCTGGTATCTTGTTAATCACAGCTGATACTTCATCCCCAGCTAACCAAAACAACAGAATCTTCACAATCAAAACAACATGTCCTTGATAAAAGTCTTTAATCTTCCCTCTGAAATTTCACAAGCCAGGCCCTCCATCTCTGCACTGTTCTCAACATGATCTTCCAAGCTCCTACAGAATATTCCACAGAGTTCTTAACAACCAGTGGCTTTTCTAGCTCAAAGTTCCAAAGTCCTTCCACAGTCCTCCCCAAAACATGGTCAGGTTGTCACAGGAATACCCCACTCCTGGTACCAATTTGTCTTAGTCAGGGTTTTTATTCCTGCACAAACAATCATGACCAAGAAGCAAGTTGGGGAGGAAAGGGTTTATTCAGCTTACTTCCACATAGCTGTTCATCACCAGAGGAAGTCAGCACTGGAACTCAAGCAGGTCAGGAAGCAGGAGCTGATGCAGAGGCCACGGAGGGATGTTTCTTACTAGCTTGCTTCCCCTGGCTTGCTCAACCTGCTCTCTTATAGAACCCAAGACTTCCAGCCCAGGGATGGCACCACCCACAAGGGGCCCTACCCCCTTGATCACTAATTGAGAAAATGCCCCACAGCTGGATCTTATGGAGGCACTTTCCCAACTGAAGCTCCCTTCTCTGTGATAACTCCAGCCTGTGTCAAGTTGACACAAAAAACTAGCCAGTACAGCTATCTAGAGAAAATCTATCATAACAAACAAAAATAAAATTGTATTTCTGGGCCAGCCTGAGTAGTCAGGTTGCTGCCCCCTCCAAACCCTGCTCATACGCAGGTACACATTGAGATTGGAAGCTAGAAGAAGGCATCAGGTTTGGGTGGATGAGGCTGAGGTCAGAGGGCACACCAGAGAGAACTAGTAGGATTTCGAGCTCTGGGATTGGTGGGTTTTCAAACCCTTAAGTGAGCTCAGACATTTTATCCTACAGTGTCTCCCCAAATCCACATTCTTCCAAACAAAAGCATGGTCAGGTCTATCACAACAATACCCTAGTCCATGGTACCAACTTCTGTCTTAGCTAGGGTTTTACTGCTGTGAACAGATACCATGACCAAGGCAACTTTTATAAGGACAACATTTAATTGGGGCTGGCTTACAAATTCAGAGGTTCAGTCCACTATCATCAAGACAGGAGCATGGCAGCATCCAGGCAGACATGGTGCAGAAGGAGCTGAAAGTTCTACATCTTCATCTGAAGGCTGTTAGCAGAATACTGACTTCCTGGCAGCTAGGATGAGGGTCTTAAAGCCCACACCTACAGTGACGCACTACTCCAACAAGGCCACACCTGCAAAGTGTCAGTCTCTGGGGCAAGCATATTCAAACCATGGCACCATTCATCCTGGACCTTGGCTCATTTCTGCTTGTCTCTCTTCACAGAGCAGTTGGCTTTACCTCACCTGACTCCTGTCAGACCCTTCCTGTTCTCTTCATTCTGAGCCTCCTTGTGGCTTATTTCTCTTTCTAATTTGATCTTGGAGTTTATAGTGTGATAAGCTCAGTTTTGTCCTCTTTCCAGGACATCCCCATCACAAGAAGGCTAGGGGTCTGGGGGTGGATCAGGCCTGACACAGAAAAGGAAGCTGGGTAAAGCATTGTATTGATCGCTCCAGGAGGGGAGAGGTGTACCTTGGGGGATGCAAAAGTTTGCTTCCCATTGCTTTGATAAAGACTTTCAAGAACAGGGTTTATTTGGCTTCCACGCCCCAAGCCCAGCTCATGGTGAAGGGAAGCCAAGGCAAGTGAGGTAAAGCCAACTCAAGCAGACGGGAATCTGTAATGGAGAACTGATGTAGAGACCATGGAGAACACTGGCTCACTCAGCTTAATTTCTTGTTGTTAATAATTGTGATATATGTATGGGTATGTTTTGTCTATGGACCACATTGAATCTCCTGACAGTAGAGTTAACAGTTGTCAGCCATTGCATGGGTGCTGGGAACCAAACCTGGGGCCTCTGGAAGAGGAGCCAGTACTCTTAGTCATTGAGCTATTTCTCCAGCCTCTCAGACTCCTTCTTCTTATACAACCCAAGACCACAAGCCAAGGGATGGTACCGCCCACAGTGGCAAGCCAAGGGATGGTACCGCCCACAGTGGCAAGCCAAGGGATGGTACCGCCCACAGTGGGTTGGGCTCTCCCACATCAGCAAGATGCTAAAGGGTCAGTGGGGAGAGGGTACCAGTGAGCAAAGTGTTTTGGGGGTCCAGGGTGTTACCCAAGCAGGTTTTCCTGAGCTCTAATTGGAGAGTTTGCAGCAGGCAGCTGAATCATGTAGGGTCATGGCGTCACTGAGAGGAATCACCTGCTTATCTGTGTAGTCCATGCAGGGTATGAGGTCAGCAGGGTGGGTCCCTTGGTTTGCATCTGTTTGCCTCCCAGGGAAGAAGTTATATAAGGGAGATATCTGGATGAGCCACTCTGAGGATGTAGCTGGGCCTCTGTGCTTCCCCAGGAAGTGTTATCTATAAAGACAAAAGAGGAGGAGGAAGAAGCAAAGAAAGAAAAGAAGAATCCCAAACTGAAACACAAAATCCCCCACTCTCTAGCAGACAGACCCTAGTGAATTGGCACCTGACGGAGTGATTTGTGATACCTAAGGTCTAATAGCCCTGGCGCCTCACCCCAAATGGCCAGGCTCAGACTGATGAAGTAGTAGTGCTAGAAGATTTACTACTGCAGGGTATATTACTGGGTCTCTAACAGACAAAGGCTGTGCTCTGGGCAGTTTTAGTAGCCAGGGGAGGCTGGGGCAGTCCCCGGGTACATGGACAAGGGGTGGGGTAAGCTAAGTGTTGTGAGCCAGGATCTTCAGCTCGCGCAGGACAGCTTACGAGCTGGTGGAGATGGTGGGGCTTCTGAACCTTCCAGTCTGGGCCTGCTTCAGTCTAGTCCTGGTATCCAGGAAGCCTAGGCTTACTGGACAGATCCCTCTGGGGCTGCTGGCAGGCAGCTAGCAGGCAAGGACTTTGGGAGGGTGGGTCAGGGGACTCTCACTTTCATGTTTCTTTGGGAAAGGAAACAACCAACCAAAAAAGGACAACACAGCTGGCTGACACTATCTCATCACCCAGAGTAAGAAGTGATCCCACATTCCCTGCCTCCCTCTCTATTTTCCTCAGGATTGGGGGATGCCCTCTCCCTATCCCCATCTGACTCAAAACCCAGCTTCCACCTAACATGTCAGAGAACTCTGATAGGCAGGGCAGGACTTCTGGACTTCATCCCTCCCACGGCAGGAAGTTCACTGCCCCTCAGAGACTGTGAAACAATAAGCAGATCAGGCTTTAGATACAGGTTTAAGAGGTAGTGGCCAAGGGAAGATGCTGGGATCTGATAGTAAGCTGGAACTGGTCAGGCAGACACGATGCCTTTAGCCACACAGTTGTGACAGTTTTTAGGCTCCTGACAGCTAACAAGTTTTTCAGGGAGACAGGTTCTAGCTGAAGGACTCCCTCCTAAGAGCTTTGTGGGCACCAATGAGTTCCTTACCACTGGAATCTGTCAAGGATGTGGGTGCTTCCAGAAAACCTTAGACGTCGGGAGGGCCCTGCTTAGGGAGGGTACTAGGGTGCCTCTTCTTAAACCTTTTCTGGCAGGACTGTAAGGACTGGGGCAGGTGGGATAGGGAAGGGAGGCCTCCTCTGTCTTGTCAGTCAGCCCTCTCTGTCGCACATCACTTGGCTTGTTTCCTCAATCAGGTAAAGGCAAAGCTGTGGTTGTAGCTTACTGTGCTTGGCTAAGGCCCCCTCGCGACATCAGTCTGGAGCACCCTGCATTTTTCCCAGGCCCTTCAGGGTGGAGCATCACCTTGCTTTGGCCTTCTGGGCTCAGGTGAGAATTGATCCTTCCCATCATGGCTCAGACTTTTGTATAGTGTTCAAAACTGAGAACCTGCCCCTTCCCCGCAGCATGCCCCTGTTTTATAGCAAAGCTAAGGAGGGGCAGGCTGAATGCCTTGTCTGTGGAGCTATAATTACTGATAAATAGTAGTGATACATAAAATGAGCTTCAGATTGGCAACTTTAGTGCTTACTATGTGGTAGAAAATACATTTGACATGAAAGTAATTTAGTTTTTTTTCTTTATATGAAAGAAAGTAATTGGGAATTCCTAATGGTCTTTCCTTCATGTTAGTTGCTCTCCCTCTTTTTTTTTTTTTTTTTTTGAGATAAGTACTCTTGTAGCCCAGGAACTATATACTACAGTATATCTGAGTAGGTGTGCTTTGCTTCTTATCCTGCCTCTACCTCCCAAATGCCACCAAAATAACAGGCATATACCACCATGCCTGGCTTGTATTTATATATTTATGAATATATATACACAGACACACACACATATCTATATATTTATATGTGTATATATATGTATATATATATATATTTCTTATATTTTATTCCTATATTTAGCTGAGAGGGAACAGGATCACAAAATAAAGGAACTCTGCTTATACTTACGGGAGGATTCCAATAAGGAAGAGACAGACCAGACAGCTCCCGAGGGAAGGAAACTCCTCGAGGGAGCTTCGAACATGATCTGAGGAGGAAGGAGAAAAGGGTTGCAGTATGGGCCCAGGAGCACATAAAGAAGCTATGGAATTTAGCAGGCAGCCCCTAGAAAGATGCCCGGTAGGGCAAGAGAGGGGTCCTGGCACAGCCCTGTGGCTTTTGTAGTAAAAGTAGGCAAAGCAGGTAGTTCCACGGTGACGCGTCCCTCGCAGAGGGGAGATGAAGGCTGAAGCAGGTAGAGGGGAAAACAGCTGAAGCAGTAGACGCTGGGTAAGGGAGGGAGGAGTGTCTTAATAAGGAGGAGCTGCCCACATGGTGGGTGCCCCAAAGGGTGTAGCAGGCTCCAAGAGCAGGAGAGGATGCTTACTGAGTAGGTAGAAAGACTGATGACTACTGCAGGTGGAGAGGATAAGCGGTTGAAGACGCAGAGTGTAGAATTTGGAATCAAGTATGGTGGGTAGCAGAAGCCAGCAGAAACCAATGATCATGCATACCTTAAAAGAATCAAGTCAGCAGCTTGGTTCAGAGGCCAGAGGAGGTTGGAAGAGGACTCACGTATGCCAATCCCAGGTTACAGCACCAGAAGACTGGAAAAAAAAAAAAAAACGAAATAAAAAGAGGCAGACACGACTCCTCCTAAAGTATGGAGACAGTTTATATTGTGGCGACAAGGAAGAAGCAGGCAGAGGGAAGATTCCGGGCTGAACATGGCCGACGGACTAAATGGGACCATGAGAGGATCGAGGAGGAGAGCGAGCAAGAGAGAGAAGCTGCAACCAAGAGGCAGCTGGGTTCAAGAGGCCTAGAGACCAATGTCACCAAAATGACTGACTTATATAAGGGGAAGGGAAGCGGAAGCCCCGCCCCTGGAAGAGGCTTAGGGTAGGGAGGCGGAGTGAGGGAGTCTGGGAGGAGCCACATCTACTGAGTGAGACTTGTCCAAGCTTTCTTTGAAACCTAACAAAGAGAACAGAGCTATCATGACTCAAAACGCCTCTCTAATGCCTGTTGTTGGGAAAGAATATTCTGGATGTTGCACAAAGAGTGCTCAGAGTAAACATACCCTGGCAAGGCTTTTTTTTTTTTTTTTGTAAAAAGGGTGCACCATAACCCAAATTGTGCTGGCAGGCAGCACACGTGGCCTTTATCTCTTATCACTAATACAAGAGGAGCTTAGATGTTGTCATTAGATGGATAAAGTTCAACTTCACAAGGTACGGATGAGCTATTTGGAAATTGGAGGAGAGGAGATGAAAGGAAGGACTGGGGGTTAGCTGCTCTGGATCCAGTTCCTGAAATACTACAGGGCTATTGAGTAAATAACTCTTACTTAGCAGGAGATTAAAATAATGGCATGAAAAATTTAAAAGGTAAGGAAGATTTTTGGAATACTGGCTGTTGGTGAGCTAGCCACCTTTGATAAACAAAAGGAGTTTCTCATACTATCTCTTAATATTATCTCATTGGGAATTAGATTTCAACCTATGGATCTGTGAGGACACGCCCTTATTTGGGCCATGGCAATTATGAAATCTATTTGTTTAGTTTCATGATCTTTACCATATAACCATGTAGAAGAGAAATGTTTAAATAATGACTCATGAGAGTCGCATATGTTGGGTGTACAACATTGGGAAACTGACGGATATCCATCACCTAGCCTGAACAGCCTCCTTTTTTCCTAGCCCACTCTTTCCCTTAGTGATGGGAAAGTAGAACATGTGCCACCATGGCATAAAGATTATCTGAAGACTTTCTCCCAACCCCTCTTAGAGCAGGGCCTCCCAAACACATTTGTATGTTATAAATCTACTCTTTGGGGGCATGGGCGTTTCCCAACTAGGGAAGATTAATTTCTGTCATGAGACTGTTACAGGAATAATCCACCGAGATAAGCAATCACCTAAACAGACACAGCAAAGCTATCATAGCACCCACATTGCCTCCTGAGGGCTTTTTCTGCCTTTCTAAGGTAGCTGTGTTTACGTCTCATGTTCTTTGAGCCATGCCTGTGAGCTCTAGCTTTTGCAAGAAAGAAGGCTTGGAGAAGTGAAGTAACCAGGGATGGGGGGGGGGGCAGGGGCTGCAAGCTGACCCCAGTTGACCCAGAGATCAATATATGAGTTTAAGCTGAAACTTCTAGGAGTCTTAGTTCTAGTTCTGTCTCCAGGGGCATGTAAACTTGGCCTCAGATTCTGTCTTTAGAGTGGCGTAGAACTCTCACAGGCTCAACCCCAAGACTGCAGTGTCACTGACGAATGGCATTTGAGTGGGATTGAAGTGGATTGAGTGGGATCTGTGTGTATGGTCAACAGAAAGCATGTGGTACCACAGGAAGAAATAATCTTCCTGCAGGGGAAACTGGACTGCAGCCTTAGACTTGTGTATTCCACCTGCCTCCAACACTGTATCGCTGCTTTGTGACTCTGAGGTAGTTGCTTAACCCTTTCTGAATCTCCTTGCCTTTTTCTGTCATCCTCCTGCTCCTTATTCTGGTGGTTTAGAGCAGAGGTATGAGCATGTGACAACATGAAATTACGATGTGGTGATCACACTCTCTTACCAGTCTTCCCATGGGATAGTTGCCTGATCTGAATATTTATCCAACTTTAGAACCAGATTTAAGGAGCTGTGCAGCAACACTTGTACTACTCCTATCGTTACCTACAGTTTAGTTTGTTTATCTATGAGCAGCTATGGTGAAAGAAAAAAGAGCAGTGAAACTATGGGATCTGTGGTATAATTAAAATATTATATAAATACATATTTCATATCTGTGATATCACATACACATGTGTTTGTCCTGGGTTTCTGGGACACAGCTCCTAAAATCTTAGACTTTCCAGAGCCATGTCTTTTACTTACAATGATCCCCTTTCCATCAGACCTGAATTTCTGCTAAGGAAGCAGCTTGGGTGGATTCCAAAGAGAGCCTAAGGATTGGGCTGATTACCAGAAAGACCAAAGACATGATTGGAGCCTGGGAAAGGAGGAGCCCAGAGATTGGCTCTGTTTTGTTTTTTGTTTTTGTTTTTGTTTTTGAGACAAGGTTTCTCTGTGTAGCCCTGGCTGTCCTGGAACTCACTCTGTAGACCAGGCTGGCTGAGACTGGGTCTTAAAAACTTGACCAAGAACGGTGGCTCACACACATAATCCAAGGCCTCAGAGACCATCTAGACAGTGGTAACCACTAAATAAGACTCTTGAACCATGAGTCTCTCAGGCCTTCTAAGTTGCTGAAAACTTAGAAGTGATGGGGTTGGGTGTGCCCAGTGAAGCTTCTCATCTCCTCCCCAACTGCTGTATCCTAACTACTTGTTCCATTTGGCTATACATTCCTATATCATTTATATTCATTTACTGGTAGGTGTCAGGAAAGTATATATAAATTCTGAGAGTTCCAGTATATTTACTGGATCTGAGGAGGATGCTTTGGAAAGCTTCAATGTATAGATGACGTAGTATAAAATATGGGTAACCCAGCCGGGCGGTGGTGGCGCACGCCTTTGATCCCAGCACTTGGGAGGCAGAGGCAGGCAGATTTCTGCGTTCGAGGCCAGCCTGGTCTACAGAGTGAGTTCCAGGACAGCCAGGGCTACACAGAGAAACCCTGTCTCAAAAAAAAAAAAAACAAAAAACAACAACAACAAAAAATATGGGTAACCCAAAGGTCACATACCTATAATCCCAGCATTCAGGAGGCTGAAGCATGAGGATTGACCACTAGTTCAAGGCCAGCCTGGGATACAAATCCAGACCTTATCCTAAAACTAAACATGGTAGGCATCCCTTTTCTGGCCTCTGAGGACCCTGCATACATGTGGTACACACAGATGTGTTTCAGGATATTTGATCACAGGATTGTGTTACTTCCTGGAGGCAACACTTAGTTGTAGTGTGCCCAGCCCCTTTGCACAGACCTTTAATCCTTATGGCTGGAATTCAGACACACCCTAGCGCACACCTTTAATAACAAACAATGAAGGCAAAGTTATTTCATAGAAAGAAGCACCCATGTTTAAAAGTGTTGTGTAACTGAGTGGCAGACAAAGTGATGAATCAGAGAAAGATTTGACAGAATAGGATATGACAGAGTAGGATATGAGAAGAGAAGAGAGAGGAAAGGGAAGCTACTTAAGAGAGAGCAGTGGAGAGAGGAGGCATTTTTACTGGGAGAGTTTTCTAGAAACAGGTTGTCTTAGTTTTACTGCTGTTAACAGACACCAGGACCAAGGCAATTCTTATAAGGACAACATTTAATTGGGGCTGGCTTGCAGGTTCAGAGGTTCAGTCCATTATCATCAAGGTGGGAACATGGCAGTGAAGTAATAAAGTGAAAAACAAAGTTCTGGGAACGTAGAAATAAAGTTTCACAGTAAAATAAGGGGGCCATGTTCTAGTTCCTGTAAGCAGCAAGCAGTGTGGAAACAAAGTTTTACAGTAGCAAGCAGCAGCTTCAGACACTGAGAAGTTGTTTTCAGAGACAGCCAAGGACATGCTATGGAAACAAAGTTCTGATGGTCAGAATGTTGAGACAGAATGACTAGGCCACTCTGACTAAGCTAAGTAAGGCCAAAACAAAAATAACTGGTGATCGCAATGACATTAAGGTCCACAAAAACAAGATTAGCAATTCTCGATTGCTAATTAGCAAAACCCCCCAACCTCTCCTGTGGTGAATTTCGAAAAAGACCACAAACTGTCACCCTGGCCTTGGTGACAACAATCCCCCCTACCACCTAGACTCAGCCCCTTCCCAGGGACTTTTCTTTTCTTTTTTTTTTTTTGGTTTTTCGAGACAGGGTTTCTCTGTATAGCTCTGGCTATCCTGGAACTCACTCTGTAGATCAGGCTGGCCTCGAACTCGGAAATCCTCTTGCCTCTGCCTCCAAAGAGCTGGGATTAAAGGCATGCACCACCACCGCCCGGTTCCCAGGGACTGTTCAAGGCCAGGTGCAGAGCTGGATAGGGAAGTTGGCTGACTAAGCCAAGAACAGCCCCCTGAGCAAGCCAACCAATGCCTGAAGAGATCCTTTGTCCTGTGTTCCACCAACCAGAGTAAGCCAGCTAGCCCTGTTGTAAAAATTTGCCTTCTGTAAAGTATAAAAGATGTGTGCTTTCTTAGTTCCGGGTTGACCCCCCACGCTCCCTGTGAGGTTGGGCAACCCCACATACATGGATCAATAAACCTCATGTTATTGCAATGATCTATTGTCAATCTATATTCTCTGGGTTAAGCCAAGATTATTACAGCAGCATCCAGGCATGATGTAGGAAGAGCTGAGAGTTCTAAATCTTGTTTGGAAGACAAACAAGAGAAGACTAGCTTCCAGGCATCTGGGATGAGGGTCTTAAGGCCCATACCCACGGTGACACACCTATTCCAACAAGGCCATACCACCTAATAGCGCCACTTCCTTTGTAAAGCATATACAAACCATCACACAAGTTGAAGAGAGAACAAGCTAGACACAGGTTAAGACAGAATGAGCAAAACAAAAAACAAAAAACAAAACAAAACAAAACAAAAAAAAGACAGAATGAGCAAAAGAATGAGAAAGAAAATTAAAACATATTGCCAGCGTTAGTTTGAGGCCAGAGCAATTCAGTCAGAGGCGAAGAAAGAAGCCAGGCTGAATCAATCAGCTTGGAGAGGAGTTTGAGCCAGAACAGCTTAGTTGACCAGCCAGCCAAAGATCAAAAAGAGCTAGAAAGGGTGAACTTATTCATCAGTAAATCTCAGAGGCTAAAAACATTCTAGGCCTAGATAAGATTGATTGTTTGGAGACTAGAAGCTTCCAGGACTAGGGCTTGGTTAGCAGACAGAGGCAGTAAGCCTCCAATATGACAATTGCCTCAGGCAAATAAGAGATATTTTAACATAAATGCATGCAAGAAAACACATAAAATTAAAATACATAAATTTACCAGCTAGACATAGTGGCATAAGCCTTAAATTCCAGCACTCAGGAGGCAAAGGCAGATATATCTCTGTGAGTTCCAGGCCAGCCTGGTATATATAGGAAGCTCCAGGAGAGCCAAGGTTACATTTACATACCTCCCCTCAAAAGTAAATAAATAAAAATAAAATCTTAAAAAACATAAATATGGTAACCAATCCTATTTGTAGCTGGCATCTTTTTTGTTTGTGTTGTTTTCTGAGGCAAGATTAGGATTCACAATCTTCCTTCCAGGTGGTGGTGGTACACACCTTTAATCTCAGCACTTGGGAGGCAAAAGAAGGCAGATCTCTGTGAGGTCAAGGCCAGCCTGGTCTATAGAGTGAGTTTCAGGACAGCCAGGGCTACAAAAAGTAACCCTGTCTCAGAAAAGCAAAACAAAAGAATTTACAACCTTCCTGCCTCTGCCTCCCATATGCTAGGATCACAGACATGTGAAACCATACCTGGCTGTGGCTGGAATCTGAAAAGAAACTGTTTTCTGAGACCTTATTCTAGCTCTAGGCAGTATCAGAACTAGACTGTTGAAAACCGTTTTGTGTATTGGGATTGACTACTGATACTGAACGCCACCTCTACCCCAAGAATCAATAACTTTTAAAAAGAGAGTTAGATCCTGCCTTTGTCTAGTCAGGCTATTATAATAATACAGTACCTCAAATTGGTCTTTCTAAAGAACAGAGATGGGTGAGTTTTTGTTTCCTGTAACCCCAGGAGTTGGGAGGTAGAGACAGGAGGATTAAGAGTTGAAGGCCTACATGAACTCCACAGTGAGTTTCAGGACAACCATGGCTATATAATAAGAACAGCATGGACTACAGAATGAAACCCTGCCTAAAATAACATCAAACAAACAAAACCAAAACCACACAAAAAACCCAAAGACCAAAAAAACACCAAAACCAAACCAAACCAAACTAAACCAAGCCAAACAAACCCAACAACAATAACAGGCTAGAGATGGCTCAGCAGTTGAGAGCACCCATTGATCTTGCAGATGGCCCAGGTTTGATTCCTAGATGGCTCACTGCCACGCACACTTTGCGTGACGGGGGTATTTGAGGTGTAAACTTCAAGGAAAGTCAGTCTCCTGCCTCTGCATTGTCGCCTGGCACCACAAACTCAGAGGTAGCCCAGATATGTCCTCGTACTTGTGTGCTAGGAGCTCACAAAGATATCATTTCTTTACAGCTAGCAAGAGAAAATTCGGACATTGCTCTCTGACCTTCACCAATGTTCCAACGTCCTAGTCAAACCCTGGCTTGGAATGTTAAGCCATTCAAACTAATTGCCTCCAGCATTGGGGGTAGGGCATTAAAGCTTACAGAATGAGAGAACTATCCCAGGGCAAGATCAGGTGAAATCCTCATTCTTAGTCAACATAAGGCAGGCCATATTAGATTTGCAACTGAATCACTCCTAGGAACTAGCTTAACAAGTGTTCCCTGGGGCTAACCTCCGCTAGCCCAGAAAAATATCATAGTTGAGGAACTTACTTAGGCTCACCCAGTCTGTAACCAAAACAACAAACTGAAGAGGAATTATCTGCACCTGGCTTCTAAGCCAAGGTCACCTTAGTCAGAGCTAGCTTTCTTTCAGAATGTTAATCCCTGTTTAGTTCGTGCTAAATTAACATGTACATACTTTGCTGCTGACTCATTGTGTTCCTAATGAAGGGCGATGTACCTGCACCTTGTTTTGATGTATCTTGACCGTTGTACCACCTGACTCTTCCAAACCCTTCTGTATCCACTATATAAACCTGACTCCATATTTGAAAAATACACTCAGACCTTACACCACTCGTGTCTAGTCTGTTTGTCAAAGCCGAATCCCGTGCACACCTGGCCAGAATCCATCGTCCCATGGAACAAGGGACCCTGTAAGAAACCCCAGTCCGTGGCAGTTGGTGCCGAATGTGGGGCATGAACCCACAACCCTGAGATTAAGAGTCTCATGCTCTACCGCTCACAACCTCTGTAACTCCAATTAGATCTCCAAGGGATCTAATACTCTCTTCTGGCCTCTATGGGTAGTAGGCACAGACATGGCATACATCTGTTACATCAGTGCAGAAAAAAACCAAAAACACCTATGCACATAAATAAAATAAAGTTCAAATTAAGTTGGGTGTGCTTACATCTTATAATATGCATATAATCTCAAAGTCCAGGAGGCAGAGGCTGATGTCTTTTGAGTTTGAGGCCAGACTGGTCTACATATTGAATTCCAGGCCACCTAAGGCTACATAGTGAGGCCCTGAGGAAAATAAGGCAAATGCAATACTATGCATATTAGTCAGGATTCTCTAGAGTCACAGAACTTATGGAATAGCTATAGCTATAGCTATGGATATAGATGATATAGATGTAGATGGTATAGATACATAGAGGGAGATGAATTTATTGGAATGACTTATAGGCTGCAGCCCAACTAACTAAACAATGGCCAGGTCTGAATGGAAAGTTTAAGAGTCTAGAGGTTGCCCAGTCCCACAAGGCTGTGTCTCAGATGGTCTTCTGTATGTATACGCAGGAATCCCAAAGAAGCAGGCTCCAATGCCAGTGAAGGATTGGACCTGCTGACCAAACAAGAGTAGACAGTCAAAGAATGAGCAAACCCCTCCTTCTACCCCTGCCCTTTGTAGGTCTCCAACAGAAGGTGTGGCCCAGATTTAAGGTGAGCCTCTGACTGTGGAGTAAAGGCATGTATTGATCTGGATCAAAAGCCTGTGTCTTCCTGACTCAAGATTCAGACAGCATGCATACCCTCCATTTCTGGGTTGTAGTTCATACTAGATATAGTCAAGCCAACAATGTTTTCCCTAAGAACAAAATGAAACAAAGCACTGGGACCAATTTGTGAGGCTCAAATATGTATGCATGTGAGGCCACCCGTGACCATAAGTCCTAAAGAAAAAACTGACTCTCCCTCCCCTAGCAGCCTTCAGCTATCCACAGGGCCCTTGGTAGTGCTCAGGGTTCACATAACCACACTGCTATGTTGATTGGATTGGTCTTGTGCAGACAACCACTGTTCTGTGACCTCATGAGTTCAATGGTCCTGTTATGTCCAAAGGACATTATTTTATTCTAGGTTTATATTATTATCATTATCATCCTCCTCCTCCTCATCATCATCATCATTATCATCATCATCATTATCATCATTATCATTATCATCATTATCATTATCATCATAATTATTATTATCATTATTATTGGTTTTTTTTTTTAAGACAGAGTTTCTCTGTATAGCCCTCGCTGCCCTGTAACTCACTCTGTAGACCAGGCTGGCCTCGAACTCAGAAATCCATCTGCCTCTGCCTCTCAAGTGCTAGGATTAAAGGCATGTGCCATTACTGCCTGGCTTTATTTTATTATTTTTAAACTCGTGTGTGTGTGTGTGTGTGTGTGTGTGTGTGTGTGTGTGTGTGTGTGAACTCACACATTGGAGGTCAACTTTTAGGATGGTTCTTTCCTTCCACCATATGGGTTCTGAGGATGAAACTCAGGTCTTAAGACTTGGCAACAAGAGCTTTTACCTGCTGAGACATCTTGCTAACTCTACTCATTTATTTCTGAGGCAGGGTGTCAATCAAGGCAGACAATTGAGGCTAGGTTTGCCTTATCTTTCCAAGTATGAGTCAATATACCTGATTTCAAACAAACTTCTGATTTGGGGAGAGAGGTCAGCAGGACCCAGCACAGATCTCATGCTGGTAACACACATGCCCTCTCCTGCCCTTAGCAGACTCTACCATTATCTGTCTCTGAGTAACATGGACATAGAACACCACATTTGACTACCACTCAGAATGATGATTGGCTTTCTTTTCTTTTTTTCCTTCCTTCTTTCTTTCCCTTTGTTGGGGTCCAGGAACCACCTTACAAACCACAGGAACACCGATCTCTGTCAGACAGGGAGAGTTTATTGAGCATACACCCCAGGACCGGTCAACCAGGGTCACAGTCCAGATTTGGGAACTGAACCATGACACTGAATTAAGATCTTACAGGGTTTTTAAGCCCCAAATCCACAAACATCTGTGCCAAGGTATCCCACCAATCATGATTTAGAGATAAGAGATTTGCTTAGGAACATTTTTCTTCCTCCCATTGGTTGGGGTATTCAACTGTGGCAGGCACTTATCTTGTCTAATATTCATGTCCTAATTTGTCTACCAGGATGGGACTTGTCTAATATTCATTTCTTTTTCTGTTTTTTTTTAAGATTGATTTATTTATTTTATGTGTATGAATACACTGTAGCTGTACAAATGGCTGTGAGCCATCATGTGGCTGCTGGGAATTGAACCCAGGATGGCCCCCTCGCTCTGGTGTAATTCACTGTAGCTGTCTTCAGACGCACCAGAAGAGGGCGTCAGATCTCATTATGGGTGGTTGTGAGCTACTATGTGGTTGCTGGGATCTGAACTCAGGACCTTCGGAAGAGCAGTCAGTGCTTTTATCTGCTGAGCCATCTCGCCAGCCCTAATATTCATTTCTTAACTTGCCAACCAGGATACCAGTGGCCCATGTACATGTCTCTTTCTACCAAGTAGGATGTCAGTTCCTAGAAAGGTCTTGGGAACTTAAATTTTACTGGACCACTACTCAAAATGGAAATTTTATTCCAAATAGTTTCTTATATTGGTGCAGGTGTCTCTCTGAAGTTGGGGTCCACCCTAGGAGCAGATTAAAAGGGAATACCATAAAAGCTTATATATAGATACAGGTAGTGTTGTTGGGTGGTTGGTTCAGGTCCAAGCTTATTGTGGGTAACTATACAAGACAGTTCTACTATAGTGATTGGCTCCCAAGGGCAAAGAACATAAGCAATCTTTTGGCATCAAAAAGTTTTCTAGTAACAGCAGAAACATATGAAAAAATTTCCTTAATGACAGGCTAGCCAGTTAACAGTTACCTAGACTTAACATTACACTTAGGCCTTAATGTTTTACCTACGTCCCAACACCTTTATACCTTCCTTCCTTTCTTTTCTTTTTTTGTTTTTTTGAGACAGGGTTTCTCTGTGTAGCCCTGGCTGTCCTGGAACTCACTCTGTAGACCAGGGTGGCCTCGAACTCAGAAATCCACCTGCCTCTGCCTCCCAAGTGCTGGGATTAAAGGTGTGCGCCACCACCGCCTGGCCCTTTCTTTCTTTTGTCCTAATGTGATTAGACCTAGAGCCTCAAGAATGCTAGGCAAATGCTCTGCTACTGAGGTGCACCCTCAATCCTTCAATCCTTCTAATCTTAGAATACACACACACACACACACACACACACACACACACACACACACACACACTGCATCTGTGGAGGTCAAAGAGGACTTGCAGGAGTCACTCTATTTATAAACTGTACCTGTAGGTCCTAAGGACTGAACACAGGCCATTAGATTTGGTGACAAGTACTCTCACCTGTAGTGTGTTGTTTCTACTACCCTGCTTTAAGCTCTGAGTAGACTGCGTTGCCTCTTAGCCCCTCTTCTGGTGGGTGTCCCATGACTCTGATGTGTTCAAAATGTTGAGGTCTCTGAGGCAGTCCAGGCTCCACCTTCACAGTGTCACACGATGGTCTCTCTGGGCCTCCATGCAGGGACACCCTGACACACATCTAGCCTCAGCGGCTTTCCTTAGTCACAGAAGGGGATTCTATAGTGCCTTTTTCTATTCTTGACTCTAAAGCCAGAAACAGATGGCAGGAGCTGCCATGTTCTGCTGCTTGCTGGGACTGGAACATTCCCCCCCCTTACCCCCATCCAATTGCACCTTCACTAGCTGTCTTAGTTTGAGTTTCCGTTGCTGCTGTCAATGAACAGAGCTACCAGCCCAGTCTAGAACTTATAATGATACTCCAGCCTCAGCCTCCAAGGGCTGGGATTGAAGGTGTGTACCACCACACCCAGCTTTTTTTTTTT
>NW_022196906.1:51524978-51603567 GCF_008632895.1 Mastomys coucha | reverse complement strand
ACTCGGAAATCCGCCTGCCTCTGCCTCCCAAGTGCTAGGATTAAAGGCGTGCGCCACCACCGCCTGGCCACACCCAGCTTTTATCTGTGTGTCTGTCTTATATGCATAAACACACATACCTGCTGGGCAGTGGTGGCACACGCCTTTAATCCCAGCACTTGGGAGGCAGAGTCTGATGGATTTCTGAGTTCAAGACCAGCCTGGTCTACAGAGTGAGACACAGAGAAACCCTGTCTCAAAAAACCAAAAAAAAAAAAAAACAAAAAAAAAAAAAAAAAACAACAACAACAACAAAAAAAAAAACCAAAAAACCCACATATACCTTTTTGAATTCTCACCACAATCTTCAGTTATAAATTCTGGCTCCATTTTATGAAGAATCTGGGGTCAAAGATGTTCGGGCACTTCCCCAAGATCTCAGAGTATAAAGGTGTGATTGCTATTGTTGGCTGTCAGTTTGATCACATCTGGAATTAACCAGAATAGATAAAAAGAAGGCATGCCTGTGGGGGATTTTAGCTTAGTTTAAAGTAGGTAGATCCACATCTAATCTTAGCCCTTTGTGGTGGGAAGACACACACCTTTAATCCAGATCCGGAGGAGGAAAATTTTTAATCAGCTAAACTATCTTTAAATCCGATAGTTTGATTTGGGAAAAGACCAGTTTCCATTCAGGATCTTGAAGCGGGGAGACACACCTTTAATCTGGGCCGTACCTTCCGCTGGCAGCCTATATGAGGCCATGGAAGAAGGAAGCTTCTGCTCTTGCCTGCTTGCTCTCATCTAGCTAGCACGTCTATTTCTTCACTGGCATTAGAGCCTACTTCTTCGGGATGCCAGTGTATATGAAGACCAAACTCATCTGGAACAGCCTTGTGGACTGAACAGCTACTGGATTCTTTTCGTGCACAGCAAGCCTTGTAGGACTGCAGACTGTGAGTCATTCTAATTTTATCTATATACGAGAAAGAGAGACAAGGGGCAGGATTCATTCTGTGAGTTTTCTTACTCTAGAGAACCCTAACACAAGAAGATCTGGTTTAGATTCTGTCTATGGTTGAATATGTATGAGGCTACCTACCAAAGAACATGCTAGAGGAGGCCATTGTTCCTTGATCAGAAGGACTTTATACACTTGCCATCCTACTGTGTGTAGTTTACCAACACATACTTGTGCTGCTTCCTTTTTGTGTGTGTTCTTGTTGAGTGCTTCCCTGGAATATTGAGGTTCCCCAGAACCATGGGCTGAGGCTGGGCTCACAGTAGTGAACAGAGATCAGAGTCAGAGTGGGACCTGGATTTCTATCAGCTGGCTGTGAGGTCCTCAGGTCCTCTGTGCTAGACTGCTACTAGCTGCTGGTTCAGATCATCTGGCTACTCTGAAGAAATGGAACCCATATCACCCTGGTCTAGGGTAAGCATGATACAAGAACCCCTTCCAAATTCCTACCAGGAAGTCAATGCCTGGAGCATCCCAGACATTCTCCTCTAGAGAACGAACAATTACTCATAATTAGATGTGTTTTTAAAGTCAAAGGGCTATTGCTCTAAGTTTGCTGGAACTGGATCAATATTTGGCTTCTATGCCCAGGAGAAATGTCAATATGGAGAAAGCTTGTGCCACATGGGTGTTCTGTAGACTAGTGAGTGAGACCAGCTCTATGGTGGACATCTGGGCCACCAGAGGGATGTTTGAAGATGTTCTTTGAAAACAAGATACACTTTGAGAAAGCTTTTTACAAGAGAAAAATGGTTCCATGTAGACATAAAATGGAAGACTGTGGCAGAGGAGGCTGGGCATTATACAATGGATGAGCGAGGGTTTGGCTTGGTTTTTGTTTTTTAAATTTTAATTAATTAGCTAATTAAATGTTGTCTATATATGCAGTATATGCCATGGTGTGTGTGTGTGTGTGTGTGTGTGTGTGTGTGTGTGTGTGTGTGTATCAGAGGACAACTTGCAGGAGTCCATTCTCTCCTACACATGGGTCACAGGGTTCAAATTTGGGTTGTCAGGCTTGGCACCAAGAGTCTTACCTGTTGAGTCATTTCTCAGGCAGTTTTTTGGTTTTTTGAGACAAGGTTTCTCTGTGTATCCCTGGCTATCCTGGAACTCAGTCTGTAGACTAGGCTGGCCTCAAACTCAGAAATCTGCCTGCCTCTGACTCCCAAATGCTGAGATTAAAGGCATGCATCACCACTGCCCTGCTTCTCAGGCAGTTTTGTTGCTGTTGCTGTTGTTGTTGTTGTTGTTGTTGTTGTTGTTGTTGTCATTGAGACAAGGCCTCTCACTATGTGATCCTAGTTGACTTGGAGCATTCCAAGTCGACCAAACTGTCCTCTAACTTCTGATAATCTTGCCTCAACTTTCTGAATACTAGGATTGCTGGCATTAGGTTTTTGGTTTGAGTGCGTATGCATGCATGTGTATGGAGCTGGAGATCAAATCCAGAGCCTTACACATATGTGATAGGTAAGTATTCTACCACTGAGCCTCAGCACTGTTATTCTTTTTTTTAATTTAGACAGAGTTTAGCTATGTGATCCTTCTGACTCTATTTCCCAAGTAAAATTACAGTCAAGTATGTTAAAAGGTCATGTGTGTGATGGTCCCTGTCCCTCCTCAACCCAGTCTCATGCTTGCTAGGCAAATGCTCTACCACTGAATAAACCCCAAGCCCAGAGGCTATATTTATTTGTGTACCATGTGTTTGTCAATTATTGTACTTTGCAAATACTAGTGATTTCTCTCTGGAGAGGGTGGATTTGTGAGACCTGTGGCCTTTGCTATTCCAAGAACCCAAGGATATCTCTGTTATGGGCAGTAAAGTTCCTTGGGGTGGGGCTGGGGGAGATACTGAATATCATCAACTTGGCATGGCGCACAGAGCCATATTCATGGATGCTGTCTTAGGGTTTCATTGCTGTGGAGAGACACCATAATTAGGCAGCTCTTATAAAGGAAAACATTTCACTGGAGCTGGCTTTCCATTCAGAGTTTTAGTCCATTATTGTCACAGCAGGAAACATGGCAGTGTGCAGGCAGATACGGTGTTGGAGCTGCATCTTGATCTGTGGGCAGTAGAAGGAGACTACTGTGTGTAGTTGAGCATATAAGATCTCAGAGACTGCCTCCACAGTAACACACTTTTTCCAACAAGGCCACACCTCCTAACAGTGGCACTCCCTATGGGCCAAGCAGTCACACACGAGTCTACGGGAGCCATTCCTACTCAAACCACCACACTCCACTCCTTGGTCTCATAGGCTTGTACTCATAATGTATAAGTGCATTCAGTCCAACTTCAAAAGTCCCCATAGCCAAAAAGCAGATCACATACTTTCCACATATGATGGCACAGGATATACATCACCATTCTAAAAGGTAGGAAATGGAGGAGGAAGAGGAAACACTGGACCAAATCAGGCTGGGCAAACTCCAAACTCTGCGTCTCCATGTCTGATGTCAAAGGGCTCTTCAGATTCCCAACTCCTTTCAGCTTTGTTGACTGCAACACACCTCTCTCTTGGGCTGGTTCCACTCCCTCTTAGCCCCTCTTCTGGCAGGTGTCCCATGACTGCTGTGTTCAAAACGTTGAAGTCTCCGAGGCAGTCCAGGCTCCACCTTCACAGCATCACACGATGGTCTCTCTGGGCCTCTATGCAGGGACACCCTGACACACATCTAGCCTCAGCGGCTTTCCTTAGTCACAGAAGGTGTTTTTCTATTCTTGACTCTAAAGCCAGAAACACAAGGCAGAAGCTGCCATGTTCTGCTGCTTGCTGGGCCTGGAACATCCTCCCACCCCCATCCAATTACACCTTCACGAGCTGTCTTAGTTTGAGTTTCCATTGCGGCTGTCAATGAACACCAGGACCAAGGCAAGGCAACTCTTATAAATGACCTCAAGATTCCCTTCAGAGTGACATACTTCCTCCAACAAGGCCACACCCATTCCAAGGCCACACCTCTTAACAGTGTCACTTCCTATGAGCCAACCATTCACACACACACACACACACACACACACACACACACACAGACACAGACACACACACACACACACACACACACACACACACACACACACACACAGGCCTGTGGGGGCCATACCTATTTAAATCACCACAGATGTTAACTAACTCAGACCCCAGATAGAGCCTTGCACTCAGAAGAGCCCCTGGTGCATTAAATGCATTAGAATAGATGGATGGTCATCTTGAAGTTATAATTTTATAACTCATTATAAAAACGTATATTTTATAAGTGCAAGGGGGTTGTGGAGCATGCTGGTGTGTGTGTGTGTGTGTGTGTGTGTGTGTGTGTGTGTGTATTTATGTGTATGCTCTATTTTCTGTTTCTTCCACATCTCTGCTTCCCTGGGGTGAGTTTTTGACAATCTGCTTCCTTACCCTCTGGCCCTGGTCTCGTCAATATCCTGCTCTGCTGCTCTCCACACTGTTAATTTTTAGCTTCCAGGGTTGAATATCTTGACACCACAGCATGAGATTGGGATAGGTGGTGGGTGACCTGCTTTGCACTGGCAGCAGAATGGGTTGTTCAACGGAATGATCTAGGTAGGGCAAGCTTTTCCCCAGTTCCCATCCAGGCACCTAATGCATCTTGGCTTAAATATTGAGAATGCAAACCCTTAAGAAGGGAAGATGTCTGATTGTTTTTCCTGGGCATCTGCCAGATGGCTGATGGGAAGAATCCTGATAGTAGTTTGACTCCCACATGAGTGCCCCCTACCTATGAGTGCTCACAGGACATTCCTGTGTTAGGGACAAATGAGACATTAAATAGAAGTTTTCTTTTTTAGACCATTCATTTGTGTATTTATTCAGTGTATCTTTTCTGAGTGCCCTTCATAATTCTGGGCCTTATCTTGGCACTAGAGATACAAAAGCAAACAAGGCGACATCTAAAGGAGATCAGGAAATCAGCAAAGAGTAAATATGTAATATCTCCTTTTCTCATATTTAAGGGCTTATGTCTTTTAAGACGCTCCAATAACTAGTGTTCATTTTATCTGTGCTAAAATGGAGTATTAAAAAGCAAGACAACAAAACTCCCACCATGTACGTCCTATAATCTCTACATCTGGAAAGCTGAGGCAGGAGAATTGGTGAGAGTTTGGTGCGGGCCTGGGCTGCACAGGGACTTCTGGGACAGGCTGGGCTAAGAGAGAAATGCTATTGTAAAGCAAAACAGTACATCACATCGTGAGAGAGCCCATGGCATAAAGGAAGAGGCCCCCTTTTCTGCTTTTTAAACAAAGGGGCCTACAATTAATTTCTTTTATTCTTTCTTTCCTTTTATCAGGGCTTTGCAAATTATACAGCTAACCCCACACACAGTACTGGGGCCAGTCAGCTCTCAGGGGCTCCCAAGTCCACAATCAATGATGTTACATTAATAGCTCGAAATGGCTATGTTGATTGTGTTAAAAACTCAGATTTAGGGCAGATGCTGTAAATCCCTTTTTAGAACTGGTTGTTAAACATTTACCAGCCTGCCACTGAGCAGAGCACTCAAGTATGGGAAGCCTCCTTACCTTTGTTGTCCAGGTGCTTTTTGTTTGTGTGCTTTGTTTTTGAAATTTTTGAAACACAGTCTCCATAAATAGCCCAGGCTGGCCGCACCATGGTGTGGTCCTGAGCCCTGAGATCACTGGCATGCACCTAATTGTTTTTATTGGTTACGTTGGGCAGTGGAAGAGAAGTAAAAACAAAGACAAGAGGAAAATAGTTTCCTAAGCACAGGCACAGATCCAACCATTTCATCATCTCAGGGGTGAGCAAGCTCAGAGAGGCAATGGGGCTCACCCAAGACCACACACCCACGCCCACTGAGCTGAAATTTGGACCTAGAGTCCCAGCACTCTGTATCAAGAGTAAGGACTCATTGGAGCTGCATATCCCCTGTCTCTTGCACAATGCCCAGCACAGGGCTCTGAACTTTCAGGACCTGTAGGCAGATAGAGGGAGTTTAGAAGTCCCAACCTTTCATCTTGGTCTTCTTTCTGAAGAAGCCTACCTGAGTACACAGTAGGACAGAATGTTGTAGCAGCCACCAAGTAAATCAGAGGTACAAATACTAAGCTGAGGGTCCTCTCAGCCGTGCTGTCGGGACCAGGGTGAACAAGTGCAGGAGGAATACAGGGGAGGGAGAAGCCCCCTTGAAGAGTTTCCTCTGGTCCCAGTCTTTTTGTCACACTGCTACATAAATGTCTCATGGGCAGGGTAATGGTGGCATACACCTTTAATCCCAGCACTTGGGAGGCAGAGGCAGGCTGATTTCTGAGTTCAAGGCCAGCTTGGTCTACAAAGTGAGTTCCAGGACAGCCAGGGCTACACAGAGAAACCCTGTCTCGAAAAAAAGAAAAAGAAAAAGAAAAAGATGTCTCATGGTCTCAAGTAGGAAGAAGCCAATCACAAAGCACCTTTTTCTTTGCTATGGTCAGGGAAGAGGAAACAAGCTCACAGCTCTCAGAGGGAATGACACTCAGAGAGCTAGGAAGAGGGAGTCAGGAGAAGAGATCTGCACCCAATACCAGTGGACTCATTCTCGAAATTCACCTGGACCCTGGCTGGCCTGGAAGAGGCTGCTCCTTGGCCCTAGACTAGCTGTGACCAGTCTTTCCATAGCTTGCTTCCTATGGTACCCAGAATCATTCTTCACAGAAGAGCCTCAGTCTTTCTCAGCTCCTACCTCAGGAAGGCTGCCTGCCCATAATGCCTCCAAACAGCATCCCCCTGCTAGCTGCAACCTAGTTCCCACAGCTTCCCACCCCCAATCCATAAGGCTTTAAGTCCTCTCAGAATGCATGAGGGACCAGAAGGAGGAAGGATTGTGGATTCTAGTCGCTGCTGTCACCAACTCACCCGGTGACTTGTGGGTCCCCTACTCTCTCTGGGCCTTAGTTCCCTCTTCTACATTCACCTGGGAACTGAAGTCCTACAGGAAAGACCTGGCAGTGAGCACAGAGCACAGCTGCCAGGGCCCATCAGCATTGTCCAAGCTTGGGATCTGTCCAGACTCATTGTCATCTAGCCACACACTGGCTTTTTCTTGCTCTCCCCCAGGGTATACGCTTGCCTTTGGCCCCAGAGTTCCCTTGTAGTGGGCACTGTGAACGTGAGCACACCTCTGTTCTCACACACTGGCAACAGTTCTCCAGGCCTGGGTACTGGACAGAGAGGAATATTGGGAGATCACCTGCAGTGTGCTAGCTTTGCCTTTCAGCCCCTTAGAATATTAAGTTCTCCCCATCTACAGCAAGCCCCTTATCTGTGAAATTGAAGTGCCCCTGGAAAATGGTAATCCCTACCCCCAACTACCCACCTCAGGGAGGGTTCTGGGCATCCAAAGATGGGCTTCCCACCATGTCTCTCTTTTTTTTTTTTTTATGTGCTCTGCAGAAACCTTGCCCCTTAGACACACAAGTAAACAGACCCAGCCGGATGTGGGGACCCACGGGGGACTTGCCACTGCCGCAGTAAGCCATTGTAAAGTTCGAACACAGGGCTCTAGTCTTGGCTGCTGGGTATGGAAGCTCCAGGTTTTTGTGTTTGAATGTTACTTTGAACTGTTCTGCAGCACCCACAGAGAATAGGGGGCGGGGGCAGGCAGGGCTCAGGGACTTTGCAGAGTCTATCTTGACACAGTCACTGCTCTGGGTCATCAGGGGCTGAAACAGAGCTGACGTGTAGGTGTAGGCACTTAGCTCAAAGCTGTGGCTGCTGGGCTGTGTGTGCCAGGTCGAGCACGTCGTTGACTCCCGCCGCCCGGCGCTCAGGCGGTGCTTGGAGTAAACAATGGCGCACTGCGCCTGGGGGCTTCTCCTGCAAGCGGAGCGCAGAGTTACATCACGGTTCCCTGAGGGCGCCGCCCTAGCAGTAGTCCCCTGTGGCCAACGCTTGTCCATGTCCGAGGGGCAGGCAGCTGGCAAGGTGCCTGGATGAGAAGCCTTGCAAGTTTTTCTCTTGAGGCTTCCAGGGCTTTGTTGAAACATAGATTCAGACCCAAGACAGGAGTGTACAGGGTACTCTGCCATGGAAGCACAAGGACTGTGCCTCAGTTTCCCCATCTGTGAGACCTGGTGGCAGTGGTAGGTTTCTGGGTCTCCCAGCTGTAAGTATGGAGGTCAGGGCAGGGGCTGAGATGGGCTGTGACCAGTGGCCAGAGGCCAGCTTTGGGCTGACTACTGAGCAGTTTAGAGGGGGTGCTTGTAAAGCTACGTGTCCTAGGACGTAGGGCTGCTCCACCCCTTTTTAGACTCCTCGGAGTGTAGAGCTCAGCCACCACTGAGGAAGCACAGCATGGTATCTAAGCATCCACCTGTTCTCACTTGCTCTGGGCGTTAGCTCTCTAAGCTATTTAGTGCCAGTGGTTGAGTTGAGAAGGTATTGGGTTGCACACCCTGGAGGAAGCTTTCCGATCCACACTAGCAGCTTCTCTGCGGGAGCATGCTGCAGAGAAGTTGGTGGGCACCCGGAGGCTGCTGAACAAGGAAGGCATCACCCATTACCCCAAGGGACACTTGCTGGGTCTGCACCTGCACTGTCCCATGGGGATATAGCCAGTATTCAAGTAAGACTGCTGAGCACTCAAAAGGTGCTGGGACCCACTCTGGACCTTAAAGTCCATATAAATCATGTTATGGCTGAAGATGTCTGATAGTTAGTTGATGCTCCTTTCCAAAAAAAAAAGCATGATAGGTACTTCCTTTATTTTAGTAAAAGCAATTTGTGGAGTATTTATTATACTCCTTGGTATCATACATTTCTACTCCTCTGAAGTTTTATGGCCCCAAAGAAGACAGAAAGACCACAGACCTACATAGCTAGATAGTCTTGAACTCTCTTATCAGATATATGTCCTTGCATTCCCATCTGTTCATCCTAAAGAAAAGTGCTTGTTTTTCCTATTGGTTGCCCCTTTCTCCCTCTCCCCCTTTACTAAGTCAAATATACAACACTTTATTAGAATTCCTTAACTTTAACCAGCTAAAGTTAGCTTCAGGCAAGTAAGTGGCACAAACACCTGTATCCTAGCACTTGGAATCTGAGGCAGGAGGATTGTCATGGTTTTGAGGCCAGCCTGAGTTATACAGTGAGACAATGCTACCATCTCTTCAAACACACCAGAAGAGGGCATCAGATCTCAATATAGATGGTTGTGAGCCACCATGTGGTTGCTGGGAACTGAACTCAGGACCTCTGGAAGAGCAGTCAGTGCTCTTAATTGCTGAGCCATCTCTCCAGCCCCACAACATGCAGGTCTTAATCAAAGTACACAAGAAGGGGAGGGAGAGTGGTTTCCTCTCCTCCTGTAGCTGCTATACATTGCTATGTGAGTTAGCGACGTAACTTATGATAGGCAAAATAATGTAAAATCTCTCCCTAATTATTTTGATATTTTATATATTGAAAAAGTAACACTTCGATAAGTGTTGAAATAATAATTTTGGGGTAAATTGAGTTAAGTATATTATTGAGGCTAATTTCCCACTTAAAAAGGGTTCTTAGTCTCTACTCAAAGATCTCAAATAACATATGAGTTCGTATTATGTTTCTATTGGCTAGAACTGCCGAATGTTAAGTGACCTTGTACCTTTGGGCTTGAGTCTGCCAAGGAACCTTAGCACGTCTGTATTAACTGAGTGCCCTGTGTCCTGTTCTGAACAGCTTAGGTGGCAGCAGGTGAAGGAGAGAGAGGCTCAGTGCCAATCCACAGGTTGCTGCTAAGCCCCCCTCTTGGCCACCTGCTGTCTGGCCTCCCTTCCTCACAGGGCAGTCAGGACAACAGAAGGCTGGGCAGAGGACTGTGGAGCCTGATAAGGCTCTGGGAGCTGAACGAAGAAGCTCTATGTAGGCCAAGGATTCTGAAGACAGTGTGGCCAATGGCCAGGAACTCTAGCTGGTCCTTGAATGATTTTCATGGCCAGGTCTACAAATGAGCCTTTCATCCACACAGACTCAAGTCTCCCTGCCCAGCCCCTTCTGGATGATTCTTAGTGGCAGCAAAACCCTGGGCTAACCCTGCCAGCACTGCTGGTTATCAGAGCAGTTAATGGGGCTTCCCGGCTCTCCATCTTCTCTGTCACCTTATATTTCTCAGGCCCTGCTTGATTAAAAGATTTTCTGATAACCGTCCGGAGATGCAGGCTGAGGTCTAAGAAAGCAATCTGTCTCAGTCTCTAGCAAAAACAAATAAGACAACAGTTTCTGTGGCTGGTATTTCTGATTCACAGCTCACACCTGGCTTCTAAGAAAGATGGGCCCGGTTGGTATGACCTGGGTTTAAACCCATGCAGCTGATATGAGTGTGACAGCTTTATGGTCCTGAAAAGCTAGCCAGACCTGCACTTATTTAAACAACCCTATCTAGCATTCCTTCTTCCTCCCATATATAAACTCGCTCACAATAAACAGCCCAGACTCCTAGTGTTCCTGCCATGTACCAGGCACTGTGCTGGTGTGAATTCATTCTGCATGTGTCAGTTCCACAACTACCCCATGAGGTGTTACTAACTGCCGTCCACAAAGGAATCAAAACTGAAGCACAGAGAGGTCGGTTGAACTTGTTGTGCGAGGTCCCACAGCTAGACAGGTAAAAATGGATTGAAACCTGAGCCTTCTGGCATCAGCGCCTGTGCTCTTGGAATGCTGGAGGAACCACACTGCTTTATTCTCTTAACCGTTCCCTTACTAACAAGCTCATGATAAACCGGGACATGTGTTCACAATCAAAAGGTGTCAGAGATTAACCTAAACACACGAAAAATTTATGAGGTGCAAAACTGACCAAACTCATGAGAGAAGAAAGGAAAAAGAAAAAAAAAGCAGAAACCAACAACATCCTGTGTCTCTGGCTGTTCGGGTGGTCACAGGGCACAGAGCATGGGTGCAGCTTGTTGAAAGGCGAGCCTCAGTAGAAGGTGGCATTGACAGGTACCCGTAGACTAGCAAGCCACCTAAGCGGGCACTGAGATGGAGACACCTGGGCTGCTGAGGGAGGAGGGCGTGGGCTGACTTGCCAGAAGTGAGAGCGAAAGAGCAAGAGTGTGCCCTTCACACAGGAAAGCAGAGAACTGTTGGGGGACAGAGGAACCCAGGAAGACGTCAGCAAGCTGTGGCTGGTGTGGGGCACAACAGGACAGGAAGCAGATGGTGGGTCTTTCTTTACACAGGATAGGGGTGCAGGCTGAATGTAATTTGTCTCTCCAAGGACGCATGGAAATGTACTCCCTATTACAAAACAACAAAAGCCTCATGAATGTACGACTTCATTCCTGTGATGACTGGATAAATAGGTCATTGGGTTGTCTCAGAAAGGTCTATAAAAGCTGCTTTGCTGAGCTTGCCCTCCCTCCTCGCCCTCTTTCCCTCTGCCCCACCCCCACCCCTGCTCCCTCTCTCTTTTCCTCTCTCCCACCCTCCATATAATGCCCTGTGCTGCCTCTCGACCTTGCCAAGCAAAAAGGCCATCACCTTTTTGTGTCAGAACCATGGACCTTTCTTCCCAATTGATCCACTCTAGTAGATATTGGGTTAGTAGCAAACCAAAATGGCCGAGACAAGTAGCTGCCCTTCAGTTGCTACTTGTAGCAGCAGTAACTAAACTCATGGCAAGAAGAAACATCTTAAAAACAAGTGTTACTTCTGCCACTCTTTATCCACAGGGCTATGTGGGTGGGCAAGGAAGTCCTGCCTAAGAAATGAGTGTGTAGGCTGGCTGAGGATGACACTCAGTTGTTAGACTGTTTGCTTAGGAGAGGGCGCCATGGCATGTGTCTGCGATCTCAGCACTGAGAATTCAGAGGGTAAGAGGCTGAGCTGGGTAAAGTGCTTGCTCTGCAAGTGTGAGTTGAGCATCAGAGTTCTGACCTCCCTGACACAAGTAAATGCCTGGTGGCCATGGCAGACCCAAAAGGTGGAGACAGGGGACCCCTAGAGTGAGGTAGTTAACAAGACTAGCCCTATCAACAAGCTCTGGGTTTCACTGAAGACCCAGTTACAATAAAGAAAATGGAAGAGCTAGCAAGGCTGGCTCCCAATATCAACCTCAGGCTTCTACATCCACGTGCAAAGACATGCACATAATCACACATACACAAAACATGCATATATACACACTTGCACATAACCACACACACATACACACAAACAGAAAAAGTTCAATGTCATCCTCGGCTACATAGCGAGTTGGAGGCCAGCTTAGGATACATGAGACTGTCAAGAAAAGGAGAAGAAAGAAAGAAAAAGGAAAAGATTTCCAGGTGGAGCATCACATGTTTGTAGTTTCAACATGTGGGGAGTAGAGGCAGGCTAGCTGGGGCTACATAGTTAGACCTGTATTTTTTTTAAAAATGCATGCTCATGTGTGTGCGCGCGCACATACACACACACACACACACACACACACACACATACACACACACACATGCAATACACACATATGGAGGCTAAAGAGATTATTCAGCTGTTAAGAGCACTGGCTGCTCCAGGGGCCTAAGTTTGATTCCCAGCACCACATGGCTGCTCACAACTATCTGTAACTCCAGTTCCAGACTCCACAGGTACAAGACATGCACATGGTGCACACACATACATGCAGGCAATAAACATGCACAAAATAAATAAAAATGTAAAACAGTATAAAAGGAATATAGATATAAATATATATGTGTATATATATTTATACATATGTGTACACACACACACACACACACATATGTTTTTGAACGATGAACCATAGTAAAAGTAGTAGAGGGTTGTATGTACTGAGCTACATCCTTCTCTACCCATGAACTTTTGTACAAGACAGGTTTGTAGTGCCAGTGATGAAGGGGCTAAGGGCCTGACATGGGAATCCAGGTGTGGAAGAGTGGGTTTGTAGGCCATTGGCACAGGGTAAGTTGTTGGCTATTTAGAGAAATAACTGAGATCCTGCCAACCTCAGAGTTACTGGGAGAACATGGGCTTCTACCAGACATAGTCTGGGCAATGCCCAAGTGTATCCAACCACAGTGGCATCTAGTCCCTGAAATGCAGTGCAGGCTCAGCTCCCACACCATACACCTGGTGGGGACTTGGTGCCAAGAGCTATGTGGGCTGGCACAGGTTCCTGGTGGAGTCTGCTAAAAGCTAAGCCCTGCACTCTCAAACAGCAGTCACTAGGGTCCCATACAATGTGTGGTGCCAGGTCCTGACTCCAAGCACTTGGTAGGGCCAGCAACACCTATCCTTCTTGGGTGGCCAGTCTCAGTCTATGTATGTACTCCCTGGGACTTCAGAGGTACAGAGATGGGCCTATGACAGGGCCAGGCCATGTACTTTCCACACAGAATTTGATTTTGCTAATCAGTATCATTTATTTATTGTTTCTTAAATTCTACCTTTCTTTTCTCTTTGAGTTTCTGAGACAGGATCAAACACCGCAGCTCAGGCTGGCCTATAAGTCTCTGTGTAGTCCAGATTGGCCTTGAACTCTCAGCAGTCCTTCTGCTCCAGCTTCCAAAGTGTGGGGTTACTTTTTTTTTTTTTTTAGAAAGTAAATCTTTAAATGAGTTTTAACTTTCCTGTACATTGGTCTTTTTCCCACATGTATATCTGTGTGGGGATGTCATGTCTCCTGGAACTGGAGGCCCAGACAGTTGTGAGCTGCCATGTGGGTACTAGGTATTGAGCCTGCTATAGAAGAGTAGTCAGTGCTCTTACCGCTGAGCCATCTTGCCAGCCCAGCCCCTACTATTTTTAATTATGTGTATGTATGAGAATGTACCTGTACACAGGGTACAGGTGGCCCTGGGGACTGTTGGTCCCTCTGGAACTGGGGTTGCGGGTGGTTGAGCCACTGGGTGTGGGTGCTGGGAACTGAATTTGGGTTCTCTTCATGTGTAGTATGTCCTCTTAACCTCTGAGCCATCTCTCCAGCCCTACCTTTAAGTATTTTTATTTTTTTATATTACAGGAGATGAAACTGAGGCTCGAGGGGTGGCTAGGGCATAAACGCAGACTGGACAGACTTCTTTAGCTTGGGGCTGGTACAAGAGCTGCCTGAGTTTGGACCCTCAAGTGGAAGAGGGGATGGGGCAAACGGAAGTACACTGGAGGCGCACTCAGAGAGAGGAGAGGGGGGCTTGGAACAAGGATGAGCTAGGAAGGGGACAGGGTGTCCTTTATAGGCTCTGCAGAAGCCAGAGTCCAAGTAGGTGAGGCTAGGTGGGCAGGTGGCTAGTACCATCAGCCCACAGGGCAGTCCCCACAGAAGGTGATGGAACTAGCTGGGTGGTACACTTCCTTCTCCTGTGGAGGAGAGTGGGGAGTAAGCAATCAGCCATCCCTAGAGGGGTTCTAGGGGAAGGGCCAGGCCTGACAAGCCAGCCAGTAAGTCAGTCTCCCTTCAAACCCCTCACCCCCATCCTCCCGTCATAGAGATAGGGTCTCAAGTAGTCCAGGCCTATCTGAAACTTTTATATAGCCCAGGCTAGCCTAAATATGTTATGTAGCCAAGGCTGACCTTGAACTCTAATCATCCTGCCTCTGCTTCCTGAGTGCTGGGATTACAGTGCTCAGTTAGTTGTTTTTTGAGCTCTTTTCCCTTCCATACCTAATGGGTATGGAGCAGCCAGGTGGGATGGCTCAGTGGATAGGAACACTTGCTATCTAAGCATGTGGGATGAGATTCTGGGACTTGCAACCGAAGGAGAGACTGGCTTCTGAAAGCTAGCTCCAACCCCCACATAAACAAATAAGACTTGGGGAAAAGGATTCCTCTCTCTCTTTCTCTCTCTCTCTCTCTCTCTCTCTCTCTCTCTCTTCCCTCTCCCTCTCTCTCTCTTTCTCTCACTCTCTCCTTCCCTCCTCTCTTCCTGCTACTGCCCCCTCTCTCCCTCACAATTAAACCTCTTACCTGTGTGTGGGGGGAACCTTGGGGAAAAGAACCTCCCCCCGCCCCCACAAAAAAAGTGTAAAATGTCTCCATTGTAGAGAAGAAACTGGGGCCAGCTGTATCCAGGGGTTTCTGAGGTCACAAACTTGGTTGGGGTGCAGGCAAAAATGCAAACTAGATAAACTGGCTATAAATAGGATCCCCTAAAGCAATGAGTTGGGGGGGGGGAACAGGCTGGGGGCCTACTTTCGCAGGTAGGCAGTGGTAATTGGTTGGCCCCAGCCAATCGCCCTTCTCCTAGTGTGTGGCAAAGGGCTGGGGCCTTTCTAGGGACTCTTCTGCTTTGGGTAACTAATATATGTACTGTGGACAACCCACCAAGGTTTCATACACCTGCCTGAGGTAGGCCCGCAGAGGCTAGCGATGGGGGAGGGGAGGGGAAGAGACAGGGAAGAAGAGCTGTTTGGAGACTTGTCCCTCATTGTGATCTAAAAGCTCTAGACATAGGTCCACGGAGGTGGGAGGGAGGGTAGGCAGGGAGCCGGGGAAGGCCACGCATTGGTGAAGGCTTTGAGAGGGGCCGAACATTTCCCCAGCAGGGATCACCCGGTCCCTAACATGTACATGCACACAAGCTGTGCAGGCCAGCTGGGCTCCCTCCCTACTCAAGTTCACCTACTGCACGAAACACCAAGCACAGCTGTGGCCACTCCATGCTCCGTATGATCTCACTCTATCTGTTTAGCAATCCCATGATGTGAGCAGTAGATATCCTATCGACTGACTTTTTAAAAAAAAAAAAAAGGTTTATTTACTTATTATATGCAAGTACACTGTAGCTGTCTTCAGACACCCCAGAAGAGGTGTCAGATCCCATTACGGATGGTTGTGAGCCACCATGTGGTTGCTGGGATTTGAACTCAGGACCTTTAGAAGAGCAGTCAGTACCTTTAACCGCTGAGCCATCTCTCTGATTTTTTTTTTTTTTTTATTTATGTATTTTTGAGACAGGGTCTTATATTGCAACCTAAGCTGACTAGGAACTCAGTATGTACCCTGGACTAGCCTTGAACTCATACAATCCTCCTATTTCTGACCCCTAATTTATGAGGTAACAGATATAATACACCTATGTATGTATGTATGTATGTATGTATTATGTATGTATGTATGTATTATGTATGTATGTATGTATGTATGTGTTTTTGGGTTTATTTAGTTTGTTTGGTTCTGAGGGTCTTTTGTATAATGTGAGCACAGGGAGCTTCTAGCTTCATGCTGAGTCTCATTCTTGTGTAAATTGAGCCTCAGAGTGTTAGAGTGACTCATCCAGGCAGCACAGATAACAAGCAGAGGTAGGATTCGAACCCAGGAAGACAGACACTAATCTTAGCTCACAGCCCCTTAGCATAGATTGTAAGTACCCTGACTTCTCCCTGCCTCTCAACTCCAAGTGTTTTCAAGTTCAGGGAGAGCCTTCCTGCTTCGTGAGGCCTGTCTTGACTCAAGTTCTAAGGAAGTACACCCCAGGCCAGAGCTCTGTTGGGGGCTACAGTGGGAGCATTCTGTCCTCACTGAGCCTGAAGCAAGGGCCAAACAGCCAGGGATCCTTAGAAGTCGACAGGGTGGACATTCAAGATTCGATGGGAGTCTGCCTGAGGAGTGGCACGCACCATGGGCCCAGAAGCCTCCTTAGGTGTCTCATGTCCAAACCCTTCTGTATTCATCGACACTTCCTAGGGCTGCCCACAGCCCCACTGCTTGGCTGAGCAGTGCACACATCTCCCCAACCTCAAATGTTTCCATTGGCCTTTTGCCCTCAGGAGTTTCACGCCTGCCCCTTCGTGGGCTAACGGGTGGGGTCCAGCTAACCTGAGTCTGACACTTCTGCTCCCCATTTGTTGTGGTTAGTCTGTCAGCATGAAGGGTCCAGGGCTGTGGGTCACAGGAAAGCCTTGTGGTTTTCCGGGGAGGTTCATTTAGAAGATACAGCACGGGCAAAGGGGATTGTGCCAAGGTACCCTTGACTGTGGGGTGCCCTGCTGACTGCCTACTGAAGGCACAGAATTCAAGGCCTTTGTTACCTGCTGTGGTTGCCCTAGTATGTGTCCTGGCCAGTGCATTAGAACCTGGACAGGAATGAGGACTGAGCTGGAACCCAGAGCTGGGATTAGAATGACTGATGGGGAGGGTGGTGGGCCGCTCAGCTGGTGTGGGGCAGAAGACTTTAAAGGAGAGGGGCTGGAATGATCGGTACCCACTGCCCTTGGCTTTGAGCCTCTGGAGGGAAAGCAAAGACTTGGTTGGGACTGTGGTTTTGGCTTCCTGGCATTCCTGCTGTGATTCAAAACTTTGTCTCAGAGAAATGAAAGCAGACTTCAATTCTCACCTCCCCAGCCCAGCCACTCCTAGCATGCCAGCAGAAAGAAGAGTCCAGGCCGTGACTAGCCCTAGCCGCCTGCCCTGTTACTCTGGATGGGTCAGAATTCTGATCACGGGACTCCCCTCCACACACACTTTCCATAGTCAAGGCTTTTTTAGAGCCAAGGATGATGGCACATGCCTGTGAGCCCAGCGCTCTGGAGACAGGGGCAAGGAGAGTGCCATAGCTTGAGGCCAGCCTGGTTCACGGTGAGGCTGGCTAGTGCTATAACTAAGCAGATGCGCTGAGGTTCAGAGACAAAAACGCTGAATTTCACAGCTGAGTGGAGACTTGGGATTTGAGCCTGGTTTGGGCTCAGGAGCCCCATTTATAACCAGGTACAAATGAGAAGGCTCCTGCTTCTCCATGGGCAACACCAGTGGCTTTGGTCCCTGGTGACAAATGCGGCAAGTTTCCATTCACTGGGACTTTCCTGGCTGAGCTTTGCAGCTGTAGGAGAGCTGCCTTGCTCCTGCTACTGGGGCTTTAGGCTCAGGGTCAGCAGAGGCTTGCCTCTCAGTGTGTGGGTCTTAGCCTGGGGTGAGAGTGACTTCCTGTCCAGCTGGGTTCCCTGGACCTCTCACCTTCCTGTTCAGGGTGGTCATTTAGTCCTGGCATGTTCCATCATCCCCTGAATCTGAGCAATACCCTGTGGCTCCCCACTACCCCATGTGACTTCTCTCCCTAACTGCCCTGTATCTGAGAGAGTGGGGGATGGAGGGAGGAAGGAGGGAAGGAGAGCGGGAGGAGGCCAGGTGCTTCTCTCAGACACTTTTGTCCTCCCCTCTGGTGGTGCCTTTTGTGACTCTCTGTGGGGCATAGGACTATTGCTTTACTTTTTTATTTATTTGCGTCTGGGTCTCATGTAGCTCAGACTAGCCTTGAGTTCACTGTGTAGCTGAAGATGGCGCTGAAATTCTTAATCCCTCTGCCTCCATCTCCCAAGTTCGGGGATTATAGGCATGTGTTACCACACCTGATTTATATAATGCTAGGTATCAATCTGAGGGCTTTGCCTGTGTTAGGGTAAGCACTTCACTAAAGGATGTACATCCCCAGGCCAAGACTGCTCCTGTTAGTAGTCCTCTGTTTGAGATAGGAATGTTGAGCTCAGAAAGGAGCCATCTCGTCTCAATCGGCCCTTTCCATCAGACCCATGCTCTGTGTCTTGATGCCTACGCTATCTCTGGCAGCAAATTTTTTCAGCCTTGGCAGGCCTGGAACTCTCCACCATCTGCCATAGCCCCCTGGAAGTATGCTGGAATGACTTGTGCAAGTACCCCGCGCCGCCCCCACATTCCTTGTGTCTCTACAGCCTGCCCGTAATGCTGGGGTGGGGGCACTCGGCCCATTCCTTCAAGGGACTGTGAGGTAAAAGGCTGTGATTCAAGGGACTGAGGGATCGCCAGAAGGGTGAGAGAGTGGAGGGCAGATAGCAGTGAGTCAAGTAGTCACTGGTGTCTGGCCAAACTAACTTCTAAACCCTGAGCTGTGTACAGATCTGGGGACTTTTTGAGAGTATCTACCGACCACTTGGTGACTTGTCCCCACTGGGTTTAGGCTATCCCCCAGCTCTGCCATCTCCTTGATACCCCAGCTACCTGGGGGTATCAAGATAAGTTAGCAGCAATGGCTGAGGAAGGTGTTAGGTGCTTTTTCAGGGTCTGCGGGTTGGCTGCCGCTTGAGTGGGGATCTTCTCTCTCCCACTTCCTCGGGGAAATTTTCAGTCCCTGCTAGATGCTGAGAGGCACCCGAAGAGGCGAGGCGGGGAGACTGACTGGGACCAAACGGGCTTAGACTTGCATGGCTCTGGGCACTGAGGTCACAGAGCCCTCCTGAAGCCCCTTCCCAGGGGAGCTGTTCAGAGGCCTCCAGGAGGTGCTAATTGCTAGCTAATTGGAGCCAGAGCCGAACTACAGATGGCTTGGATCACAGGAGCTGGAGGCTGCACAAGGAGACAGGATGAGTGAGGCTGCTGGAAAAAGGGAGGAAGGCCAAGCCCTGTTTGTCCAGGGAATGTTGGTTAGAGATGACCAGCCACTTTGAGATTCTTCCACAGCTCTGTCCTGGCTCGGGCTTTCTCTGTGTGAAAGTATGTGTGTTCTGTGGCCACTGCTTATTGAAATGGATTCATGGAGCCTTTGTGGGGAAGAGTACCCTGCTGGACAGGGAAGGGAGCAAGGAGGAGGTCGGAGCCTAGGCCCAGGCAGGCATAGTGCTGGGTTGGGATTGCCATCTATTCTATCTAGCTCATGGTTCTAGGAAGTGGGAAATTCAAGCTGGTGCAGGCAGCTGCTGAGCGCTGGTTTGAAGGGTCTTCCTGGGGGCTGGAGAGATGGCTCAGCAGTTAAGAGCACTGACTGTTCTTCGAAAGGTCCTGAGTTCAATTCCCAGCAACCACATCGTGGCTCACAAACATCTGTAATGGGATCTGCTATTCTCTTCTGGGTGTCTGAAGAGAGTGACAGTGTACTCGCATAAAATAAATAAAAAATTTTAAAAAAAAGGGGGGGTCTTCCTGGGGTACCAGTCATGAAGGACATCACATGGTACCATAAACAAGCTTGTCCAAGACTGCTTCTCTGAGAGCAGTTCACTGTCAAGAGCCATTAGTCTGTGAGTAGATTGATCCACTTGTGAGGGCAGAGCTTTCTGGACCCAACCACCCCAGACCTTAAGGTCCCATCTCCAATACATACATTTGGAGATTAAGTCTCCAACATTTGAAAGAATAGATTTGCCAAACAGCAGTGAAGACAGAATAACCACAGGTGACACCATTGAACTGGGATGTTGGTGTGTGTGTGTGTGTGTGTGTGTGTGTGTAAGAGAGAGACACAGAGACAGGGAGATAGAGACACAGAGACTGAGACAGAGACAAAAGAGGCCTATGGTTTTTTTGTTTGTTTGATTTTTTGTTTGTTTGTTTGTTTTGATTTTTCGAGACAGGGTTTCTCTGGCTGTCCTGGAACTCACTCTGTAGACCAGGCTGGCCTTGAACTCAGAAATCTGCCTGCCTCTGCCTCTATGTTAACCCTGGCCTGGGCTTGAGTCCTGTCCCTTTAAGACTCGCAGGGGCATGGACCTGTGCTATGACTATGGAGGCCTCAGGCTGGGAAGATGAGGTTGGCTGCTCTCTAGACACAGGTGGGGGCTCTGAACTCATCTTCCTACTGCCCGAAAGGATAGGGCTAGTACCGTCCCCTCTCCCCTAGATGCCCCACAGCCCACCGTTCTGGCACAAATCAGTCATAGTGCCCTAGGCATAGCTAGGAATTTGGCCATTTGGGCTAGGCTTCAACTCCCAGGCATCACAGCATGGGGTGCCACTCACATTGGCCCCTGCCCTGCTCTGGTATCCTTGTTGACTCTGGGGTACCTGACCACACACACACTCTGCACTCTCTCTCTGTCCTTTGGTCCCTTTCTGTCAGACTTTCCACTCTTCGGTGGCTCCATGAGCATCTCAGATTGTTTGGCTACCTGCTTGAGTTTTCCACAGCCCTGCAAACATGCTCTGCCATACCTGCCGACCATAGAGAAAGCTGGTCGGCTGACCCCTACCTCCACCAATGCTAGCTCCTTTCTCTCCTTTGAGGAGAGAAAGGGCTAATGAGGTTATGGGTAGGGAAGGCTTGAGTGGTAATCAAGGCTTAGTAACTGTGTGATGCTAATAGCTCAAGCTTTATGGGTCCCTAATTCTGAGCCAGGCATCATGCTTTGCATTTTCCACGGGTAATTCTTCCCAGCATGCCTCTGGGGCCAAAAGTTTTCTTATCTCCATTTCCCAGGAAGGAAACAGAGACTCTGAGAGGCCAGGCAATGCGCCTCTTGTCACACAGCTCATAAGTGACAGTCTGGGGACTTCAAAGCCACTACTCACAATGGTGTGGGGAGGGGTTGTTATTATTTTTTTGTCAACCCGTTTCCTTCCCCCTGTTCCCTCCCTCTCTGCCTGTTATCTTCTGCCTGGTGAGTTTGCATCATTACTTCCACCCAGGGGTCCAATTAGGGGACTCCCCCCAAGGAGGCCGACTGAGGCAATCCCTGCCCCTAGAGGGCTTTCTTGAGCTAAAATTTTAATTAGCTGTCACTGCTCTTCCTAAAACTCTGACCTGCCTGTGGCTAGACCAACCCAGGCTGCTTTTAGGGACACAGCTGAAGTGCTAGGTAGGAAGGGTAGCTTAGTTCTCTGTCCTACCACCTCAAGATTGCTATGTTTAATCTAGCAAATGGATTAATTAAATGAGTGGATTAAATGACTTAATCCATTAATCAGGTCAAATAAATGAGTTACTATTTTTTAAAATAATTAACTCCATGCCCCTGCATAGAAAAAGTGATCTCCTTGTCAAATTAGAAAAACAAAACAAACCAGTCAGGATGTGGAGAGGGGCATAGAGATGACACATTCCTGGTCACCTGGCACATGGCAGGCACATGGTAGATATCACAGGGCTTACTCCTCTCCTCCCTATGATGTGGGAGACTGGGTGTTGAGCAATGAATAGGGACCAAGTTGAACTGCGTAACGATGCTGCTTCGAGCATTTTACACCCTGAAAACTGGGACAGAGCTATCAGCCCCTAAATTGAGGAGGCCATGGAGGCTGAGGGGCAACCAGAATTTCTAAAACCAGCCAGGCAAAGAAGTGCATGCCTGGAATCAAAATACTCAGGCTGAGACAGGAGGATTGGTTGCCAAGTTCCAGGACAGATTATATAGTGAGACTCTGTCTCGGAAAAAAAAAAAAAAACAAATTAAACAAAGGCATGCTAAGACCATGCAAGTGTTGAAAAGGCAAGGGGAGCTTTCTATTTAGATGTTAAGATCTATATGCTGGGAAGTGTGATTCTCATGTCTCTCACCTCAGGCCACGGGGTTGTGGTCCATAAAGACACAGGGTTATCTCTAGTCCAGAAATGGGGACACATGACCCCTCAAACTCTAGGAAGATTGAAAGCTCTGAGTGTGATGTTTGGGTTAAGGGCTGAGAGACCCTCTTCTTGGTCCAGAGCTGTGAGTTTCTAAGCCGACATATTGGCAGGGAGTTTCTGAGGCTTCGTTCTGAAACCTTTTGACCATGACCCTGCTCACGGACCTGCTGACCTCTCCCCCCCTACCCCTCGCTCCTCAGCAGCCAGTCTGTTCTGCCAGTCCAAAGCCAAGCCCTTCTTGGATCTGGTTGCTTGGTAACCAGCCCTAAGTGACAGAAACCCCAGCAGGCCACTAATGAGGGGACAGCAGCCAGCCTTAGGAGACCTGGAAGACAGTTTCTCTGGCTTGCCCATGGTAGGAGGGGAGGTGCCTTAACACTGGGGCAAGGTGCGTGTCAAGCTAATCAGGAACTGGGTTGGCAGCCCCCTTCAAACCTTTGAAATGTGGGGCAGGGGCCTGGGAGGAAGGTGATACCTCCAAGAAGCCAAAGCTTGACTTTGAGGGGCTACAGTCAGGACCCGGAGGGGGAAAAACACTTTTTGCCCAAACCACCATCCTGGAAATAGTTGCCTGCTTTTGCCAGGGGTACCTGGGCTCGGGGAGGGAATCCCCAGAGAAAGACTTGGGACAGGGAAGAATCTGATTGGGGGGTAGAGAGAGCAGGGGACAGGACCTGAAGAAGGAGAGCTCCCACAACACTAATGGGGAAAGATGTCACCTCTCCCATATGGGGTTTGGCTCCCCCTTCTCAACACACACTCCAGCTCCAGGCTGATGGCCTCCTAGTGGGGCATGCAGGGCACAGGAGGCAGGTGGAATTCAGCAAATGTTTTTTTGTTTTTGTTTTTGTTTTTCATCCTGGGTCTAGGATGGAGAGAGGGCTGGGGATCAGAACAGGAAGGAAACTTGCTGTGTAAACCTGACGCCCTGGGCACAGGACTGGGTCTCTGGGCCTCAGCTGCTCTGTATTGGCCTGAAGCTTGTTAGTGTTTTACAGGCTAAAGAGGACATGCAGCTTTCAGAAAAGTGTGGCCAGGTGCGTTTTCTCTTGCCACCTGTAAGGCAGGGTCTTGCTCTGTAGTCCAGGGTCTCCTGGAACTTATTATATACCCAGGCTAGCTTTGAATTCATGGTGACCCTCCTGCTTCAGTCTTCCAAGTGCTGGAATGAACAGGCCTGAGTTTTTCTAGCTTTCTTTGCTTGAAGATATGCAGAATGCTTCTGTATTAAATTGTGACTCCATAGCCATGGTCCGGGTTAATACTGTGCTGGGCACTGTGTCTCAGCACTCAGACAGACCTGTGTCCTGAAGGAGGTCCCTTCCCCATTCTCACTGGGGAGCTGGAAACCAAGCCATTTGACAGGGAGCCAACCTCCTTCCTCCCCAAAAAAGATAGTCTAAACCAGCCTGAAGATCAGGGAAGACATCCTGGAGGGGGCTAGGCTTAGTTAACAAAGACTGACTAGAAGCCAAAGCATGTAGGATTGCAACGAACTTCAGTCTGGGTCTCTGTGTCAGGCAGCCAGAGAGGGACGATGGAGGGGGCAGGCAGATCTAGATTGGGGGCCACGGGAGACACTGAGACTGACAAGAGATTGCCCCCCTGCTTCCTGCAGGAGGGAGACTCCGTTTGCTAACATGCCCTTGGAAAACAGCTTACCTCACTCAGCTGAGACCCCTGGCCCTAAGCCTCCTAAGCTCCACACTGTTGCTCTCCCTAAGGTGTGCTGAGCTCAGGCTAATGGCGCCAGCACCACACGACTTCAGGCTGTTTTGCAGAGGGTTCTGGGCCACCAGATGCATTCTCTCATGAGGGTTTGGAGTCCTGTAGTAATTCCAAGAGGGGAGATCCTACTCCTCCATTTACTGGCTCTGAGGGACAGTGCCAGCCTCCACCATGACCAGAGCAAGCAGCCCTGGGCTCACTGTGAACTCAGGAGTGAAGTCACCTGAGCTGTGACATGTTATAATTCTGCCCTTTGGGCTGATGTGCAAACTGAAGTGACGCTGTTGCTTAAGTCACACAGTTCAGAAGGGCAAGCCCAGTTCACTTGATGTTAGGGGGTAGGCGGGGAGAAGAGGGTCTTCCTTGAACCTCTGATCCTGCTGCCTTACTGCACCCCTCCCCCAAGTGCTGGGAATACAGTCATCTGTCACCAAGTATGGCATACCTGGTGAGTTTGCTTGTTTCTCAGATTCTACTTTATTCAGTTCGAAGACTTAAGTGAGACACTATTAAGTGTCTGGCAGGAGTTGCTGGTCCCACCACCTACCAACACTGACATCTTCCTCTACTGGCAGGAGGAGGAGGAGGGATGAAGATGAGAGGGCAGTGCTAATAATCTGGGTGGCCTCCCTGGAGGAGACCGTTTCTAGAGCTAGCACTCAAAGGATGGCTGGAAGCACTGCCTATGTGTTAGGTGCTCTGGTTTGCTGCCTGTAGAGTGGCTTCCATCACTGCCTCTCCTCTGAGGAAGGAAAGGTATTTGTAAGTAGCAGGCATGACCTCATCAGTGGGAGGGACATTATTAATAACTATAACATGACATGCTGCTGTTCAGGAAGCTGACCTTTTACCTTATCTTTCTATGAAGGAGTCTGTGTCGGGGTGGGGGAGGGCTGGGGAGGAGGATGGGGGAGGGCGTGCACCCAGTTCAAGCCTGTGTAGAACCCTCTTAGAACTTTTCTGTTCTATTTTTGCATTGGTGTGTGTGTGTGTGTGTGTGTGTGTGTGTGTGTGTGTGTGTTTTAGACATTGTCACACTGTAGCCCAGGCTGGCTTGGGACTCACTGTGTAACTCAGACCTACCTTCTATTCAGTAGACTCCTATCTCTTAGCCTTCTGAGTGCTCAGATTCCATGTAACAGACTTTTCTACCCCTTGCCCCTCCATCCTGTGCCCACAGTTCAACTCTTCCCTCTTCTACTCCCACTCAGTAATTGTTCACCTTCCAGACAAAACATCACTATCTCTTCAAGGCCACGGTGTTAAGAAGGACTCATGGGGCCTCTCCAAGTCACTTCGAAAGGCCTGCCTTCATCTGCTAGAGGCCCTGCACATGACCCTCGGAGCAGAGAGGGAAAGGCCAGAGCCAGAGACTTCAGGAGTTCACAGTTGCCTGGCACTCCCAAGAGTCTCCTCTGGATGCTGATACTGTAGTCTATAGGGCAGGTGGCGCTTTTCTCGTTTGTGCTGAGTAAGTTAAGGCCCCAGGAGTGGCAAAGTGGCTCTCAAGTCCTCTATCCTATGCCCTTTCTTTGGTGATCCAGGGTGATTACATGGTGTCAAAAAGGAATAGACCAGCTGATTATAGGGACAGCTGTCTTTATGAGATGTTAATGAATTGACACAAAATAATGGGGCTGCAGTCATAGCTGGGCCCTAGGGTCTTGCAGGCTTATCCTGGCATGATGAGGGTCCTCCTTGGGCCTACAGCCTGAGAGTTCTAGACCACAGGAGCCAAAAGCACTGTCTTCCTCCCAAGTCACTCCTAACATCAGGTCAGAAGTGGGAGCAGATGCTACGCAGAAGGGAGGGAAGGGTAAAGTTAAGGACCTGTGAGAGTAGGAAACAATATCCCCTTGAGAGAAGCCTGAGCCTGTCAGATTTGGCCTGACCCAGAGCTGTCAGGACACAGACACATCCTTCTGGTGTTAAAGCCTATCAGTAAGATACAGAACCCAGGCAACCTGGGCTTCTGTCCCAGCCTGCAGTGTGATTGGGAAAGCCCCAAACCTCGGAGTCTCTCCTCTATTTGTCCAGCCTCTATTTGTTTAAAAAAAAAAAAAAAAAATCTTCAGCTCTAATCCAAGAGACAGCCTCCCCTTCTCCTTGAATGACTTCACTTCCTCTTCCTAGTCCTACCTGGAGCCCAGCCCCTCCTCCTCAGCTCCAGCTGCTCCCACACCTGTGCCCTGCTTTGCTCTGACTCAGGCAGTCCTGACCTGTGGGTCAAGATAGTGACCTGAGTGGTTTTGCCCCATACACTCATTTTGATCTGTACGGCGTTCAACTATTCTTCACTGTGTGACCCCGCGTTGGCCTTTGGGCAGTCTTGGAACTGCAGGGATCAGATTCCTTCCAGAAAGAAGTGCTAATGCTGAGCGGAGCAGAGCTGAGCCCGCAAGGCTCCACAACCAGGTGGGCTAGAATCCAGGTGAATAGAGACAACGGGGTTTCCCAGCCCCTTTCTGCAACGTTTCATTTTGGCCAGGGATGCTTCATCCCATCAGCTTTCCAGGCTGCTCATGTTCAGACCGGTTCTGGTGAGGGACATTTGCCCGAAGGGTTCAGATACCCACAAAGGCCTCTTGGCAACACCTTCAGAGTGTCATCCTGGTCCACTCCAGGTCATCGAGCCCCACTAGGAGATGAGATACACTTGTCTGTACTTTACCTCATAAGTCCTTCTTAATTTCCTAATGCAACTAGTTTGTTGAGGAAGTCAGGGCTGCTTTGAGATATCCTTTAGCATTTTTTATTGTCTTGCTAGGAGCTGAGTGTGGTGGTCCATGCTTTTAATCTCCACATTCAGAAAGCTGAGGCTGGTGTGTCTCTGAGTTCAAGGCCAGCCTGGTCTACATAGTGAGTTCCCAGACACCCACAGCTATATAGTGACTGTCTCAAACAAAACAAAGCAAATGCAAAACAAAAAAGGATTGCTAGGTAGCCCAGGCTCAAGCTCAAACTCGCAGCAATTCCCCTGCCTCAGCCTCCCATACCCCAGTTTATGTGCCATACAGCTTTTCGAAGCCCGATGGCCCTATTTCTACGAGGCAGAATATCACTTTTACAAATGAGGAAACTGAAGCTCATAGAGGTTAAGTGGCAGGTCCAAGGTCACATGGCTAGAAAGTAGCAAGGAATGGACGAGCTAACGGAATGACTGAAGGGCTTACGATCGCCCTCGGGGCAGACGTTTGACGAGCGCGGAGGGCGAGCGAAAGGCGGTGCACAAAGCCAGAGGCCGGGTCGCGGGAAAGTTGGTTCCACTCAGGCCTTCGGCACGGGAGGGCCCAGGGGAGCGCAGGCTCCCAGAGGCACAGCCGGGTTCTGCCCCCACCCAACGGCCCGCCCCGCCCCCGCTCCGCCCCTGGCCCGCCCCGCCCGGGACCACAAACGGCGCCCGGCGGCAGCGCGAACGGCAGCGCGGAACGTTGCTCTGGGCGAGTTGCCTGCTGCTACTTCCCGCGCAAGGCCGGCCGGACAGGGACCCGCAGCCCAGGCGGCGCTGGAGGATGCCGCGGCTGCTCCGGGTGGCGGCTGCTACAAGCCCGGTGCTCTGAAGGTAGGGGCTCGCCTGCCCGGCGGGCGCGGAAACTTGGGCCGAGTTTGCGGGCGGCGCGTGGGCAAGGGGCGGGTGGCCTTGCCCCAGGGCGCCCCTACCGGCCGGCCCCAGGACGGAGCGCGGGGACCGGGCCCAGGTGCTAAGGCTTCGGGCGGTCAGACCGCGGGGCCCAGTCGAACCGGTGCCTAGACTTTGCCTGGACTTGGATGCTCCCTGGGCCTGGTAGAGCCCCGGATCCCCAGCAGTGCCTGGGCGTAAGGAGTCAGGCGGATCCCTCGGGCCTCTCGCGGGGCCAGGCTCACGCGGATTGCCGGGCGCCGATTCGAGGTGGCGGTGGGGGTTGGGATTTGGTGACGGCGGGCGCTGAGGTGCCGCGGGGCTGTGGACGAACCCTGTTGGAACAGGACCGCCTGCGGTTTCCTAGCCACAGCTTGACTCACTCTCTGCTGGCCGCAGCCCAGGCTGGCGGGATCGCCCCGAAGGAGGTGGCTGCCCGGACTTTGCGGCTGGACGCCCCCCTCCCCCCCAGCCTCCTGGATCGCAGTGCAGTCTGCGGGCGTCGATCCGTGGGGTTCCCAGCGCGAATCTCTTGGCTTTTCACACGTGTGCCCGTGCTAAGGAAGAGCACAGTTGGAGGGTGGGGGGGCATGTGTGCAAATTCGGGCCATGCATGTACGTGCAGGAACAGCTTTGCATGCGTGGCGGCAGTCTGTGTATCAGCCCGCTGGGGTGCACGTGCGTTACAGAGGCGCGGAGAGAGAGGCTTGGGGACACCCGGAAGCCTGGTGTGGCGGTGGGGCGCCAGTTCCCTACTGAAGCCGGCTGGCTGTGAGCCACTGGCACGAGGGTCATGGGCGGGGCCGGGAGAGGGAAGTTTGTGTTTGGAGCATCCAGAGATCCTTTCTCTTAAACTAGGAAATGTGGGCTGCTCCACGTTGAGTGTCTGTTGAGCTCAGATCCTCAGCTGGCAAAGTTTTATAAAAGACTGGTGTCAGAGCTGAGAGAATACTGATGCCGGCCTCAACCTTGCTGGGATCGCGCTCTTCTTGAGGCCCCAGGAATGTGACGTGGAAATGGACCCACGGAGTTGTCTGTCTCCCTCGTGGAAAAAAGCAGAAGTGTAGGCGTTTGACCCTGCCCTGGGTTCTGGCTGAGGTTAGAACTCATCAAGGAACTAGTAGAACTCGACATCTTCACGGAAGGATCATCTGTGGCCCTACCTAATCCTAGCGCCTGAGGCTACTTGGGTATCCGGAAACAAGGCACCTTCTTTTTGGCTACTCTCTCAGTGGGGGTGGCCTCCACTGAGGGAGTTTTCCAACCTACTGGCAGGCATTACGTTACCTCAGCACCTTTCATAGTCTTGGGCTGGCTTTTTGGAGTCCTCACTCCTCCTACAAAGACTCCTGAGGGTCCCAGGTGGCTGGTTCTCAGGAAGTCTCCAGGGCCAAAGGGCACGGGTTGGGCTGAGCCCTAGAGAGAAGGACTCTTGAGAGAGGTGGTTAGAGTCGGTCTCAGTCCCAAGAGGCATTGGTGGAGGTGAGACCTAAGCCAGCCCTTAATTAACCCAGACCTCCCCAAGGATGGAGTGGGCTTGGTACCCTCTGAGCCATAAGAGCCTTGTGGTGCACACAAGCGGGTAGATCTCTGTCCAAGGCCATTTTGGTCTGCATTGTGGGTTCCAGGCCAGATACAGATAAATAGCGAGACCCGGTGAGAAAATAAAATAAAGCAAAACCAAACATACGAGCATCGATCAGTGCAGGATGGGGCCTTCCCTAAGCCATGCTACCACTCTTTATTGTTGTCCCCTTGCTGGTCTAACTGAGCCCCTATGGTCCTTGGCCACTGTTCAGAAAGGAGGAGAAAGCTGGTCCCTGCTTGCTGGTGACAGAAGTGCGTGGCACTTGACCTGTGACCTACTCATAGGAACCTAGACTTATTAAGGAAAAGTGAGAAAGAACAAAATGGGAAAGGCACCAAGGAAAGAATGCTGTATATGTGTGTTTCTCCCAGCACTTAGTCTGCCCATCACTAAAGCAGTGTGGAAGTAGTTGCCAGCTAGGACTCTTGCCTTCCACCTCCCCAGGAATGCACACGTGTACACACACACATACGCACACACACACACACACACACACACACACACACACACACACACACACACACACACCATTTATCATGTGCACAAGGCCTGGAGATTAACACAGACACTCCTTCCCTGAGCCAAGGACCTTCTTGTTGGCACCTCAGCGCCATCTGCTGGTCATCTTTGACCCTGCTTGGGTTACCCAGACACCTCCCTCTTAAGAGGGATTGTCCTATCCATTCAAGACTAGTTTGGTTCTGGGGACCTGGCTTTGGGGTTTTGGGTTTTGGTAAGACAAGCAGGTCAATAAAGTGTTAGAAGAAACTAGAATTAGTAGGCAGTGCTGGGATTCATGTCTTGTCAGGTTTTTTTGTTTGTTTTTTTGAAACCTGTGGCATCTTGGAGTAGGAACCAGCAGAGAAGGGCAGCCCTTCTTGTGCTATCCCTTTCATCGGTGACTTTGGGATGGTGATTTTCCTGGGAGGCAGTGCATGAAGCCAGGCAACTGACACTCCAGCACTGCCCAGAATTCTAAGGAGTGCAGACTTGTTTGTAAGGCCACAGCACGCATATTTGTTCAGCAGATTTTTTTTTTTTTTTTTTTTTGGTTTTTCGAAACAGGGTTTCTCTGTTGTAGCCCTGGCTGTTTTGGAACTCAGTCTGTAGACCAGGCTGGTCTCGAACTCAGAAATCCACCTGCCTCTGCCTCCCAAGTGCTGGGATTAAAGCCATCACCGTCTGGCCTGTTCAGCAGATCTCTATACCTTAAAAACTACAACTAGAGCCAGGTGGTGGTGGTGGTGGATGCCTTTAACCCAAGCACTCCCGGAAGCTGTGGCAGGTGGATCTTTTGTGAGTTTTTGAGGCCAGCCTTGTATTACTACTACAACAACAACAAACCTACAACCAGAAACAAAAGTATGGCCAGAAACCTGTGCAAGTGTGGCCTCTGTGCTTAGTCTGAGCTGAGTGTTACTAAGAGCCAGAATCTTGGGTGGCAGTAAGTCAGAGTGGCCTGTGTTTAACTATCTTTGTCTCTCCTCTCTCCCAGGTCAGCAAGTCAAGGAGCAGGGGTTCAGAAGAGCTTGACACCTTCACAGTAATGGCAGAGAAGCGGCCTCTGGGGCCTCTGGGGCCTATGATGTATGGCAAGCTGCCTCGCTTGGAGCCAGACTCGGGGCCAGGGCATGGCCTGCCCCTTTCTGCTGGCAACCAGGACTCCTGCAATTACAAAGGTGCATACTTCTCCTGCCCCATAGGGGGCACTTCCAAGGCAGGATCTGAGCGGTTGGCATCCTGGACCCCATATCCATCCTTGTACCCCACTGGTGTGGCAGGATCCCCACTCCGGGGTGACAACCTGCTGACAAACTGCCTGCTCTACCGTCCTCCGACAGAAGGCTCTGAAAAGATACAAGACTCCAGTGAACTGCTGCCCTTCGGTGCCCAGGCTCATGCGTATCCAGGCCCGCCTCTGGCCGCACCCAAGCCTGTCTACCGCAGCCCTTTGTGTTACGGACTCTCCACTTGCCTTGGAGATGGGGGAACAAAGAGACCATTGGATGGTGACTGGACCCTGGTGACGGGGCCCCTGATGCCTTCTGCTGACCCACCCTGTCCTCTAGCTACAGCTCCTGGCAAGGGCCAGCCCCTGGATGGGACATTCTTGCGTGGGCTACCATCTGGGGGACCTGGCAAGGACTCTTCCCTGACTTTTTCCCCATGCCAGGCATTCTTGGAGAAGTATCGAACTATCCAAAGTGCAGGTTACCTGGCTTCCAAGTACACCGGTCCTTATTCTGGGGATCCCAAGCAAGCATTGTCTGAGGGGCCCTCGAGTCCTTGGACCCAGCTTGCCCAGCCCCTAGGAGCACCTTGCCAGGATGCAGTGCCAGCCCACTATCCACTGCCTCCACCTCCACAGGCCTTGCCTTGCCCTCCATCTTGTCGTCACCCAGAAAAGCAGGGAAACTACGGCTCTTTGCTCCCACTGCCGCCTCTAGGAGCCCCCAAGGGGGCTGCATACCAAGCCGGGGGGCTGGGCAGCCCCTACCTGAGGCAACAGGCACCCCAGACGCCCTACATGCCCCCTCTTGGGATAGACAGTTATTCTTATTCCTCCGCACCCATCCCAGCACCCTCACCAGGACTCAAGCTGGAGCCCCCTCTTGCTCCAAGGTGCCCACTGGACTTTGTCCCCCAGACTCTGGGTTTTCCTTATGCCAGGGATGACCTCTCTCTGTATGGGGCATCCCCAGGGCTTGGGGGAACACCACCTTCCCATTCCCAGAACAGTGTGCAGCCTGTGCCACAGCCCGGTGCCTTCCAGCGAACATGCCAGCCTTTGCCAGCCAGCCAACCATGCTCTGAGCCCGTGAGACCTGCACAGAAGCCAACACCAGAAGCTCAAGAGAAGATGTGGCTGCCCAGCTGCAGGAAAGAGCAACTCCAGCCCAGGCCCAGTGAGCGTCCTGGGGTACCTATTGTTATCCGAGACAGTCCAGTTCCCCGCACCTCACCAGCACTGCACCCCTGTGCCAAGGAGCGCCAGTCTCTTCCACAGAAGGATGCTAGGCCTCCCAGCTCTCCACCAATGCCTGTGATTGACAATGTTTTTAGTCTGGCCCCCTACCGTGACTACCTGGAAGTACAGACACCGGAGCCCACAGCTGAGCAGGACTCCGCTCCAGCCACCAGTAAGAGCCAAGACAAAGATTGCAAGGGGAACCTGCCTGTTCAGGATGGGGCCTCCGGGTCTCACTGCTCTCTTCGTGAGGAGGTGGCTCTGGACTTGAGTGTGAAGAAATCGATGGCAGAGGGTGTTCCTGTCAAGGTCCCTAGTCCTAAGGTGCATGAAAAGCCTACTGAAGCTGTGGATGGGCCAGGTACAGAAAACACAGTGTCGGGTCTGCCTGGCCTAAAAAAGATGGTCACAGAAATACCCGAAGTAACTGCAGAAGCCACACCAAGGACCAATTTCCATAGCTCTGTGGCCTTCATGTTCCGAAAATTCAAGATACTCCGTCCTGCGCCCTTACCTGCAGCTATTGTCTCATCTCCCCCTAACCCGGCTCCTGCCCCTGCCCCTGCCCCTGCCCCTGCCCCTGTCCCTGCCCCTGTCCCTGTCCCTGCCCCTGCACAGCCTGCAGCCAACCCCCCATCAGTGCCTGTGGGACTGCAGATTCTCACTCAGCCTTTGCCAGTGGCATGCTTCAACCTGGCCCTGCCTAGCCCACCAGCCATAGTGGCCTCCCCAGTCCCAGCCTCTGCTCCTGTTCCTGCTCCTGCTCCAGCTTCAGTCCCTGCTCCAGCCTCTGCTCAAGTTCCCACTGCAGCCCTAGCGGACTCCCCAGAACAGCACTTTACAGGGCTGCACACATCCCTCTGCGATGCCATCTCAGGCTCTGTGGCCCATTCTCCACCAGAGAAACTAAGGGAGTGGCTTGAGACAACTGGGCCATGGGGCAAGGCTGCGTGGCAGGACTGCCAGGGTGTTCAGGGGCTACTAGGCAAGCTGCTGTCCCAGCTGCAGAAGTTCGTGTGCACACAGCGGTGCCCCTTCCCTCATGTAGTACGGGCTGGTGCCATCTTTGTGCCCATCCACCTGGTGAAGGAGCGACTCTTTCCAAAGCTGCCACCGACCTCTGTAGATCACGTGCTCCAGGACCACCGCGTGGAACTGCGGCCCACCACTCTGTCAGAGGAGCGTGCGCTGCGTGAACGTGCCCTACACGGCTGCACTTCGCGCATGCTGAAGCTGCTGGCACTGCGTCAGCTGCCTGACATCTACCCTGACCTGCTGGGCCTACAGTGGCATGACTGTGTCCGCCGCCAGCTGGGTGAGCATAGGGCAGCCCTGTAGCCACTGAAGCTGTGTGAACGTGGGGCAGGTGTGTGTATTGCTTGTATGGACGATGGGCAGAGGGGCTGAGTGATTCCAGAAACTTAGGATGGAGCACTGGGTGGGATTCCAGGACTCTCAGGTTTCCCTCTCCCCTCCACCCCCCCCCCCTTTTTTTTTTTGGTTTTTCGAGACAGGGTTTCTCTGTGTAGTCCTGGCTGTCCTGGAACTCACTCTGTAGACCCAGCTGGCCTCGAACTCAGAAATCCGCCTGCCTCTGCCTCCCAAGTGCTGGGATTAAAGGCGTGTGCCACCACGCCCAGCTTCCTTCCCCCTTTTGACTCTCTAGGTACCAGTGAGATCTGCTTGCATGCAAATAATTCTTGGCCCCACACCTGGATGGCCTCTGTCTTAGGGTTCCATTGCTGTGAAGGGAAGACCAAGACCAAGGCAACTCTTATAAAGGGAAACTTTTAATTGGGGCTGGCTTCAGTTCCAGAGGTTTAGTCCATTATCATTGTGGCAGGAAGCATGGCAGTGTGCAGGCAGACACGGTGCTGGAGCTGAGAGTTCTACATCTTATCTGCAGGTCACTGGGTATAGCTTGAGCATAGGAGACCTTTTTATATTTTTGGATTTTTTTTTTTTTTTTTTTTTTGAGACAGGGTTTCTCTGTGTAGCCCTGGCTGTCCTGGAACTCACTCTGTAGACCAGGCTGGCTTCGAACTCAGAAATCCACCTGCCTCTGCCTCCCAAGTGCTGGGATTAAAGGCATGTGCCACCACTGCCCAAGCATAGGGGACCTTAAAGCCTGATCCCACAGTGACACACTTGCTTCAATGCTGCACCTACTCCAACAAGGCCACATCTTCTAATAGTGTCCCTTCCTATGGGGCAAGCATACAGACACATGCATCTATGTGGGCCATTCCTAGTCAAACCGCCATAGCTGCTTTCTCCATTTATACCTTCTGTGTCTTGTATATGCTGCTTCTGGGCCAGGCTATGTTTTCTAGCTGGGAGTTTCAGTGTCTTCCATCTGAGCACTAACCCTAAGTAACCCACTGTGTGCTGCCTCTTGGCCTGGGCCTCTACTGTACTCATCCCTTTCCAGAGGCTCAGCTCCGCTTGCTCTTACTTCAGAACTGCAGTCTCTCCAGTCCTGGTGAAGCGTCCTTGTTCACTTCCTGTGCCCGGGATCTGGCGGGGCCTCATGCTCCTTCCCACACAAACATTTACCTTTGAATGTATGTTTTCTCTGGTCTCCTAGCCTTGTGTGCATACCCATGATGCCCTGAATCGGAGAACTGTTCGTGGTTCTCTTTCCTCCACAATGATGCATTGTCCTGGTTCTTCAATTGTACTTTTTGAAAATATCTTATCATATAACTCAGACTATCCCCATGAGTGACCCTGCCTCCCTAGTACCTGACTATGGATATATGCTCAGCTTTGCAGCTGGCTTTTTTCTTTCTCTTTCTTTCTTTCTTTCTTTCTTTCTTTTTTTTTTAATATGTGTTCTAGAGGACACTCACATGTTGCAGTGTTGTATGGTGGGGACACTCAGACTTCTTAGGCCATGACACAGTGAGGGTGGTATAGTCTTTTTTGTGTCAGGAAACTGACTTTTGGATTTTGGCCCTTTCTGGAGTCTCTCTTGCTGTCACCCCCTTGCCTGGCCAGTTTTCTGAGCAATGTGTTCTACTTCCTTAACTAGTTGAGAACTCTGCTGTGGTCAGGGTGGAGGAGGCCTGAGGCAGAGTACTGCCATGAAACAGGCCCCTAGCTGGCCCACATTCCTGAGTCCTGCTGTGTGTAAGGATAGAGGGTCAGGTCCCCTTTCCTGGTTTTGCTTGCTTTTGGAAGTCTGATTGATCCTGACAGTCAGCCTCCCACTGATTAGGTTGAAGACCCTTGCTCCCCATCCCTCCCTGAGCTATGGGGCCCCTAGAGAAGTGGTTCTCAGCCTATAGCTCTATGACCACTTTTAAGGAGCAAACGACTTCCAGGGGTCACGTGTCAGGTTTGCTCCAGTCTGGATTCCTGTGATTTCCTGACTTCTGTCTGCACTGGTTTCACAGCAGCTTGATTCCTGGCTCCTGCCCTGGGGATTTTGTGGCAGAAAGATAATGGTTCTTTAGTGTGGCAGAGCCTTCTCTCAGCTGTATGGTGAGATGAGCCAGCTGGTGTTTCCCAACCTGCAAGCCTCCTTTCCTTACTTCCAAGCAGTCTCTTCTGAGCTGTGTCCCTTGGGTAGAAGTGTGTCTCTTTAGCAAGCTCCCACTGGTCTGATCAGGTGGGCCATCTGTGATGCTGTGACACTGCCAGGCATGCATGCAGGACCACTGTTGTAGGTGACTTTGAGACTAGGAGATGGGACCTTGCAGTTTGGCTTTTGCAGACTGACCGTGCTTTCCTTTTGTAGGTGACTTTGACACTGAGGCCAGAATTTTATCCCCATCAGAACCCACGGTGACCAGAGATGAGCCAGAAAGCCAAGCCTTGGCTGGGAAGTTGCCAGCCCCCAAGGTCAAGAAGCCAGGGAGAAAGCCACCAACACCTGGCCCTGAGAAAGCAGAGACAACCACTGGGGAAGGGTCATGTAATCCGTCACCTAGCTCTGGTGCCAGCACCAGCCCACCAGGTCCCACCCTGAGGGCCCGCTTCCGAAACCTGTTAGAAACCGCCTGGCTCAACGGTGTGGCACTGCCTACTTGGGGCCACAAGGCCTCCGGAGCAGATCGGCCTTCGCCTCACCCCCAGTTCTTGGGCAGCCAGACCCATCATCTGTAGCATTGTTACTAGTACTGTTGGGACAGCCAACCATCTGGGGACCACTGTGTACCTGTCCTGACATCTAGCTGCCCAGGGCTGGAATGGATATGAGGCTGGGCCCACCTAACTGGGCAGAGACTTCCTGAACTTTTAACTTGAGGATCTTTGTTAGAAGAGATTCCTTCCCTTGAGAAAACCTGTGGGCATTGGAGCCAACCCCACCTGGCCTTGAATCCTGACTGCTGTGTCCTGGGCAAACACTTCACCTCTCATGAGCCCTTGTTCCCCATTTGTAGAATAAGACAACACAGCCTACCTCACAAGGGTTGTTGTGGGGATGATGTCTGTAATACAGCTACCATGCTTTGGTTTGCTTCATGCCCTGCATTGGCCTGTGACCTCAGTCAGGCTAAGGAATAACAAGACTGAGGTTGGCAGAACTTTCTTGTCAAGATTTCATACATCTTGGGACCATGTGTATGACTTACGCGCTTCTTCCCCCAGGCCGCTGCTGGTGCAGGGACCTGGCCCAGGGCTGGCCTGAAGAGCCTAAGACTGTTCTGGATTCATACCTGTAAGCTACCTGGGCTGCATCTCACACCCTGTAGGGTTGTGTAATGTATGCTTCTAGAGCCAAGCAGCTGCAGGGGCTGGACCCGACAGGCTGTGTGAGCTCAGTGCTGGGAGAAGTTCCGGACTTGGTATTCCCCAAGGCTTTTAGGGTCTCCTCCCTGCAAGTGGGCTGTATTCAGCTGGTGGCTGAAAGTTCCTGTCTTATTTAAGGGTTTTGATTAGACTGCACCCTGGGGGACAGCTATTAAAGCATTTGGGTTGTTTTTGGAGCTGGGACCTAGGTTTGTATTTGAGGGGATCATAGATTAATATTGTGTATCACCCTTCACCAGCTGGGTGTCCTCTCTGCTCCTGTGCAGGATGTCCTAAAGGCTTCTAGTACACCACTCCACCCCAGGAAAGACCGAATCTTAAGAGACTGGTGGCTTATGTGTCAGCATATCTGTGTGCCTGTCTCCTAGGACTGAGGATGCATCCATTAGGATCTGGAACTGTCACCCCTCCCTTTGTGTCCCATCAGCTTCACTATAGGCTCACCCTCAACATTCCCTACCATACCTCTTGTCCTGAACATGGCCTGCTTCCTGTGCTGGAACCAGTCCGTCAGAGCTCATAGGGGCTGTATGTAGATAGAGCCTGTACCCAGCTACACTAGCCACAGAGATTAGCCTGGCCTTGAGCCTGGATTTAATGTGGCAGCTGCCATTGCCTTTGTGCAGGCCCAAGAAATTCGATTATGTGTGAATCTGTTTTCTATCATCAGTAACACCTGAAGTTGAGTATTTGGGTTCATGGATTTTGATTTTGCTTTTAGATGGGGTCTCACCCTGTAGCCCCAGTGGGTCTAAAAATTGAGTTGTTGGGTGTGTGTTACCGCACTCAGTCTTGGATAGTGGTTCAAGACATCCATGGTTGAGCAGCCACATCTGGTGATGGCTTTCTTGTTGGTAGAATCCTGATGTAGATCGGTGTACCACATGGCAAGAGAGCTCATGCATGTGTCATCTGGGTAGCTTGTAGGGCTGTCAGCATGCAATCATCTGGCTTCACCTAATTTTAACCTTAATCACTTCAAACACACCACTTCCAAGCACAATAGTTGGATTGAATTCCCATCACCTCACCTCACAATGGGGATTAAATTTCAACACTTGAACCTGGGGTGGGGGTGGGGTGTCATGTAGAAACCACATCTAGATCCAGCACCTGGCCTTGGAATCTGTGGGAACACGTACTTCATCACACTGTCATTGCAGGACCAACCAGGAGAGTGGTGTCAGTCTCCCTCTGCCCACTTCCTCATCCCCCTTCCCTTGTTAGATGATGGTACGAGTCCTGGAGTTCCCATCATTTTACAAGTCCTTCACTTTAAACTCATTTCACAAGCTCCTGATTTGGAGTCCATCCCTGGTGCCTCAGGGGGCGTGGCTAGCCCCACACATCACCTAACTAATGCCAGGAGTCGGCTGGGCCTTGAGGCTCCAGTGTGGGAAAACCTGGCATTAACACTCCAGATGAGGCCGAGGGCCTCAACAGCCAGTTTTCCTGAGAAGCAAAATCTGCAGGTTGAGTGGAGGAACAGCTCTTCTCTAGTTGTGGTCCAGGTGGGGAGGCTGGAGATAGCCTACATATGTCTTCTCTTCTGGTTTGCTGAGGGTTGAACTGAACCAACTCTCAGCCCCTCAAAGCAGCTTGGAGCATGGCCCGAGGGCCTCTTAATTCCCCTGTTGGAAATGGAGGGGTGCTTCGAAGCTCCACCTGTCACCTCACCTGAAGTAGACTACTGGGAGCGCCCAGCCAGCAAGCCCTAGCTTTTATTTATTTATTTTTTGCCAGCTGCTGTTATACATGTTCTTTGGGCCTCCTCTCTGGCTGCCAACTCCAGGCACTCACTGACAGCACAGCCTTTTCAGGTACACCTTGTTTATTCAGCAGGAGGAACTGTAGAGCCAACCATTTCTGGCTGGCCATGATGTCTGGGCTAGGCTGAGGTTGGCAGGCAGGTGGGGCACCTTGTGTACATATCCTTGGGCAAAGATTCGATGCCCTTAGGATGCTCCAGCCAAGCCCTGGCTCTTGGGGTGAGCTGTGCTGTGGAAGCGACTCCCAGGGCCCCAGGCAGAGGAGCATGTTACTGAAGGGTTGGCTTTCACAATGGCTGCCATTTCCTGTCTGGTATCCTCTAGCCAGACCCCTTCAGGGTCATGGAAACTTTCTAAGAAGCCTCAGCAAAGGGATGAAAGTGCCTGTCACTTCTGGATCTGCATAGGGAAGCAGCAATGCATTCGGCTCCACAGGGCCTCTTCATACTCCCAGGAGGAGGGAGGCCACTGTCTTAGGAATCTGACCAGAAAATGGACACAAAGAGGCAGGTCCAGGTGCTCCCCGTTGGTTCCTTCTCTCAAGGCCAATTGTTTTCAGCTGGCTAGCAGGGCCAAAGTTTCTATGATGTGGGTGGGTGGTCTCTCCCCTCTCACGGGGTCACTCCTAACCCCAACGGGTGACCAACTCCAGTCTTGGCCTGGAGCTCTTAATATCTTCAAGTTGAAGGCCCTGTCTGGCAGAATGGACAATATGGCTTGACTAGAAGCATGTTTCCCCAACCCATCTCTTGTGGTCTGGCTGCTGGTCCCCTTCCCTCACTGGGTCTCCCAGCACTTTGGGGAATCTTGGAGCTGGTGAACCAGCCTTAGTCTAAAACCTCTCTGTCCCGACCAGCTCAGCATGGAACCTGAGTAGCTGAATTGCTTCTTGCAGTCTTCCTCTCTAGACTGGTGCTAAGCCGCCTTCTGAGCTGCTCTCCTGTGGCTCTTCCCACTGGTGTTAATTAGGTAAGATAATATCTGGAGCCGAAAGCAACTTCTCAAGCCAACTTCCGTTTCTCACTCTTGTATACACTTGAAGGCCCAGTAGGCCACAACCCCTTTCAGAGGCCACCACCTTCAGCCCCACAGGGCCAGTCCTGCCCCTTGATGTCATGGCTGAGACTCTGACCCCTTCCTGAGGATAAAAGCTTGTAGTCTGTAGTTCCCTCTTCCCTGTTCTCTGAGGCATTATAAAGTCACTTCCATCTTGAATGGACCCACAATAAGGTCTCAATGTACATGAGCATTCTGGATACTCACCCTGCCTCTAGCCCTGCATGCTCTGTTTATATACACATACTGGCTATTGGTCTCTCATCTTACGTGTGGTCCCCATACATAGGTACTTTGTGGTAGCAGGGTAGCCTGCAGAACGTTCATGAGACCTGACTCCTTTTGTCCTGGCCTTCCTGTGCATGCTGCAGGGAGCCTGGGCTTAGCTATATGTGAAAGAAACCACTGTCTACCTCCTGGAGAGGTGGGAGCTGAGGGGACTCGAAACCCCAGACAAGGACTGGCTTTGCAACAACGGACATGGGAGTGAGTGTTTCCCCAGTTTTATGCAGCGTGGAGGTGGGGTGAAGCAGGAGCTTGAACAAAGTACCGTAGGTGAGGTGACCTAGGAGAGGAATGGGGTTTGCTTCTTGATGAAGGGGAGGAGCAGTACAAAGGGCCACCTGGAGGTATAGAAAAGGGACAGAAGCTATCTGTCAAGAATAACATTGGAACAAAACAGCACGGTAGCACGTCTGTGATCCTGTATCTTGGAAGCTTAGGCAGGACGGCTACAAGTTTGAGGCCAGCGTGGGCTATGCAGTGACTTAAAGGCTGGTCGGGGCTACATGGTGAGAAACTGTCACTCACAAATAACTGCTGGCTAGTCCTGCCCTCCCCTATCTACCTGGCCATGGGTTAAGATGCCAAACAGGAGAAAAGGAGTTGACATCATCTGGGGCCTAGAGTGGTCACTGACAGCATCATCCTTGTGTGGCAGCGAGCTAAGATTCCTCTGCACATGTCCATCCTCTGTCCCAGTTCTTCCCTTATGACCAAAGTTCTGCTTTTGTTACCATAGCCCATGTCAGCCTGACTACCCCTTGGCTTCTGCCCGAGCAAGGCAAGATGGGTCCCTGTTATGTGGATTCTACAACCCAGCACTGTGGCAGAAACTCAGGAAGAGGTTTGGCAGATCACTCAGATACCTTCTCTACATCATTTCCTAAGGGCAGCCAGGGTGATTAGCTTCTGCTTGCCTGGCAGAAGAAGGGCCTCCACACTGTGTGGGGTACAGGCGCTGCTGTGGGTGGGCTCTAGTTCCCCAGTACAGTCCCCCTTTATCTACTTTGGTAAACCAAACTATGGAGGTACAGTCATGGGATCCAACCCAAGCCCTGGGTGGAAAACCTGCTGTTCTAGCTGGTGTGTGACAGAAACTCCCATTCAGATGCGTAGTGGACTACTGTCCCTTTGTTTGAGTTAAGGTCTCAAGCCTCAGCCCATTTCTTGGTTTTCTTGTCTGGCCAGACTCACCAGGACAAAGAGAGAAGTGATGAGCTGGAGGTTCAGCCTGGCCCCACCCCTGGGGCCTCTTGAGGCTCTGGAGCTGGGGGTGCCTGGAGCAAAATGGGAAGGCTGAGTGGATTTTCCATCCTCCAAGCCCTCAGAGACTCAAGTGTGGTGACTGTTCCCAGGACACTTGGAGCCAATGTACCCTGGGGGCTCATAGGAAAGATAAGAGTAGATTTGGCCCAGCAGTGCTGTGTGGAGGAGGAGGGTGAGGAGAAGGAGGGGGAAGGTCAGGGCGGCACAGGGTTGGAAGACAGGACAGAGGGAGAGGCACTCACTGACCCAGGACTGGGAGGAGCATCTCTAACTGCAGACCCTCAGTTTCCTGCAGGGAGCCCAAGGCTTGGAGCACTGAGTCTTGAATGATGGTCTGGGCTGGCGCAGCCCCGAAGAAGGCAGTTTGCACTCTGGCAGTCAGTGGTTCCTGGCTGAGAGGATCATCACAGGTTTCAGCAGGCTGGAGAGATGCAGAGACACCCTCTCATCCAGCCTCAGGGCCCACCCTCTGAACTGAACACTTACTGGAATTCCTCCACCACCACTCGACCAAAGTTCTGCAGAGGCTGGAGGACTGAGGTTAGCTGAGGCCAGGAGACAACAAAGAGTGTAACAGCTTTTCACAGCCTAGCCCAGCCACACACCCTTCCTCGTTCCCTCCATCCCCTCACGTCACCCGTCTCGTCAGCAGTCCTCGAAGCTCCTGGGACTCAGAACTAGTTTTGTTCTCCAAAGCCTTGGTGAAGGGGTGACCCAGGATCAAGAGCCACATCTCATAAAACACCAGATCTGCTTTCTCCCCTAAATCAATGGGGGTGGGTAAGGGGATAGTAGCCCGGATGGCTACTGTCCTCTGAGTGCTCTGGGATAGTACCACACCGTGGCCCAGTGTTGCTTGCCCAACCCTCCACTGCCCTCATCCGGTGGTCTGAGGGCTTTTGCTGCCTGCTTCTGTTAGACTAATGAGCTAAGAATGACTTCTATTTTTAAGTGGATGAAAACCCATCAGTAGCAGTAGGAAATTGTATGGCATGAAAAGTATATGATACACAATTTCCGTGTTTGTACATGAAGTTGTACTGGAACAGAGCCAGCTCACTTGCTGTGATATACCTCCAAGGGCTGGTTGTGTTCTCCCTGTAAAGAAGGAGCTGGGAGCCACACAGGGAAAAGAATATTAATTCTCTAGCCCTTTGTGACAATCTGCCAACCCACACACTAGTGTGTCAACTGGAAGGGTGATGGCCTGTTCACTCAGACTCAACAGCAGGAAATCTTGTGTTCTTTACTGTCCCTGATCTCCCAGGAGGGGCTCCATGATGACTTACAGACAGACAGACATAGTTCAGCCCTGCTTGAAGGGTAGTTTCGCTGTCCGTTAAGGGGGTGGCAAGGTTTTAGGTTGAGCACTGAGTGGCCAGACACACTATATGTTGAAAACTTGCTCTGAGAGAGTTAGGGCAGGGACCCAAACCAAGGCCCTGTCTCTGGGAGCTACAGAACAGAGCCCACAAGATGGTAACACTCAACACGGAAGGCTACACAGGGGAGGTGGCTGGGACAGCCACTTAGCAGTGAACTAGCACCTCCTAGGCTGAGGGTCTACTCCAGAATAGCCCCAGGTTGTGGCTGCTGGAGCTGGAGAGGCCTTGGATTTCTCTAATGTGGATCGATAAGCCAGCCCAACTCTTCCTCTAAAGGGGCCTTGTGGGGAAGATGTAATTCTGGTCTTGGCGGTAGAGCTGACCACCGTGTCTCCTCTCGGGACAGAGAGTTGAGTAGACGATTTTGTATTCTATATTCTGAACCTAGGTTTCCTTTCCCCCTATTGGCTGACAGACAAGCTTTGCTAGTGGGGGTTCTATCCCTTCTCATGGGGGACAGCGAGGCCTAGAGGAATGACCCAGAGTGGTACCATGGGGCCCAAGATCACTTACCATTGGCCATTATGCTGGATTTCTGGAGGGTGGGATCTATTATACGATGGGCCAGGTGACTGGCCAGGCCTTGGAGACAGATGGGGATGTGGCTCTTGAACTTGTATTCCATGTAAACGCTCACCCACTCCTTCACATTGCTAGGGAAGGATGGGAGAGTACAGCATCATGGTATCTTTGCCAGTACATGCTTCTAGAAGCAAGCTTCGGGCTCCTAAGTGTGTACCCGATGTTCTCTCCTCTAAGGGCAGAGCTCTGTGAGGCCGGCTCTAGGCAGCAGACAAAGTTCTTATTGGTGTTCTCCAACCTACACCCAAACTTGGTGGCTTTGGGTCAGCGGTGGAATTGCCCCAGAGACATGCCTCCAAGACAGTAGCCAAGTAGGCTAGGAAAGGGAGTAGGCTGGCCTGGGTGCCTGCACAGACCAGATTGGATTCTCAACCCACCTGAATAGGAGCAGGGGCTGGCCCTGGAGCTCAGCCTTGTAGAATCTTGACACTTCGTGAGTGACCTGTAGGATGTCCTGGAGGTCAGGTTGGCTGGGAGCTGCCTGTCCTAAGGCCCAGTAGGGGGGTGGGTCAGGCATGAGACGAGGTAAGAGAGGACCTGAGAGCCTTCTCCAGTGCGGTCTCCTGGGCAGGGATCTCTGGTGACAGCCTGGCCACTGGCTTCCCTCAGAGCTTTCTCTTCCCTCAGACAGCTCTACCCTCAGGGCATGGCTGGGTTCCCTCCATGCTTGCCTTCCCACATGTGCTAAGCTGCTGCAGCTGTCATTGGGCATCACTGTACCAATTGCTAAAAGCTATAGAGGCCTGTGGACAAGGGAGGCAGGGAGAACAGCCTAGTCCCAGAAGCAGGGGAGAGGACACCTCACCAGCCGGAGGACCTGCTTTTCCAACAGGATAAAAGGCTGAGAACCAGGCAGAAGCAGCTGGGGCAGGAAGGGCCTCATGAGGGTGAAGCTAATGTTGATGATTTCCCGGGTAAGGTCAGTCATGTTGTACCCTGCAGAGGCACACACAGCAGTCTGGGAAGTTGGAACAGCTCCCTTTCTTACCATGGCCTACTCAGGGTTTGGGAAGATTGAAGTGGATCCTCCATAGAGGCTAGCCAGCATCCTCCATGGGCAGGTGAGGAAGCAAGGGACAGGTGTTTCTCTAGACTCACCATCAGAGGAAAGGCCGTGGTTGGCCAGGGACAGGTGCCCAAGCGACCATCTGGAGGGCTTCACTTTTCGGTACAAAGTCCAGAGGATTTCTAGGGCTGAGGGATCCGGAGGACCAAAAACAAGGGAGGCTTTCACCTCTGTAGAGCCAGGCCTGCAGGAAGCAACCAGTGGGGACACGATAGGCCTGGCTGGTGCAGAAGGTGGTGTGCCCACCAGGTATCTACTAGCTAAAGAGTAGAGCCTCCCTTCGTGACTGAAGCAGTCACGTGACACTTGAGGTGCTGGCCTCCTTGGTAAATGGAGATAAAAAACCCTTTCCTAGGAGGCTGTTGGAGGCCTGAAGGATGTAGGCCCACAACAGGCGATTGGTTAAAGTTCCGTGCTCCTTAGTGAGCTGGTTCTCACAGCGATACTGGGGAATCTCAACCAGAGAAAGAGTGGGGGAAGGTGTTACTTAGAGGACGCAGCTAGCTGGGAGCTCTCAGGAGGTCTAGCGAACACAGAAAAATAGCCTCAGCTACAGCTAAAGAAGTAGGGGACTCTGGAGAGAGGGAAGTGACAGGCCTGAGGAGTTTTTGAAAGCCTAGAGGGTGTGGACCAATTGCTCACGTCTTTCGGGAAGCAACTTTCAGGGAAGATCTCAGGGAAAGATCTAGAAACGAACTACCTCAGAACCTAAAATAACACCTGCCCTTGCCTGTGAGCACCTGTCCTACCCCAGGGCTTGGGAGATAAAATGGGCTCAGGGTCAGGGCATGGAGTCATAGAAGCGGACTTCAGTTTATTAAAAGGGAAAATTTTTGCAGCAGCTGGGACCATGGCCTAGATACACACACCCCGCCCCCATCTCTGGAGGTAGTCCACTTTCCTAGCAGCCCAGAATGAGTCACAGCCAAGGATTTACATTTATTTACATATCATTTACATGACCCTGCCCCTGGGATAAGTAGCTTGACCACTCTTTGCCTGTCTTTTTTTTTCACTGTACTCAGACAATCCCGTCCAAACCCAACAGCTGGAATTAGGAAATGGCGGAAAGGCCATCTGAGGCCATGGAACACAGATGGTCATGGAACCAACTGTAGACCTCTTATTCACACTTCTAGGCTAAGGTATTCCTGGCTGAGCAGCCTGGGCTCAGCTTGGGGATGCTGTCAAGGCATGAGTCAGTTGAGAACCACACACACTCACCGAAGCAGCAGGGCACTGACATTCTTGAAGTTGGAGAAGGCCTTGTGGTAGATGAGCTGGAGCTGAGGCAGAGGTGTGGGAGTCAGTGCGCGAACCCCTCCTCCAGTCCCTCCATCTGTGCTGGCCTCTGCAGTGGTCTCATGTCTGATCCTGGTTCAGCTGGGCTGTTCCTGGCTGTTCCCCTCTAATGGCCTGAGGTTTGTGATTTCTTTGTACTGAAACCCTAACTGAAATCCGTCTGTCCCAGGTCTGCACATATGCAGGATTTACTGCTGCAGTCCAGTCACCCTGGGCTCTGCAGCCTAACACCTGCCAGCCTGGGTTGCCTCTTCCATCCTCATTTGCCACAGAATCCTTTGTGAGCCCCTCCTGCAAATTTTAATCCCCCAATGTTTCCATTGCCCCGTGCCTGGGAAGCCCTTCGTTGTTTGATGTGGCTCCCTTCTGCCCACCCCTGTGAAGATTCTCCCCTCTGCCAGGTTTGGTGGTGCATGTCTTTGTTTCCTACACTTAGGAAACTGAGGCAGGTTCACTGTTAGCCTGGGCAACATACTGGGAACCTACTCAAGTGAGCAAACAAAAAACAAAAAAAACCCAAAACCCCGCAACCAGGCCAGACGTGGTGTCTCAGCCTTACAGCTCTTTGGAGAGGAATGCCCAAGGACCAATTCAGGGTCAAATTTCACTACAAACTCAAAAAGGAGGCTGGAGAGATGGCTTAGTGGTTAAGAGCACAGACTGCTCTTGCAGAGGACCTGAGTTCAATTCCCAGCAACCACATGGTAGCTCACAACCATCTGTAATGAGATCTGATGCCCTCTTCAGGCACTCAGATCTACATGTAGATAGAGCACTCAAACAAAAAATAAGTAAAATTGAAAACAAAACAAAAAACAAAACAAAAAAAAGGGCTGGGCATGTCACTTGGAAGGCAGAGGCAGGTGGATTTTTGAGAGTTTCAGGCAAGCCTAGTCTACAGAGTGAGTTCTAGGCCACAGTTGTCTCAAAGCAAAAACAAAAAGAAAAAAGAGGTGATCCATTGCTGTGGTAGAGTGGCCAGCTAGTGCGCACGCGTGCACGCACGCACGCACGCACGCACGCACGCACGCACGCACGCACGCACGCACGCACGCGCGCGCACACACACACACACACACACACACACACACACATTCGCACTTCATCCAGCATGTGACCAGCCTGTGACATTCCTTCCCACAGTTTGTCAGAATTAGGAGCAGTCCTTTGGCTCCTATTGTTTCCTGAGATGAATCATTCAACAAACAGAACCCTGTATGTATGGCTGGTGAGAAATGGCAGTTCCTGTTCAGGATGCATTCCCTGCTCCTGGTTCCAGGACGGAGCTGTGCTTCACTTAGCCAGGGGATCAGGGTGTCTGAATCCAGATGAGATTGTGTGCTGATAAAAAGCCAGCAGCCAGAACCTGCTCTATTTCTGGTAAGCGAGTTTTCCCCCCACTGTGATATATATATATATATTTTTCCTCTATAATGACTTCAAAGAAGTATTTCTGCTTAGCCTCTCCTCCAACTCCTCTCAGGAGCACAGCATGGCACTCATTATATTTTCCTATTTTGTGTCTAGCTGCTATTGGGAGCCACAGTCTATATAGTGTGATACGGCTGTGCCTGGTGTGCTCAGAAGGAAAGCAGAGCAAGAAAGATTGCCTTCATCTACATCCCTCTAACCAGTGAGCAGGTGCCACACCTTGTAGCAGATAAGCCTGTTCAACAGCCAGCGCTCCAAGGGTACCAGGTTCCAGACAGCTTTTGTGAAGCAGTTGCTATTGATCCTAAAGGTCACAGAGTGGGTCGTATGACTAGGTCCTGGAGTGGAGAAACTCAAGTCCTGCAAAGACATATCCTGGCCAGGGTGAGGGATGGTAGAGGTCAGGGTAGGATCAGCTTCTACAGATAACTCTGTGAAGCTAGAGCTATGTGGGGTAGTGGGAGGGCTGGAGAAATGTTGGAGGAAGAGCGTGGGCATGTGGATTGGGCCGGTGGGAAGCCATGGTCCAGGGAGGCTGGGTTGTAGAGCCATCTGGGGTTTGAGGTTTGAAGTTTTAATGGAAGAGTCTGTAGTTGAGGGTGCAATCACTGACACAGGAGATTTAGGAGAGTCACTGGCTCCTGTGGTAACAGAGGAAACTGGGGCTGGGATTGAGGCTGGTGGTAGGATGAAAGACAAAGCTGCAGGTGATGGGGATGCAGACAGGGGCAACACTGATGAGGGGGGCATGGAGTGGAGGGAGGATGCATGTGAAGGGGATGTTGCTGAGGGCAACAGCAGCACAGAAGTAGCATAGGATACTGAGCCTGTGTCCAAAGCCACAGTGTTTTCAGATGCCCTGGAGCCCACTTGGGAGGTAAGGTACTGCCCTGATCTTCCAGGAGATGCAGGCAACAGGGGCTCTGTAGCTTTCAGTATGTTAGGCATCCATGGAAAGATAGGCAATCCTAAGGAGGTACTTGAAGCCAGTGCCACAGATGAGGATGCCTCTGGTCTGAAGTGGCCATCCCTCCATGCAGGCACTGGTCTGTGGACAGTGGGATTGAGGGTACACCATAATAGGCATGGAGATCTAGAGAATATGGGACGAGGGGAAGCTTTAATTGAATGCCGTGTTGGTTTAGATGCGACAGTTTTCTCCAGTGTTGCAGAGGCAGGAACTGTCCCACACAACCTGAAGGCCTTGTTGAACTTCTGCCCAGATCCAAGTGTGGGAGAAGGCTGTGCTGATGACATCGTAATTGTTTCTAGAGTTCCAAGGGCCAAGATTTCCTCTACAGAGTCAGCCTCAGAAGACACTGGCTGAGAGTCAACAGCCACGTCAGATGCAGACATGGTCAGCGCTGAGGGAATTGGTTCAGGTATGACTCTGCCTAGGGGGCCAGACATTGAGGGAGACTCCTGACCCCTAGCTCCTTCTGAAGAAAAGGCTCCTGCCCCCCTCCCCGGGGCCTCCAGTTCCCTCTCAACTGAGTTGATACCACCAATGATGTCTGTCAGGATGCCCAGTAGAATGCTGTTTCTTTGCTCAGCTGATATGCCAGGGGCTGAGGGAAACTGCTCAGGGTCTTCATTAGTAGAGAGAAGGGTCAGGGTAGAAGCTGAGACTACTAGGAAGGCTGTAAGAGAAGAAAGGCCTGGGTTTTCAATATCTGGTAGGCAGGACTGGCCCCCAACCTCTCAGATCTCACTCTGGCACATCTTGCTCACTTAGGTACTAGAGAGTAATACCTGGGCCTGGTTAGGCCCCCAACCATGGAGCTACTTATTCAAGTCATCTTCCCTCCCTCATTCTAGCCTGGCTGACAGTGGGATACCCTTACCAGGAATGGGCACTGTGAGAACAAAGGGAAATGCCTTTAGGATTTGTCTGTCTATCTCCATGCTGACAACCCCTATGTCAAGGATTCCCCACCCCCAAAGAGAAGTACCCCAAGCCCCTAGGAGTCAAGGGTCTTGTCTACTTCATTCAAACCACCCCCGAGGCTCAGACTGACTTGATGGAGCTGGAAGTGCTGTCTCATTCTCCATTGTGGGTAAAATTGTGACATGACCATGCTCCTTGCATACAGGGTTCTTCTTAGGGGTTGACTGGGAGGTGAAGCATATATGTAGAGGCATCTCTGAAGGCTCTGGGGTTCATGCCAAACCTACCTACAGCTGTATAGAGCTCCAAGCAGGTGATCCTGAGGGCCCTCAAGAAGCCTGAGGTCCCCCAATCTTTCCCTAGCATCTCTCAGGCTGGCCAAGGCTAGAAAACCATGGAGACAATGAAGGGACACCCTGAGGTGGGAGTCAGAGAGTTTCCCGAGGAGAGGATTTCCACCCTACCCTACAAGGAAGCTGGTGGTGATGGGGAGACGACACCTCAGCTCATCTTCCCCATCCCTATTCACTCACCAGCCAAGAGAATTCCAGCTGCAGGAAACCACTGCTTGTCCATACCACAGGCTCCGGCCAAGACTTCTCAGGGTGCAGCGTCAGACAACAGACACAATGATGCCTTCTGCAAGTCCCCCTAGGAAGGGTGTCATCAGGCTTGGGTAGAACTCGGTATAGAGACCTCCCCTAGGATGCCAGAGGCCCCGAGTTCCACCCCATTACCCAGATGTCCACTTCTGCCAGTAGCTTCCCAGAGTTCTGTCTGTGTCCATAGCAAGGTGCCCCGAAGCTGCCCTAGCCACCAAGTGGCCTCCTGAAAAGCCTCTGTCTTGTGGGGCTGCTGACTTCAAATGGAACAGATGTACCTTTCCTGGACTTTTTATTATGGTTAATTTTTTTTCTTGAGGAATAGTTAAATAAATGTCCTTGGGCAGGGAAGAAGCCCTGGGTGAGTTAAGTCCTGAAGGGATGCGCTGTTGACACAGGTGTGGCCATGTGAAGGATTGCCAATGCCTCAGCTGTGGGAAATGGCAATACCTTCCCTGGGCTAGGCTCCCCTACAGACTGCTTCTAGTGGGATTGTTAAGCCTGAGTCCTTGATCAGCTGTATATAATACTCTGGCTCTTTGTCTATCTGTGTATTAACTACCTCCTTGATGCAGCTGTGAGCAATAACCCCACCCACCTCCCTGTCAAGTCTATATAATAAACATGCTGCGCTTCCAGGATTCTTTGGCTTCTTTAGCAGAGAGCCCAGACCATCTGATCACAGCTTTTCTGTGCATGTGGCTGTGTGTCTACCATTTCTTTATTTTCCTGTCATTCTAGTCAGGTCAATTCATGGAGCTGTGATGGATGAAGCATGTCCTTTCCTGTCCTTGGGTGAGTGCTAGTGGTATTTTGGTTATGGGGGATGTAGGGACAGTGGTAGTCAGAGGTAAGTTATGAGGGCGGCGGGGTGCTAACCGTGCCGTGGGATCTGTGTGTGACCCACCCTGCCTCTCCCCCGGCTGTGTCACCCATTCCATTCCAGACAGGGAGGGGTTGGGTTAGGCAGATCAGGAGAGACAGCCTCCTTCATGCCAACAGTCTTTAATAGAGTTCTGGTCAGAACCTTACACTAAGTATGTGGGGGAGGCAAGGGCTTTAGGTGGAAGGGTCCTTCCCAGACCCCCTTCTAGCTGCATTTCTGTGCCATGCCCTGGGTTGGGTAGTTTTGTCAACTTGACATAAGCTAGAGGCATCTAAGAAGGAATCTAACTGAGAAAATACCTTCATGATATTGATCTGTGGGCAAGTCTGTGGGGGCATTTTCTTGATTAACAATTGGTACGGGTGATGTCACCCCTGGCCAGGTGGTCCTGTGGTGTATAAGAAAGCAGGCTGAGGGACTGGTGAGATGGCTCAGTGGGTAAGAGCCATTTCAGCGGGTAAGGTCCTAAGTTCGGATCCCAGCAACCACATAATGGCTCAAAACCATCTGTGATGAGATCTGACGCCCTCTTCTGGTGCGTCTGAAGACACCTACAGTGTATTATACCAGAGCTAGCGGGGCTGGAGTGAGCTGGCTGGAGTTCCATTCCCAGCAGCCACATGATGGCTCATAGCCATCTGTACAGCTACAGTGTACTCATACACATAAAAATAAATAAATCTTAAAAAAAATGCAGGTTGAGCAAACCAGGGAGAACAAGCCGGTGCACAGCCCTCCTCCACGGCCTCTACCTCTGTTCTTGCTTCCATGTTCCTATCCTGAATTTTGCCTTCGTTTTGCCTGATGGAATGTAACCCGTAAGTTAAAGAAGCCCTTTCCTCCCTCAGTTTTTTGGTCATAGTCTTTAACACAGCAATAGAAATCTAAGGATTGCCCACCCACAGTGCAGGAGACTGGCCTAAGCAGCCAGAACCACTTAGCACCCCTGGCTTGGGGTAAACATGGAGCAGACTCCTGTCTCAGCCCTCTAACTCTTACTGGGAAACCTAGAGGTTTGCAGCTTTTCCCCCTAAGGGGTCTTGGCCTTCACTGGACCAGCAGCCCTGTCCTCAGGGTCAATGTTGTTCTCTGCCAGCAATGCTTGATGGGAAGAAAATAACTAGAATCCAAAAGGAGAGAATCCTTGGACCTGGGACATCCCAGCCAGGATCCTACCAACCCCCAGCACCTTCTACTTGGGCACACTCTTTCCCACCTGGAGGTGTCTATCTGTCTGTCTGCTTATTTATCTATTTAGCTCAACTGACTAAAGACTTTGGCATGTTGCATTATGGTGCCACCTTCTTCTATATCCTCAGCCCTTTAGCTTTTTCTTTCTTTCTCTCTTTCTCTCTTCCTTCCTTCCTTCCTTCTTTCCTTCCTTCCTTCCTTCCTTCCTCTCTCTCTCTCTCTTTTTTTCTCTCTCTCTCTCTCTGTGTCTCTCTCTTTCTCTCTTCCTTTCTTTTAAATCTTGAGATATGGTCTCACTAAGTGGCCCCCGGATGGCCTTGACTCACTTTAAGCCTAGACAGTTCTTGAATCTGCAAGCTTCCTGCTTCAGCCTCCCTCCTGTATTAGAGCTATGGATCAATAAGCACAGATACTAGAAATATTTTCTAATAAGGAAAACTATCGTTTATGACACAGTTCTACCCCAGGCCACAGTCCTACAGGCCTTCCTACTCAGCCTTGGCTTCTTTGTTGCTTGCTGTCTGTAGCCCCTATATTCTGCCGGCCCCAGGAAGCTGCTGCCTCCTCCTTTCCCTCCTTGGAGAGCCATTTCACTACCTGGCTGGGAGGTGCTAAGGGAGAGATGTCTCCCATAAAGAGAAGAGAGCTTTGGCTTCTGACAACTCCCACCTGCAGTGCCGAATTCACCATCACTCTTCTCCCTGAAGCTGCCCTTCTCAGTCCTCCTGACCTGTCCCGAAGCCTGTACACATCCCTCTTCCTTAATTCTTCCCTCAATTATGTCCACTGGATGCCCAGGTCTTACCTGGTACCCCTGGTGCTGCCAAGAAGCCTCTGCCCTCTAACAGGAGAATGGAGATTGGCTCTCACACTTTAAACCACTCCTGCAAGGTGGGCAGGGCTACTGCTTTCCACAGACAGCCTCAGGCTGAGGAAAATCATGTTTGTGATGGCTCTATACTAAAGAGTAAGGCTTGCTCATACTGCAGGACCCTGAGTTCCCATCTGCCCCTCTGACACCCTCCTGGCCAGACTGAGCTCAAATTGTCAAACTGGAGTTTGTTGAGATCACAGTAGGAAAGGCTGTAGCTGCCTAGGGAGTGAGGCATATGGTGTACACTTTCAATCCTAGCACTTAGAAGTCAGAGGCAGGGGGATCATCATGCGTTTGAGGGCAGCCAGCTTGGTCTACATAGTGAATCCCTGTCTAAAAATAAATAAGTAAGTAATTAAATAAATAGAGACCAAATCAGTCTCTGAAGCCTAGCTACTCAGGAGGCAAAGACAGGAAGATGGTAAATTCAAGGCCTGCTTAGGCAACTTATCAAGATCTTGTCTCAAAAATAAGTAAAACAGAGGCTAGTGTTACACCTCGGTGGTTACTAGAGTTATTTTGCAAAGACTCTGAGTTCAAGTCCCAGTGGGAAGGGAATGAAATCAGGATTCGGCATGTCTGAAAGCTGAAGGCTAATCTCTAGCCAGAGTCAGTGCTCAGGCTGTGACAAGTGTCTGGGCTCCCTGTGGACTAGGGCTAGGCAAGTTTCAGCCTGCTGGGAGGTGCTCTTCTAGCTCTCCCTGGCCAGATGCTATCCCACCTGTACCTGGAGTAAGTTGAAAGGAATCTGGCCTCACACCAATGTCACAAAATGTCAACAAAGTAAGGATGAGATTGCTAAGTGCTAGTCTGTCCCAAGGGCCAGCCACAGGGCTTGATAATATTTTTCGTGGGGGTCAGCTTCGATCCTCCGATAAGAACTCTCTAGTAGGGTTCTCGTCTTAAAGCTCCATGATCCTGACAGCTACACTCCAGCCCTGGCCCCCTCTGTCTCTAACACACACAGCCAAGTGCTCGGGAGGCCTCTTACCCTGGTAACTAAGTCATGGATTCCCACAGGTTGTATCCTACCTTGTACTCTTTGCAGTAGGATGCTGTGCACGGCCTTCTTGTGTCCTGGCTCAAAGACAGACTGTGTACACACTCAAAGGGTCCTGAGAGGGGTTAGTAGGTATGGTAGATATTTTGCCTAGACACACAAGCAGCTGGACCAGCAGATGCTCAGCTTTGCTTACATATCTCCCAACAGGAACCTTCCTAGTTTCAGAGATGGGGCACCAAGCTGGGCTCCCCTTCCTGGTACCCTCTTCCTGTTTGAGGAAGAGTGGCATGGAGCATTTCACTATTCATGAGACCTTAGTCCCTGGATGTCATCTTGGTCATCAGAGAGGGCACTATGAGGCTCAACCCAAATAAGGACAAGACAAGACTAGAGATTCCTGTCAAGACCAGGTAGGAAAGAGTGGGGTGCCTAGGACTCCACCTAGTCTCTTTCCAATTCTGAATTCTTCATATGGTACTGGAGGTCTCAGTACTGGGTCAATCCCAGGCCAGAAGCAGCCAAAGTTTTCTCACATGCTCTGGTTGTGTTCTTGCTACAGAGAGACTTATGAGAGAGACTGTCTAACCACTGTGCTTACAGGATAAGAGTCTCAGGCAGGAAGAAAAGCCAGAATGAGGTCCCACAGGTAAAGATGTGAATTGAGTCATTGTGTGTGTGTGTGTGTGCTTGCTTGCTCATGTGCATACAAAGGAGGTATATACAAATGAAGGAAGTCACAATCCTAGGATTCCCCAATCTTTGATTCCCTGCTGATCTCAAGGTTCAAGCCATGGATCCTTCAGGGTCTAGGAAAGGTCTTGGTTAACATTCTGCCAGCTTCTTCTCATCTAGTTCTGGTTCATCATCCCATCTTCTAAGCTGGTTGTGAGAGCTAGAAGCATTCTGTGAACCCTGCCAGCAGCTGGGTCAAGTGGCTCATTCTACTGAACCAGGCAGTCTGCCTGGCTAGTATCAGGATTTCCTGGCCCATCTTTAGCCTCATTGGATACTGCTGCTCATCCTGAGGAAAAATGATGCCCTGCTGGGGCACCAACCCAAGACTTGCATCTTACCTCCAAGGTGTTTCCGATTTCTCTTCCTGCTCTTTTCTTCCAGGCTGGCACCTGGCCTGACAACTTCCCCTTACTGCTTATGTGTGTGTGATGGTAGAAGAGAACTAAATCATTGAGCTGGATGTGATGGTGTATCCCCACAGTCTCAGCAACTGGGAGGCAGAGACAGGAGCATCAGGAATTCAATGACTGCCCCAGCTACAAAGGAATTTCAACCTACCTGAGGCCCTATCTCAAAATTAAAGTTTGTTTTTGTTGGGTCTGTTCTTCTGTGGTCCAGACTGGCCTTGAACTCAATATGTTGATAAGGATAGCCTTGCGCTCCTGATCTTCTTGCCTACATCTCCCAAATTCTGGGATTTTAGGTATGAGATATCACATCTGGGTAACTTTCTTATTTTTGAAACATGTTCTTCATGAGTTGCCTAGGCCGGCCTTACACCCACTCTATAACCCAGGCTGGATCTGAACTTTCGGTCTCTTCACTTCACCTTCCTGGGTGGTGGGGATTACAGGCCAGGCTGGTTGTGCTTGAAAGTTTTTGTTTTGTTTTGAGGCAAGGTTTCATGTATCCAACATTAACCTCAGACTTGCTGTGCGCTGGGAATGACCTCAGTAGAGAAAGCCCCAACTCAGTTACAAGTATTGGGACTATGAGCTTGTACCACTATCTCTGGCCTTGATTTTGAGTTTGGCTAAGACCCCCAAGGAGTCTTTAACTAACAATTTCCTTCTGCTAAGCACAGCTATTCCTGAATGGGTACTTAGAAACTGCTGTACTACACGGTATCAATAACTCTTGGGCCTGCATGTGGCAATAGGCAAGACAGGACCTAGGACCTCTGCCTTTGTTTTATGCATGTTCTTTACTTTGGATCACTTGTTTGCCTGTGCCTGCAGACACGTTAATCCCTCAGGGATGTCTGTCTAAAACTGTGTGATACCTAACCTGTCTCTCTCTACGTCAAGGCTAAAGGCAGAACAAGATGAGGGACTGAGGCATCTTTCTTGTCAGCTTTTAGTGTCTTGCTCCAGACTCCTAACATCCACACAAAGCAGTCTGGTCATTGTTCTAAGCTTGCAGTTACCTTGGATTTCAAAACACTGAAGCTTGAAAGAGTGCTGGAATTACAGGCATGAGTCACCATGCCAGGCAGAAGTGAATAATCTTCTCATGGGAACCAGATCACCCTCCTCACATGACGACAGTGTTAACTTCTTCAGCTACCATAGAGAAGCAGATCTGAGGTACTGATCATATTGACCAAGACTCTTAATTATGCTCCTCCCACCTCCTGCCATAGTTTTCAAATGGTGGCACAGGCCTGTGATCCCAGAAGTTGGGAGGAAGAGGCTAAAAGAGAGTTGTAGATTCTTGGCCAGCCTAGTCTACATAGGAGGTTCCACGTACTACACAGCAAGAACTTGTTTCAACGAAACGAAGCAAACCTCAGGCTTACATGTTAGTACCTCAGAGACAGAGCTGGAGGGATGAAGGTATCAGTCAGTTCATAGTGTTCTTGTCCCTCATGCTCAAGGCCTGGGTTCAATCCCCAGGGTAGCATAAACTGGGCATAGTGACACACATCTGTAATCTCAGCACTTCAGGGATAGGGACAGGAAGATCAGAAGTTCAAAGTCATCTTAAGAGACAGAACAAGTTCAAGGTCGATCTGGGCCAAACGAGACTGTTAACGTAAGTGGGAGGGGACTGGCTTGAGTTATTTTGACCCTTATCTGTCTTTCCCAACATGGCCCCATTGATACAAATCTTCTATTTTCCACTGTTATTCTCTTCTTAAGTTGGCACATTGAGATGGGTGATGTAATTTAGCCTGCCTAGAGCTGATAGAGATGGCACTTTGCCCTGAAATGCCAGTATCAACTCTAGACTTACCACGTCTTATGCCAGTGAAAGACTATTTGTACAGGATCTCTGGTTCCTTTGGTTAGGAAATGACAGTTGCCATCGTCTTAGCACTAGGAGTGTTAATGCTTCTGGATTCACCTTGGACCTTGTTCTCTCAGAGGGAGTTAGAGCTACCTTTCTTCCTCTCCTCCCATCTCCATCCCTCCCTGTCCTTTACTGTTACCTGCTCTTCCTTTAGCCAGGGTCTTGCTGTATAAGCCTGTTCTGCATTCTTTCTGCCCTAGCCTTCCAGATAATAGGCATGCAACACATGCCTGGCCAAAAACAAAAAACAAAACACAAAACACAACACAAACAAAACCCCACATTTTATGTTTTAGTTTTTCATTTTCTTTTTCATTTTTGAGACAGGTTCTTACTATGTAGACCAGGCTGGCCCTGAACTAAGATCCATTTGCCTTTACCTCCCAAGTACAAGGGTCCAAAGATGTGCATGAACATTCCTGGCAAGCCTTCTCTTAAACCAAACATCTCTGATTTAAATATGCATCCTCTGGCTTAATACAGGAAAGCTGGGCTCCTAATGACCTTGCTACAGCCAGTGGAGTTGTGTTGGCTTATGCAAAGCCTATTCCTGATTTCTTGTTTGACTTCCGATATGGCTGTCATGAAAATCAACTCTGTCCACTGGATGGTTTTCTTGAGTCTACAGTGATCTCAGTCTTCCTTGGGTTTGGTCCAATGCTGGGGAAGTATATTCAGCCTCCAAACAGGTATGCCCTAGAGATATCAGTGGGTGAGTGAGAGCACGTGAAAATGGCCTGGGAAGCCAGTTGTTCTGGGTAACTCAAGAGTCAGTGGAGACCAGGAAGCCACAGATAAGTTCTTAGAGGGGAATTCTGAAGTGTGGCGTGGGTGCTTGGAGGATCCTCACAAGACTGGAACCACTGGACAGGACTGTCTTCAATGCTCTTCACTGCCTTTCCTCCCTTGCTGCCTCTGACCCTCTCTTCATCCCTCTGACTTTTATCCCTCAGAAAGCTGCTAGAGCCAAGGACAGTGGTGCAGACAGAGTGATCACAAGTTTAAATCCAGTCTGGGTAACTTAGTGCACCCCTTCTTTCCAGACCTGAAAAGAAGGCCAAGGTTGTAGCTCACTAGTGGAGTGTCATCATATTGGTGGCCTTTGGTTCAATCCCTGCTGCCATCTCCACACCTCATGTGAGGTGGAAGAGAGAGCAAGCTGCTAGAACCCATAGGCTTTATGTCAGGCTGCTCTGGAGGGAATCTAACCTCAGGACAATATAGACGTGACTTGTTCTAGAGCTCACTGACCAGATGACAGTGAGTCTCAACCACACCGAGGTGCTGATTGCTGAATCAGGGACCCACTTGCTGTGGACATGGGAGAGGTAGAGGGCTGTGGTTGGGGGAAGGCTGGTTGACACACTACAGGTTTTCCCAGTTAGTCTCCAGGACCAACGGCATTAGCACCACTTGGCAAGAGATCAAGACTCTGAGTGCACCCTCAAACTACTGAGTCAGGAGTATGGGGTGAGGCCAACCCCTGTGCTTCCCAGCCTGCTGTGTGAGTCTCAGGTGGACGACATCTGAAAACCACGATCAATATCTGGGTTGACACCAACCAAGGACTGCACATGGAGGGGTCTGATTGTTCTGGCAGCATGTGTATAGTAGAGGATTGCAAATTCGATCAGCAATAGGAGGAGAGGACCTCAGCCCTGTGAAGGTTCTGTGCCCCAGTGTAGGGGAATGCCAGGGCCAGAAAGTGGGAGAGGGCGGGGTGGCAGGCATGGGGAAGTGGGAGGCAACAGGGGTTTGTTTTTGTTGTTTTTGTTTGTTTCTTTGTTTTTTGGAGGGGAAACTGGGAATGGAGAAATTTACATGTAAATAAAGAAAATATCTAAAATAAAAAAAAATGAAAAACATATGGAAGAAAATCACTAAAAAAAAATATATATATATCTGGGTTGAGATCCTCTCATCAGTATTGGCACCTACATTTCCAGACACACATCGTTTCTCTTTCTCATGGGACCATTTTGAAACAAAACCAACAGCACTTTTTGAAAAAGTGTTTCTTCATCCATAAATATATATGTATATATATATATATATGTATATATATATATCTTTTATTTGGGGGTGGGTGGGGTTGAAGCAGATCTCACTTCAGCCTAGGCTGACCTTGATCTCTCAATCCACCTGCCTCACCAGGATGTTTGTGTGTTTTATGTTTATGTCCTCTAAAAACACCTTTTTTATTGATTCTTTGTGAATTTCACCTCATGCACCCCAATCCCACGCATCTCCCCATCCCTTTGTATCCACCCTCTGCCTTTGCAACCTCTCTGCCAAAAGAAAGTAAGATTCAAAACAATATATATATATGTGTGTGTGTGTGTGTGTATGTATATATATATATATATATATATATATATATATATATATATATATATATTTTAGTTTTTCGAGACAGGGTTTCTCTGTATAGCCCTGGCTGTCCTGGAACTCACTCTGTAGACCAGGCTGGCCTCAAACTCAGTAATCTGCCTGCCTCTGTCTCCCTAGTGCTGGGATTAAAGGCGTGTGCCACCACCGCCCGGCTTAAAACAAAATATCTTGTCATGGAACCTATAGTGTGTCAGTGTGTTCCATAATATACCCTTTTGTCTACACATCTTCTCTTACAAATGTTCATTGCAATGAATCTTTGGTCTGTTTGGAGGCCTCTGGCTTCTGCTACATTATGAGTACTGGATTCTCACAGGGACTCTTCCTGGATATCCTACCATTGCCCTAAGTCATGGAGATCCTGCAGCTCAAAATGGCCCTTTCACGTACTCCAGCAGTAGAAGGGGTAGATGTTGGGGTAGGCCAACTCAAAGTCCTGGGTCTGGACATGGGAGTTAGCTGAGTTGGTCAGTCTACTGGCTCTCCTGTGCCTGTCCTGGGGCTCTCCAGCACTGCCCAGGCTCCCTTGCCTAGTGCTGTCCCCACAAGGGACAGGCTCAGCTCTCCTGCTCTCCTGCCTGCTGTTGGCAGTGAGAAGTGAGGGGTAGTGAAGGCATCTCTCCCTCACCCAAGCCACCACATGGTAGACTAGAGGCCAGACCAGCTCTCCCACATTCATGCCCTCAGGCCAGTTCACCTGCTTCCATCGTCCTCTCTACTGGGCTGCCCAGGCAAGGGGTGAGGCAAGCTTAACTGTGCCTCAGGTGGCAGTCCAGACCAGGGATGTTATCATGACCTTTGAAGATAACAGGAGCCTGGGACATCAACACAGCCATAGGACCATGGCTCCCAGCTACAGCACCGGCCCAGATGTCTCCACAGCCTCAAGCGCAGGCACTCAGAGCAGCATGTCACCCTATGGCAGCACTGCCCTCACATAGCCACATGCTGCTCAGTTTTAAAGAAAACCATTAGCTCCAGCTGGCCAGCATTCTCCTTGCGACCTCCCAGCTGTTCCAGATATTTCTTAAGATCCCTCCACACAGGACTCAAAAACTTGTTGATTTTCCTTCATATGTGAGACACAGACTCTCTGACGTATAAATGATGGCTCTGTCTATAAAACAACTGCTTGGAAACAGCTCAAAAGAAGAGGCATTCACTTTCAAAAAACTGCTCTCCAACATGCCTAAACACTTACCCACCGAAGCCTCGTTCAAGACTTCTTGCCACAATACCTTTCCCATCCTTTATGCACTGTGCTAGATTATTTAAGGGCAGCTGTAGAGAGTAATGGTAACTTGTCTCTCCATGCAGCCTGGTGTTTACTTTATAGTCTTGGCTGATGACCTAGGCTTACCTTGGAGTAAAAAACAGCCATTTGACTTGACACCATCTTGGCAGCCATGTGACTCAGCTACCATCTTTACTAAGGTTAAAGAAAGGGCATGACGTGGGACTTCACCACTATCTGGGTTAACGTGACCACATGGCATAAATCAACCAAGGTGGTGTGTGTAAAACAACTAGACCCACTGAGTTCTCTGCTAATCATTGTAGCCCCCTTTATTAGAAGAAGAAGGTGACAACAGGTCCTCAAGATGGTTTATTATTTTATTTTATTTTCCCTATATTAAGGAGGCAATAGCAAGTCTCTAAAATATTTTGAATTAGGATGGGCTTTTGTGTATGATGATTTTTTTTTGTTCTAAAAATGAAAAATTACTGGTGAGGACAAAACCATGAGCAAGCCTATATAACATGTTTGATCATTAAGTCATATAAATTCCTAAGGTTACACTGCTCTATTCAAGCTAACAAACAGGTATGTCGAATCACTCATGTCTTTGATAATTTTCTGAAGCTTTAGATAGTTGGTGAAACTAAGTCATATTAAAAAATTGATATTTTATAAATGTACACTATAAAGGATAAGGATCAGGAAAATAAGATTTCCCACCTCTTTTTGAACTATGTGTGTGTGTGTGTGTGTGTGTATAGTTTTTATTTGATACTAAAGGGTCATTTTTTTAACTATTTTTTTAAAGATTTTTTTAATTTATTATTTGTAAATACACTGTAGCTGTCTTCAGACACCCCATAAGAGGGCATCAGATCTCATTACGGATGGTTGTGAGCCACCATGTGGTTATTGGGATTTGAACTCAGGACCTTCAGAAGAGCAATCAGTGCTCTTACACGTTGAGACATGTCTCCAGCCCTTTTTAACTATTTTTATTTTATGTACCTTGGTGATTTTGTTATATGTATGTCTGGGTGAGGGTGTCATACCCCCTGGAACAGGAGTTACAGATAGTTGTGAGCTGCCATGTGTTTGTTGGGAATTGAACCCAGGTCCTCTGGGAAGAGCAGCCAGTGCTCTTAACTGCTGATCGCCTCTCCGACCCCCACTAAAGGATCTTTAATTCAAGAATTATAATTATTTAAGGCTCAAATTTAATGGTAATGTAATTATTAAATCATAATTTTATAAAAGGTACCAACTTGTAAAATGTTAAAGATAATTAAAGACATACAAATTAATGGTCAGTTATAAATTATGAGATTGTTTAATGTGCTCAGAACTATGTTCGTAGTCATGCTAAGGGCAAATCTAATTCGTTTACAGAAATAAGTTTGGAGGAAGAGACCAATTTGTATTTCCCATTATATAGTATTCTACATATATTGTCAACATTAAACCTAAAGCAAGTAGAGCAAAACTAATTTAAAGTAAACTTAAAGTTCAATCTTCAAAATCAGTTATATACAAATTTGCTTGTTAAAATTAAGTGCTTGAGTAAAATGAGTTAAATTTACAATATGTGGCAGGGAGACCCTAGGTTCAAGTGGTTCCGTTGGATGGAGCACCATCCTCCCAGACAGAGTAAACTGCATCCTAGCTCTTTATGCGACAAGGATATCTGGGAAAATAAGACTTGCCAGAGTGCTGTTTCTGCCTCCAACTGGCTCTGGCTCTGTAGGCTTGACCAGTTCAGGTCATTGAGAAAAAACCCTCCTTCTCTAAAGATGAATTGCTCTTCATGTCTGTCATGTCATGACAGGGGGATGGAGTGTCTTGCCCAGTGGAGGATCTCAGTGTCCATACCCACATCCTAAACGTCTCAGACAACAGAGAGGCAACCACCAACATCTCTGTCCTCAGTGTCTCTCAAGTTGGCATATGAGGATGCTGTGAGCAAGGGAACCTTGTAAGCAAACCAACTGCCAGACTGGTATGGGGCCTGCATGCTAGTTCAACTGACTACACCCTTTATCCAGTTTTAGCTTTTAGCAAAAGGTATTTTCAGGCTCTACCTATTCTTATCAGCCCATATTCCCTGACAAAAGGAGGATGTTAGATACTCTGTCATCAAACTCACCCTTAGAAAGTTATTCAGAATATTCAAGCTGTGTGTAGTGGCTATTCCTGATTGTCAACTTGAGTATATGTGAAATGGACTACAATCCAGAATTAGAAGGCTCACCTGTGGCCTTAATCTGGAGGCTGAGAGATATACGTTTCCAACCTGAATCTTGGCATGGAGATCTTGAGGTATAGTGGCTATGAATCCCAGAGGATTAAGATAGGAAGATCTACGAGTTCAAGCAAGGTCATGTGGGATTAAAGGTGTGGTGGCACACACCTTTAATCTGGGCCACACCTTTTGCTGGAGACCTATATAAGGACATTGGAAGAAGGAAGGCTGGCTCTGCTTCACCTGCTTGCCTTGTGGGACTGAGCAACTGCTGGATCCTTGGACTTCCATTCACAGCTGCTGCCGACCATTGTTGGGAGTTGATTGTTGGGAGTTGGACTACAGACTGTAAGTCATCAATAAATTCCTTTACTACATAGAGACTACCATAAGTTCTGTGACTCTAGAGAACCCTGACTAATACAAAATTGGTACCAGGAGTGGCTCTAGAGGAGCAGAAGTATAAGGATGGATCTTTTAAAAATCTGGAAATGGTTTGAGAATCCATCAGCTCCTTCAACTACTGAAACCTCTCCAAATTGTCTCCCTCCTGGGAGCTCAGAGAATATTCAAGACCCGTGGTCACAACTATTTTTCAAGCTCAAAGAAGCTAATGCCCTTGATTATCTTGATGAATTAGGGGATTCAGTGTACAAAGCTTTCTACAAGATGGGGAAGAAATCTGAAAATGATTTTGTTGGTTGGTTGCTCTTAGCATCTCGAGAAAAAAAGATGAAGGAAAATAAGGAGTTTCGAGAAAAAATGATGAAGGAATATTAGGAGTTGTGTGATAAAATTGAAAGGCTCCAGACAAAAGGAAACGATCTAAAAGTTGCTAAGTGTGTCCTTGAAGAGAATCTTCTCTCCAGCAGCCATAGAGCTCAAGTTGCAGAAAATCAAACTGAAGCTCTCATTATAAGGTTGACTGAATTACAGCAAAAATTCAAGTCTCAACCTCAGAGGATGTCAGTGGTTAAACTAAGGGCATAAGTTGGCAAAGAATGGGATGCTATAATTTGGGATGGGGATGTGTGGGAAGACCCCATTGAAGCTGAGAATTTTGAATCTTCAGATTCTCAAGGGTTTGCCCCACCTGAGGAAGTAGTACCATCAGCCCCACCCCCTTGAAATAATGCCTTTCCCACACGAGGAAGTTAATCCCCCAGAGTCTGATAAACCAGCAGTGACTTTTGCTGAAGGAAATGCCAGACAAAACAATACTGAAGTTTCTCAAGGCCTACCAATAGTTTCTTCTAGACCTATAACCAAACTCAAGGCAAAACAGGCCCCTAAAGGGGAGGTAGAAAGTGTAGTCCATGAGGAAATTCGCTACACTACTAAGGAGCTTAATGAGTTTGCGAATTCATTCAAGCAGAAGTCTGGGGAATATGTGTGGGAATGGATTTTAAGGGTGTGGGATAATGGTGGAAGGAACATAAAACTAGAGCAGGCTGAGTTTATTGACATGGGCCCTCTGAGTGGAGATTCTAGGTTTAATATGGAAGCTCGCACAGTTAAAAAAAGGTGTCAGAAGTTTGTTTGAATGGTTGGCTGAAGCATTTATCAAAAGATGGCCTACTGAAAAGGAGTTAGAGATACCTGATATCCTTTGGCTTAGTGTTGATGAAGGGATTTTAAGGCTTAGGGAAATTGCAATGCTAGAGTTGTGTAAGACCTAATCCTCCACAATGGGAAGGTCCAGAAGATATGCCCTTCACCAGCCCTATAAGACACAAACTGGTGAGAGGGGCACCAGCACATTTGAAGGATTTTGTTCTTGCCCTTTTCCTTGTGCCAAACCTTAGGGTTGGAGATTCTGCTGCTCAATTAGATGAATTAAATTCAATGGGTTTAATTGGGCCCCAAGGTAACAAGGGCCAGGTGGCAGCACTGAATCGCCAGAGACAAGGAGATTGTAGTTATTATAATGGACAGCATAGACAAAACAATGTTTATAATGATATAACCTGTAATGGTCAGCACAGGAGAGGTGAAATTTATAATGGCATGACTCGTTTGGACCTTTGGTCCTGGCTAATCAATCATGGTGTTTCCAGGCACAAAATAGATAGGAAGCCCACTGCATATCTGTTTGACCTGTATAAGCAAAAAAATTCTCAAACAAAGGAAAGAAGGGCTACATTGGATCATGGCAAAAGGCAGTCTCAGCCAGTGAATCAATTTCCAGACTTGAGACAGTTTGCAGATCCAGAACTCCTCGAATGAAGGGGTGGCCAGGTTCCTCTGAGGGAGGGTCTTGATAAGATACCTAAAAGTTTTGCTGTTAACTGTTCTCCAGCTCTTCCCCAGAGGGACCTACTGCCTTTTACAAGAGTAACTGTACACTGGGGGAAAGGAAATAATCAGACTTTCCGGGGTCTGTTGGATACTGGTTCTGAATTGACACTGATCCCAGGAGATCCCAAGAAACATTGTGGCCCTCTAGTTAAAGTAGGGGCTTATGGAGGACAGGTGATTAATGGAGTTTTGACTGATATCCAACTCACAGTAGGTCCAGTAGGTCCCTGAACACATCCTGTGGTCATTTCTCCAGTTCCAGAATGTATAATTGGGATAGATATACTCAGAAATTGGCAGAATTCTCACATAGGTTCCCTGACCTGTGGAGTGAGGGCTATTATGGTTGGGAAGGCTAAATGGAAGCCTTTAGAGTTTCCTCTGCCAAAGAAAATAGTGAATCAAAAACAGTATCGTATTCCTGGAGGAATTGCAGAAATTACTGCCACTATCAAGGGCTTGAAAGATGCAGGGGTGGTGGTTCCCACCACATCTCCCTTTAAATCTCCTATCTGGCCAGTGCAGAAGACAGATGGATCATGGAGAATGACAGTTGACTATTGAAAACTAAATCAGGTAGTAACTCCAATTGCAGCTGCTGCACCAGATGTAGTTTCATTTCTTGAGCAAATTAACACATCTCCTAGTACCTGGTATGCAGCCATTGATCTGGCAAATGCCTTCTTCTCAGTACCTGTCCATAAGGACCACCAGAAGCAATTTGCTTTCAGTTGGCAAGGCCAGCAGTATACCTTTACAGTTTTGCCTCAAGGATATATTAACTCTCCTGCCCTGTGTCATAACTTAGATAGAAGAGATCTTGATCGTTTGTCTCTTCCACAAAATATCACATTGGTGCATTATATTGATGACATTATGCTGATTGGACCAGGAAGTATTTGAGCAGGAAGTATTTGAGCAGCATTATGCTGATTTGAGCAGGAAGTAGCAACCCCCTTGGACTCATTTGTAACATATCTGCGTACCAGAGAATGGGAAATAAATCCAACCAAAATTCAAGGACCATCTACCTCAGTGAAATTTTTAGGAGTCCAGTGGTGTGGGGCATGCAGAGATATTCCTTCTAAGGTGAAAGATAAGTTATTGCACCTGGCCCCTCCCACCACCAAGAGAGAAGCACAACGTTTAGTGGGTCTATTTGGATTCTGGAGACAGCACATTCCTCACTTGGGTGTGCTACTCAGGCCCATTTACCAAGTGACTCGGAAAGCTGCTAGCTTTGTGTGGGGCCTGGAACAGAAGAAGGCTCTTCAACAGGTCCAGGCTGCTGTGCAGGCTGCTCTACCACTTGGACCATATGATCCAGCAGACCCGATGGTACTTGAGGTGTCTGTGGCAGATAGAGATGCTGTTTGGAGCCTCTGGCAGGCCCCTGTAGGTGAATCACAGAAGAGACCCTTAGGATTTTGGAGCAAAGTTCTACCATCATCTGCAGACAACTATTCTCCCTTTGAAAAACAGCTCTTGGCCTGCTATTGGGCCTTAGTGGAAACTGAACGTTTTACGACAGGACACCAAGTTACTATGCGACCTGAACTACCCATCATGAGCTGAGTGCTATCAGACCCTTCAAGTCGTAAAGTAAGACGTGCACAGCAGCAGTCAATTATCAAATGGAAGTGGTATATACGTATTCGGGCCAGAGCAGGTCCTGAGGGCACGAGCAAGTTACATGAAGAAGTTGCTCAAATGCCTATGGTTTCCACTCCTGTTACAATGCCATCTGCTGCCAAGCATGTGCCTATAGCCTCATGGGGTGTTCCCTATGATCGTCTGACTGAAGAAGAGAAGACTAGGACCTGGTTTACTGATGGCTCTGCACATTATGCAGGCATCACCCAGAAGTGGACAGCTGCAGCATTACAACCCCTTTCCAGGACAACCCTGAAAGATACAGGTGAAGGAAAATCTTCACAGTGGGCAGAACTTCGGGCAATACACATGGTATTACAGTTTGTTTGGAAGAAGAATTGGCCAGATATACCATTGTTCACTGACTCATGGGCTGTAGCCAATGGATTGGGTGGATGGTCAGGGACCTGGAAAGATCACGATTGGAAGATTGGTGAGAACGACATTTGGGGAAGAAGTATGTGGATAGATCTCTCCAAATGGGCAGAGGATGTGAAGATATTTGTGTCCCATGTAAATGCTCACCAAAAGGTGACTTCATCTGAGGAGGAGTTCAATAATCAAGTGGATAAAATGACCCGTTTGGTGGACAAACAGCCTCTTTCCCTAGCCATCCCTGTCATTGCTCAATGGGCACATGAACAAAGTGGTCATGGTGGCCGAGATGGAGGTTTTGGTCATTTGGGGCTTCTAATGTCCTTAAGCCAACAGGCTAAGGAGGGAATAACAGTGTTAGGAGGAGTGATAGATCCAGATTACCAAGGAGAAATTGGATTGCCTCTTCACAATGGAGGTAAGCAGGAATATGTCTGGAGTGCAGGAGATCCCTTAGGGCATCTCTTAGTACTTCCATGTCCTGTGATTAAAGTCAATGGGAAATTACAACAGCCTAATCCAAGCAGGATGACAAAGGACACAGACCCATCAGGAATGAAGGTATGGGTCACTCCTCCAGGAAAAGAGCCAAGACCTGCTGAGGTGCTTGCTGAGGGGGAAGGAAATACAGAGTATTTCTGGGTAGTAGAGGAAGGTAGTTATAAATACCAGCTAAGGCCATCTAATCAGTTGCAGAAACAAGGATTATAAAGTAATATGAATGCTTCTGTCTTATTTTGTTAAGAATACATTTTTCTTTCTTCCAATTTCTTTAACATCAATTGGTATTTAAGTTGAGACACTAAAAGAATGTTTCTAAGGGACATTGCCCCATTGTAAATTTCCAAATGTGTTTACAATTGTATGAGGAATAGTTATATCATGTTTGGCGTATTCATGCTTTTGTTATTGTTTCATGTGGACATGAGATATTATTTGTGTCAAGTTGACAAGGGGTAGATTGTAGTGGCTATTCCTGGTTGTCAACTTGACTATATCTGAAATGAACTACAATCCAGAATTAGAAGGCTCACCTGTGGCCCTAATCTGGAGGCTGAGAGATACAAGTTTCCGACCTGAATCTTGGCATGGAGATCTTGAGGTATAGTGGCTATGAATCCCAGAGGATTAAGATAGGAAGATCTACGAGTTCAAGCAAGGTCATGTGGGATTAAAGGTGTGGTGGCACACACCTTTAATCTGGGCCACACATTTTGCTGGAGACCTATATAAGGACATTGGAAGAAGGAAGGCTGGCTCTGCTTCACCTGCTTGCCTTGTGGGACTGAGCAACTGCTGGATCCTTGGACTTCCATTCACAGCTGCTGCCGACCATTGTTGGGAGTTGATTGTTGGGAGTTGGACTACAGACTGTAAGTCATCAATAAATTCCTTTACTACATAGAGACTACTATAAGTTCTGTGACTCTAGAGAATCCTGACTAATACACTAGTCTTTGACAATTGGTTTGTATCAGTAGAGTCAATAAATGATTCTGTTGGCGAGATGACTCAGCAGGTAAGAGCACTGACTGCTCTTCCAAAGGTCCTGAATTCAAATCCCAGCAACCACATGGTGGCTCACAAACCACCTGTAATGAGATCTGACACCCTCTTCTGGTGTGTCTGAAGTAAGCTACAGTGTACTTAATGTATAATTCTAAATAAATCTTTGGGCCGGAGCTAGCAGGGGCTGAGCAAGTGGAGTTGACAGGAGCCAGCGGGGCTGACCGGAATGAGCAGAGGTCCTAAAATTCAATTCCCAACAACCACATGAAGGCTCACAACCATCTGTACAGGAGTCTTTGGACCTTTACCCTCAGAAACTCGGGGATTTTTTATATGAAGAAGCAGATCGATTGTAAAGGGACTGCAGATTTATCCAGGTGTTATAGATAATGACTATGAGGGAGGAATTAAAATCATGGCTACTTTCCCTCGTGGCATTATAACTGTACCAGCTAATCAAAGAATTGCTCAACTTATTTTAGTTCCTTTGTACCTGATACTTTCCATATTTGTTAAAAATGAGAGAGGACAGAATGGTTTTGGTTCCTCTGATGTGTACTGGGTTCAATCTATTACTAGTAAGAGACCTAACCTTAAATTAGTAATTGAAGGAAAAAACTTTGAAGGATTAATAGATACTGGAGCTGATGTAACAATTATTAGAGGACAAGGCTGGCCTTCGACTTGGCCTTTGTCTGATATGCTTACTCACTTCCAAGGGATTGGTTATGCCAATAACCCAAAATGAAGCTCTAAACTTTTAGATGAGGAGAGATGAGGAGGGCAATTCAGGACAAATTCAGCCTTATGTTATGTCAAATTTGCCCATTACCCTTTGTGGAAGAGATCTCTTGTCACAGATGGGTCTTATATTGTGTAGTCCTAGTGAAGCAGTGACTAAGCAGATGCTAGGATAAGGCATTAAGACATTTGAAGGTCCTAAGCCTCACTCTAACACTAGAGGTTCGGGGTATTTTCCATAATGGCCACTATCTTGCCTGCATCCCATGCTGATAAAATTCAATGGGTTAATAATATTCCAGTGTGGGTTGATCAGTGGTCTTTATCTAAAGAAAAGGTAGAAGCCACTTCTCTGCTAGTGCAGGAGCAATTAGAGGCAGGGCATCTAAGAGAATCTCAGTCTCCTTGGAATATTCCTATATTTGTTATCAAGAAAAAAATCTGGTAAATGGAGATTGTTACAAGATCCAAGAAAGGTTAATAAAACCATGGTACCTATGGGAGCTTTACAACCTGGGCTTCCATCTCCAGTAGCTATTCCTAAAGGATATTATAAAATAGTGGTAGATTTGAAAGTTTGTTTCTTTACTATTCCTTTGTACCCTGAGGATTGTGAGAGATTTGCTTTCAGTGTTCTTTCTATTAATTTTAAGGAACCTATGAAAAGATATCAATGTACAGCTCTTCCTCAGGCCATGGCAAACAGTCCCACTTTATGTCAAAAGTTTGTGGCACAAGCCCTTGAGCCTGTGAGAGAGCAATGGCAATGATACATATCACCCACTACATAGATGATGTCTTATTAGCAGGAAAAAAATCCTCAGGATTTGCTTTTATGCTATAGGGATTTACAACATGCTTACATCTATGATTCTTGATCTCTTTCCTAGGTTTTCTAACTCCAGGGTTGTCTCCCTTTGTGAGTTCTTTATTGTTTCTATTTCCATTTTTAGATCCTGGATGGTTTTGTTTATTTCCTTCACCTGTTTGAAGGTGAAGCCCTCTATAAGGGCTTCTAGCTGTTTACCTGTGCTTGCCTGTATTTCTTTAAGGGAGTTATTTATGTCCTTCTTAAAGTCCTGTATCATCATCACGAGAAGTGATTTTAGTTCTGAATCTTGCTTTTCCGGTGTGATGGTGTGTCCAGGACTTGCTATGGTGGGAGAATTGGGTTCTGATGATGCCAAGTAACCTTGGTTTCTGTTGCTTATTTTCTTACCCTTGCCTCCCACCATCTAGTTATCTCTAGTGCTACCTGGCCTGGCTAAATCTAACTGGGGCCTGTCCTTCTTGTGATCCTGGTTGTGTCAGAACTCCTCAGAGTCAAGCTGTCTCTGTGATTCTGTGATCCTGTGATCTGGGGCCCTTTAGAGTACCTGGGAGTGGAGCTTCCTCTGGCTATTATGGGACTCACTGCAGAGTTTGTGCCCAAGGTCTGCTCAGGCCACCAGCCCAGACACACCAGAAGTGACTGGTGCTACTGGGCTAGTGGAGTTCCTGCGTGGCTGGGTCCCACTGGTCCCAGTTACTCACAGTGTTGGGACAGATTAAATGCAGTGTTTTTTTTAAAAGGTTCTGTTAATAGGGTTAATTTCAGAAGAATGTTCTGGTTATTCAATGTAAACTTTGTAAAAAAAAAATCATTTACTGACCTGGGTGATTGACTCACAAATAGCTTACAACACTCTAAAGTGTTCTAGAGAGGTGCCCATTGAGGTGAGAGCAGGGCACCATTGCCTCTGGGAGCCCTTTTACATTGAAAGTTAAAAATCATTTCTTTGGGGGAATTAAATTGTCTCTTGGACCATAGGTATAACAATCTGATTTTTTAAAAAGAGTTTTGTCATATTTTCAGATAATAGGCATGGTCATTTAAGATAACAGTCCTAATTTTAAAAAAAATTACCTTATCAAATTATTTCTAACCAAGAATTGTGCTTTGTTTGAGATACTCTATTTTTGTTCATTAAATAATAGCTGGTATTGTTAATATTTGAAACACATGTACAAAGTTCATTAAATGGAAAAGCAAGAGATAGCACTTAGACACTTCTTGTTCAGATTCATCCTCGGATGCTGACTTTACTTGACTTACGCCGCTTCCAGGTCCTTACACAGGAGCCTGAGGTAACAAACGGCTGCTTACAGTTACCTTGTCCCTCTAAGGGCTCTGGTCCGTGGTCCATCCCTCTAAGGGCTCTGGTCCGAGGTTCGTCCCTCTAAGGGCTCTGGTCCGAGGTCCGTCCGTTCCTCTAAGGACTCTGGTCCGAGTTCTGGCCAGTTGGACAATTGCATTAAACTCACGTTAATCTTGATGTAAACGTTTTCTTCATATACGTTGTCTCTTCATGTTCCCCACACGTTGTACAGTTATTACCTCCTACTTGGGTTCTGGATCTCTGCCAACTGTTAAGCTTTCTCATGGGCCCTTGGGTGGATCCTCTTCTGAGACTCTAACCACTGTTAAGCTTTATCGTGACCTCATGAATGGACCCTCTTCTGAGATACTCTAACCACTGTTCCCCTTATCACCCTTCTGTCAGCATGAGGCAGTTACCCAGAGATCAACACCCAAATCCTGAAAGGCACCTCAGGTGACCTTTAGAAGGGGACTAGTGGGTCATGGGCCATCCAGCTCATCCCTCTTCTTGCCACTCTAGACATTGTTTTTGGGACTCAGAACTGAAACAGCTGGAATGTGTCTCTGTCACATCAGTGAGCCTGTCTCACCAGCTTAGATCAGCTTAATATCCCTCAGGACCAGCTGGACTCCTTGGCTGTGGCAGTACTCCAAGATTAAAAAGGACTGGGCCTGACTGCTACTAAGAGTGGGATTTGAGCCCTCCTCAAAGGGCAATGTTGCTTCCATGGTAACAAATCCTAACTGGTTTGAAATGCAACTTAAAGACACAGGGACCAGACAAGCATTGCTTCTGGTTCCCTCCCACTCTGGATCCCCTGATCACATGACTCTTCCTTGTTACCTGTACCTCCTTTCTACCCTGTCCTTTAAGTGTTGTGCTTGTTGAACTTCACTCTATACCCAAACAAAATGTTCCATACAAACTCTTCAGTCGTTCTCAACCTACAACAGCTACATTTGTTCCTGATAACATCTGCAAAAAGACCTTTTAGATGCTGTGGAGAAACTCTGGCTAAAGAGGGCCTTCGTCCCTTTCACCCCAGACGAGATACAATTCTTTACATCAGTCGTCTGTTTTCCTGTTCCCTTCCTTTGAATCTCTCTGCTATTTCTAGCTCAGTTTGGCGCAGCTGTCCTGGCAATGGGACCAGTCTCTGTCATCCTGAATCAACTCTGTCTTACTTAGGGTTTTCTTGCTGTAAAGAGACACCATGACCAGGGCAACTCATATAAAGGCTAACATTTACTTGGGGCTGGCTTACAGTTCAGAGGTTTTGTCTATTATCAACATGGTGGAAGCATGGTGATATGCAGGCAGACTTGGTGCTGGAGAAGTAGCTGAGAGTTCTACATCCTAGTTGACAGGCAACAGGAAGAGAATTAAACACATTTCCTCCATCAAGGCTACACCTTCTTCAACAAGGTCACTCTTTCTAATAGTACCATTACCTATGCGCCTCTGGGGGCCATTTTCTTTCAAACCACTATAAACTCTAGGCCCACTTTCTCTCACCTTGGCTCCTCCCTATCCTTCAACCATCCCCAGAAAGCTCAGCTGTAGTCCACAACCAACTACCTGCTTATCACCCTTTTAATATTTATTTTCTAAGGATGGCAATTGCATGGCCCACTGCAGCCAATCAAGTGAAGACTCTTGCTCTGCTTCAGTGGACCCAGACTAGCCCCTCTTCACAGAAAACAGCTATAATGTCCTTGCATTTTGATAGCCTCTCAAGAGTTAGGAATGACAGTTTTCTGCTGAAAGACTACATTTCTCAGCTTCCCTTGAGGACTACAGAAGTTGTTCTGCATCTCCATCCCTAGAAGTCTTCCCAGCCCATCTTACCATGTAGTCATTTTGGCCATCTGCACACATGGGTGACAAATGCTTCTTCACCATAAATAAACATGGTTCCATCTAAGGTCAGACTTTGGTGGGACATCCACCAGAGAAGAGTGCTCGTGCATGGGTTTAAGCCAGTAGAGACTCTTTATCAGATGAATGGTAACTACACTGGGTGTTCAGGATTCCAGCCCGAGCCTTTCTCAAGGTGAGCTTTTAAGCATAAAAAACATGTTTTAGATTGATACACTTCAGTTAACAAGAACAGTTAGCCAGAAGCAAAACTACAGAAGCCAAAAAGCAGGGTTAGTACCTTTGGAGACTTTCTCAGAATTATGTTCTTTGATGGATTAGGTCTTTGTTTTTGTTTTGGCAGGTGTTGAGGTTTTCAACCTGAATGGCACTTCCATCATGGAGTCAGTTGTGCTAAGGTCTGGGCCTGTTATAAGACCACACTTCCCTTTCTTTCTGCCTTCCATCTCTTTACAGCTGCCTTTTAATAATTGAACACAAGGTCACAATCCACAGTGCTCTGGGAGCTGTCCAGTGTGTTTATTTGTAAGATGGGGTAGCAGGCATTTTACCAGCATTGTTAAGGTCAGAGTTTGCCTGGGCCCTGGCAGCTCTAACGTGCCAAGTTTGCCAAATAATCCTTAACAGGCCAACGAGGGAGCTCTTCACTAATAATAGTGAAAAGTTATTATTAGTAAAAATAAAATTAAATAAAACTATTTCACTGTAATAATGAAAAAAAAAAGATTATTCCAGTGTGGTCACATTGGAACAAGCATTGGTGATGGAATAGGTATGTGTCGGGAAACAGCTCTGATAAAGAAATGGCACTCCCCCTCACTGGCTCTGCTCCAGGCTCTCTGGCACAGTGGCCCCACAAGTTGTCAGAACTCTGAAAGGCCTTTAGTGAGTTAGCTCCCCACTCTGAGTAGCACCAGGCTCCCCTCTTTTCCTTCTCTCAGCATGAGATTCCCAAGGAAGTGCCAGTGTTTCTGCGTCCTGTCTCTGTAGTCTATAGCCCAAATGGGGGAGGTGCATGTCTCTTTAAATATCATTCTTGTCAAGTTTGTTGAAGAAGTAGATATTTGGGAGAACAGGAAGAGAGGACTTCCTGATTTTTCAGTTTTTAAGTTTCTAGTGTTTTGTCAGCTTTACGACAATGATCATGTTAATTTGTGAGGCCAAGACAGGAGGATTATGTTGTGGACAACCTGGAATACACAGTAAGTCCAGACTAGCCTGAGCTAGTGTAGGAACCTGCCACCAAACCACACCAAACACAATTAGTTACAGAATGGTTTGTGTGTGTGTGTTTGTATGTTTATTGCTTTTTTGACAAAAGATTTATCATTATGTAGTCCTTGTTGCCTGGAACTCACTATGTAGACCAAACTGGTGTAGAATTCACTATGTAGATGAGGCAGGTGTGAAACTCACTGTGTAGACCAGGCTGGCCTCAATCTTGTGATCCTCTTGCTTCTGTCTCTTGAGCACTGGGATTAGAAGCATACAATACCATTGTCAGGTTGGTTGTATATTAAATATACCCTTTCATAAAACTCAGCCCTGGCTATCCTGGAACTCACTCTGTAGACCAGACTGGCCTTGAACTCAGAAATCCACCTGTCTCTGCCTCCCAAGTGCTGGGATTAAAGGCGTGTGCCACCACTGCCCAGACAGCATGATGCCTTAAACTGCGGTCCAGCTAGATTTGTAGTTGGCATTGTCCTGAAGCTTTCCAGGCAAAGCAGGGATTTCCTGTCATATCTTACCAGGACCTACGTAGAAACAGGGTCTAATGCTGGGATACACCACCTCCATAGTTGCCCCCACTTCCTCTGAAGTCATACCAGCCATTGCTCCTGCGATGTGTCCTCCCCTGTACCCAATGCTGGGAACCTCCACCAAACCTTCTCTCAATGTGCCAGTCAAGCTTGAATATAGGACACATCTTTGGGCTCTTCTTGAAACTCCCCATAAAACCAGGCTGAAGAGCAGACCGTGGCCACCCTTCAGAACCAATGGGGAGTTCATCTCTCTGAAGTCCTGAGACCTTTCTCCAAGTCCTTTCTTCAGCAGTGGGGATCCGGGCCAGTCAGGGAAGCTAGGTGTGAGGAGACAGCTGGTAGTCTATGGGAGCCTAGGCTTCTGCTAGCTTGGGGAGGCAACTTGGGAGACATCTGGATTATGGTGGGAGTGGCAGTAGGGGTATGTATGCCTGTTTGTATGTGTGTGTGTGTGTGTGTCCACATCTGTGACATAGCTAGTCCTCCTGTACCCTCCCCTGCTTCACCTGTTACAGTTCTAGAAATGCTGCAGTCCCTCTTGTTGGCTGAGAGAACTCATCTTCTTTATGAACAGCTAGCTTGCATGCAGGAGGAAACAGGGGTGAGGTAAATCTTCGTGTTAGAAGATATACGAATCTGTCCTGGTCAGAGAACTCATCTTGACCTGTGAGGTGAAATATGGGCCCTTAGCTACAACGGCGTCCTGTGCATTCTGCTGTGGCCCAGTGACTTAGGCTGCCATGATCTAACCCTGGGTACCCCCTCTGCAGTGGAACCAGTGAAGCCAGTGCCAGGTGAGGACCTAAATAGAAAACTGTCATTTATGATTTAATGTTTCTGTGTGGGTTGTTTGTCAGCACTGAAGTGAAGCTGGGGAACAATAGTGGCCTTCATGGTCTCAGAGTCTAGCTTCCATAGTCAAAGGGACTTTGGTCCTCCCAACGACACCTCCCTTATATGATACTTATGGACATATCTTCACATCTCTGAGAATTCCAGTTGTTTTGTCTTTTTCTGAAAAAAAGATATAACTACCATGGACTTATAATCCAGTCCCTTCTGTAAAAGAGAGAGGATCAGTAGGCAATAAATGAATTCATTCTTTAGAACAGATTGTAAATATACTAAAAGAGTACAGCAGAATGAATGACAAGGAGAGCTCTTCCCCAGGGGGAGGGGCTTTGTAGTGGAGGGGTCTCCATTGGAAAGAAACCCTTTCTACAGTTAGGGTGAGTTTCTTTACATACAGCTTCCTGGCATTGTAATTCATTCATGGGAAGGAGGATGGCTTAGGCTGAGTTGTATCCGTTCTTAAGGGGTTGGCATGAGGATGGCTTAGACTGAGTTGTATCCATTCTAAGGGGTTGCCAGGAGGACGGCTTAGGCTGAGTTGTATCCATTCTAAGGGGTTGGCATGGGGCATTGTGCATGTTCTTCCCAGTTGTGCAGCCTCTGCCATGCACATAAGACCATGCAAATAGTGGCAGCCCTGGTTCAAGGGTCTGGTTCCAGGGCACTGGGCTGCAGCTCTGTGCTAGAGTTTGTAGCATTCGGAAGCTAGCAGTTGGAATTCTGGATCATGTGTGTGAAGATTTTCTAATGGGGGGCCAACTGGTCTTTTCTTAATGGCCTCCATTCATTATCACCACCATGACTATGATTCCTAATCAGAAACTACAGTAGTGCCGCATATCTGAGGAACATCTGGTCTAATCCAATTTACCTCAAATCCTGCCCATGCTCCCTTAGTTCCACTAATGCCAGTGATGTTTGTACTAGTTACAGATGCAGGGGTGGGGGTTCGGCAAATTTTCTGACTGACCCCCATTTCAGTCTCCTGAAGGCGCTCATGGATGTTCCATGCAGCAGGGTCCAAATTCTGTGTCTTGAAAAAAAGACTTGACCAAGACACAGCAGGGTAGTGGCGAAAGCAAACCCTGAGCAAAAGTGAGGGAGAGTGAGTGGAATGGGAGCAGGCTCCAGCGAGCAGCACCCAGGGCACCCAGTGACCTTTTATTATTAAAGTCATCCCCTCCTTTCAACTCAGATCTCCACCCCCATCTAACGGGATAATTTTCAACACAACCCTCTCCATGGCACCTGCCCTACCAGCTCCTCGTCATATACTGTGATTTTCCTCTCAGCCTCTTGTTGCTTCTGCTCCAGCTTTGCCTGCAGTCAGGCTTGTTTCTTTTACCCTTGACCACAATATGAGGCTCCTTGGTGAATGAGAAAGCACAGAAGTTGTGCTAGGAAGTTCCTGGAGAAACCAGGCTTAACTCTACGCATGCATCATTTCCATGTCACATGCCACACACACAAACATACACACACACACACACCATACACTCTACATACTACATATAGCACAATACCCCCATCACTCCAACACACACAGATACACAACCCACCACACACATACCACACACCTGCAGGGCAACTTCCTGTCTTAGGGTTTTACTGCTGTGAACAGACACCATGACCAAGGCAACTCTTATATAAGGGCATCATTTAATTGGGACTGGCTTACAGGTTCAGAAGTTCAGTCCATTATCATCAAGGTGGAAGTATGACAGAATCCAGATAGGCATAGTGCAGGAGGAGCTGAGAGTTCTACATCTTCATCTGAAGGCTGCTAGCAGAATACTGACTAGTATACAGCTAGGACAAGGGTCTTAATTAAGCCCATGCTCACAGTGACACACCTACTCCAACAAGCTCACACCTCCTAATAGTGGCACTCCCTGGGCCAAGCATATACAAACCATCACATTTCATCCCCTACCCCCCCCCCCCATAGGCTTGTTCAAACACATGAGTCTATGGGGGCTGTACCTACCTGAAGGGCTAGAGAATTTTAGAATTTTAAAATAGGAGCATTTAATAGAAATGTGTCAGTAGGAGTGTATAATGTATAACCTTTACCTAAAAGGGCATGGAAAACCTCTGTAAAGAGCCAAGAATGTAGACTAGCCAGTTCCAGGAACCTGGCTAACTCAGAACCTCAGGGCTCTGGTTCCCGATACCTGCCCCTCCTGACTGATCCACAATGAGGGTGGAACTAGGAATGAAGGTCAACTGGTTCACGAGGCTCTCCACCCTGCCGACAGATAGATGAAGATTACATTCCTAGAAGGAATATGTTCCCCTCCCTAACTGACTGAATACCTTGGGTTGGGTCCCTCTGAAATTTTCCACTGTTTTTTGTTATGTTTCCTTGGTAACCCCCTTACCCCCCTTAGTTTGTGGTTTTTCCCTTTAAATACCCCTTACTCCTTGTAGTCTGGGTCGAACTCCTCTGGCCTGCAAGGTTACGAGATCGACCCCAGTACTGGCCCTAAACCTCGTGCGCTTGTAGTAAGATCGGTCCCTCGTGAGTTATTGGGTGGTCATGTCTTCCCGAGACTTGAGTGAGGGTCTCCCTAGCTCCAGGGGGTCTTTCATACCCATAGCATAATAAAAAATACAATTAGTCTAACTTCCAGAGCCCCCATAGTCTATAGCAGTCTCAATAATATTAAGTCTCAGGTTCAAGGTCTCTTCTGAGATTTATCTAATCACTTAATTGTAATCCCCAAAGCAAGATAGGAAACCAGCTGGGCAAACTCCAAACTCTGCATCTCCATGTCTGATGGCAAAGCAGTTTTCAGATCTCCAACTTCTTTTTCATCTCCTGTGCCTGTTTCAATCCCTGTTAGTGAAAGACCCCTGGGGGAGACCCCCCACTCAAATCTCGGGAGGACGTACACCCAAGGAGTCACGAGAGACCATCTTGATGTAATTACAAGAGGTATTTTTAATTTCAGGGCGCTCTGGTTTGGCACC
>NW_022196906.1:51516008-51523903 GCF_008632895.1 Mastomys coucha | reverse complement strand
GCCTGAGCTCTTGTCCTGTCTTGCTTGTAATAAAACTTCCTCATGTGATTGCAGCAAGTTCGGTCTCTCATGAATCATTGGGGGTCGCGTCATCCCGAGATTTGAGTAAGGATCTCCCCAGTTCCAGGGGTCTTTCACTTGCTCCTTCCCAGGCCTATGTGGGCCAGCTTGTGATGGATTCTTAGACCCATAACTTTTCTTCCTAGTCAGCACAGGTCTAAAGCTTTAATTTTTCCTTTCATTAGCAGCTTTCCTCAGCAGATAGACCACGGCTCTGGCATCTCGAACATCTTAGGGTCTCATAGGCAACTTCAGTGTCACAGCTTCCTTTTTCAGTGTCTGGGATCCACACACAATCTTCTGGACTCCTCCAAAGGTCTGGCATCATTTCTCCAGCTCTGCCCTCTGTAGCACTCTAAGCTCAGGTTGTTCCACTCCACTACTGCTGCTGTTCTTGGTGATCATCCCACAGTACTGGGATCTCCAAGACACCGGGGTCTTCCTCTGCAACTAGGCTTTATCAGTAGCTCTCATAAGCTCTCTTCATAGAGCCAAGCCTCAACTCCTTTGCATGATCCCTTCAATTCTGAGCTATCAACTACAACTGAGGCTGCACCTTCACCAATGGCCTTCCATGGCCTCTCACAGTGCAGAGCCTCAGCTGCTCTTCATGACCCCTTCATGCCTTCAAAACCAGTACCACCTGGGTGACTCTTACACATTACTAAGTCCTGCTGTAGCATGGGGTATAACCTTGGTTATCTCTGAACCAGCTTCTTTGTGATTTCAGAAAACACTTCCCAGAAGATTTCACCTCAGTGATGCTGGTCTCTTCTTAATCACCACTAATTTCTTAGGTCCAGCTAACCAGCATCAATTGTCCCAGTAGTCCCTTCTATTTTTCACTCTAAACCCAGAGCCACATGGCCAAAGCTGGCAAGTCCTGCTGCTTGTAGGAGCTGGAACATGGCCTGCCTTGTTCTGTATTACATTATTACCAGCTTTCTGGGTTTTGTGGGGTTTTTTTTTTTTTTTTTTTTTTTTTTTTTTGTTTTGAGACAGGGTTTCTCTGTGTAGCCCTGGTTGTCCTGGAACTCACTCTGTAGACCAGGCTGGCCTCGAACTCAGAAATCCACCTGCCTCTGCCTCCCAAGTGCTGGGATTAAAGGCATGTGCCACCAGTGCCTGGCTCAGCTTTCTGTTTTCCAGCTCCTCCACTCCCTAAAGATTTGCTGACCTGGATCTTGTTCTGTAGATTGGCCTTGAACTCAGAGATCTGCATGCCTGGGATTAAAGGCATATACCACCATGCCTGGATTTAAGCTTTTCTTCACCTAGAACTTGCTCTGTCTTAGGCTGGCCCTGAACTCAGAGATCTGCTTGACTTTATCTCCTAGGATTAATGGTGTGTACCACCATGCCTGGATCTGAATTTAGCTGTGTAGGATCTTACCCGAAAGTCTCAGTCTCTTAATCTGCTATCTCCTAGGACACAGAATTCAGCTCCATTTCACTTCCTGGTGCCCTTTAATGCTCAAACCATATATTTTATAGTTTTCCTTTCTAAGATTGCTACACTTGTTCAAAATGTTCTTCATGAGACTTAACCAGAGAATAAAGTCTATGATGGGTGTTTCTGAGACTTCCTTTGTCAGTGCAATTAATCTGAGTCTCCACCTTAGCCTCAGGCAAAGTCTTTAGACAAGGGCAAAAAGTACCACATTCTTCATCAAAATACTGAAAAAATAGTCTCCAGGCCACATATTGAAATTCTCCACTGAAACCTCTAGGGGCAGGCCTGCACAATTCAAATTACTCTAAGGAACAAAGTCTTCCAAATTCCTACTAGGATAGCCCATTAAGCCCCATTTAAAACATTCCACTGCTTTCCAAATCCAAAGTCTCAAAATTTACATTTTTCCAAACAAAAGCACAGTCAGGCCTATCACAGCAACACCCCACTCTCTGGTACCAACTTCTGTCTTAGGGTTTTACTGCTGTGAACAGACACCATGACCAAGGCAAGTCTTATAAAGCTCAACATTTAATTGGCCTGGCTTACAGGTTTAGAAGTTTCTGTCCATTATCATCAAGGTGGGAGCAGGGTAGCATCTAGTCAGGCAGGTAGAGCTGAGAATTCTACATCTTCATCTGAAGGCTGCTAGCAGAATACTCACTTCCAGGCAGCTAGGACAAAGCTCTTAAGCCCACACCCACAGTGACACACCTACTCCAACAAGTTCATGCCCCCAAATAGTGGCACTCTCTGGGCCTGAAAGAACTGGGGAGATCCTTACTCATGTCTCGGGATGATGCGACCACCCAATGACTCACGAGAGACCGAACTTGCTGCAATCACATGAGGTTTATTGGGGATACCGGTACCGGGGTCGATCTCATGACCTTGCCAGTCAGAGGAGTTTGACCTCGAACACAAGAAATGTGGGGTATTTAAGGGAACATCCATAAGCAGGGGGCAGGAAGAGGGTTACCAAGGAAACAGAACATAAACAGTGGAAACTTTCAGAGGGACCTGACCCAAGGTATTCAGTTAGGGAGGGGAACACATTCATTCTAGGAATGTAATCTTCATCTACTGGTTGGCAGGGTGGAGAGCCTCGTAAACCAGTAGACCTTCATTCCTAGTTCCGCCCTCATTGTGGATCATTCAGGAGGGACAGGTATCGGGAACCAGAGCCCTGGGGCTCTTAGTTCCTAGAACTGGCTATTTTATATTTCTGGCTGGCTACAGTGGCCCTCCATGTCCTTTTAGGTAAAGGTTATATACCATACATTTGTATTAAATGCCCTCATTTTAAATTCTAAGATTCTCCAGCCTTTCAGGCCAAGCATATAACAACCACCACACTCCCCATCAATCCTTTAGAGACACCAAAATGCAGCCTGATCTTAAGTGTTCCTCCTACAGAGGGCAGAGTCAATAGCCCAGTTTCTTCTCTCCTCCTCTGGCTTTACTATTTCCATATTTAAAATGTAGTTTTCCCGGGCAGGCGAGATGGCTCAGTGGGTAAGAACACTGACTGCTCTTCCGAAGGTCCTGAGTTTGGATCCCAGCAACCACATGGTGGCTCACAACCACCCATAATGAGATCTGACACCCTCTTCTGGTGCGTCTGAAGACAGCTACAGTGTATTACGCTGGAGTAAGTGGGGCCAGAGTGAGCGGGGCCAGAGCGAGCAGAGGTCCTGAGTTCAATTCCCAGCAGCCACATGATGGCTCATGGCCATCTGTACAGCTACAGTGTACTCATACACATAATAAATAAGTAAATCTTTAAGAAAATAAAAAAAAAATAAAATAAAATGTAGTTTTCTGAAAAGTTTTGTTCACGATCATGGTTTCTTTTGGAGAGTAAGCGGGTGCTTAGAAATCCAGGCTGTGCACACTCTGTGCAGCTGAAAATAGTTGTATGTGGAATGGGAGCGGTACAGGACTTGGGGATGACTGCTTTGCTTTTAATGTATTTTTAAAAGTGGTATTCCACTGTCCTTTCGAAATATGGCTTTCAAAAATGTGTCTCCGTTTGGGCCTTGGGGCCTCCTCAGCTCTATGCTAGCTTTTTCTCCTTGTCTTTGGTCGTTTTCTAGAAGGTTCTAAGTTTACTAAACAGAAGAGAAAGTGACTGAATCTTGACTTCCCTCTAGCCATCCCTGCCCAGGGCTGCTTTAATCTGAGACTAAACCCTTGTGTCTGCCCCTCTCTCTGCTCTGGCCACACTGGCCAGGACATGGCTCATGAGAATCTGGATTACCTCCATCTTCCTGCACCCCTGCCCCTCTGCTCCTGTCCACTGTGTAGTCCAGTCACGTGGCTGGGGGTTGTGTTTCAATACTCTGAGGGATACCTCAACTTTCCCCATCTCTCTCTACAACTTAATTTCTTCACAGTATATGTTCCTGCTGGATGGCCACTCATCTTTTAGGGTAGCCCTCCAGGTTTGGTTCACTGTGGTGTACCCATACCCTTGGCCACACAGGCACAGCAAACACCAGCAACAGAATAAATGCATCCTGCAGAATTTCAGTTGGCGCTGTACTAGGCTGTGGGGGGCTCAGGCACCACATGCTCGCTAGGCCCAGTAGCTGCTGAATTTGCTATGACACCCCACCTGCTCCCAGGATACCTTTTCTCTAGAACATGACACCCAACTTCTTACCCAACATCTAAGATAGACATGTGACAGGTGTCCCAGAATTTCCATAGTCAAAGCTCAGCCCCTGAACTTTCTCCATGAGTCTGCCCACTAGAATCTTTCCCACATCTGTTAAAGGAGAATCTACTTTTCCAGTCAATGGAAAGCTCTTTTATGGCAAAGACACCCAGCTTTCATTTAAGGTCTGAATCATGGGGATATTTGCTGGCCCAAGCAGTGGGCTTAGTCAATGGCAAGATGTGAGTGCTTGAAGCAGGTAGGAAACAGCAAAGGCACAGGAGAAAGGGACCCCAGCTTTAACGCCCCAGAGACTCCCAGCTTGTTCCCCCTATAACAGTCCTGTGGCACACCTAAGGGCAGGAAAGCTTAGGCTGAGCCTCTGAAGTCAAAGCCAGGTCCAGTAGGAAAGCCCAGGCATCCTCCTCTCTAGGCGGAAGTTAATGGAGTCAGGTGGCAGTGGGTCACAGCGGAGGGAGGACGGAAAAGAAAAAGCAAAGATGCCAAGGGGTACATGGAGTCAGGATGCTGCTTCTGCCTTGGACTGGCCATTCTACCCGTGTGCCCCACCCCAACCCCAGCTTGGTATTCTTATTGAGCCTCAATTTCTACTTCTGTAACCTAGGGTTGGAATGAGGGTCTTCTTCAGCATCCTTTTCAGGGTTCCTCTGCCCCTGTGTGCTGGCTGTTTTTGTGTGTCTACAAGCTGGAGTTATCACAGAGAAAGGAGCTTCAGTTGAGGAAATGCCTCCATGAGATCCAACTTGCTTCTTGGTCATGATGTTTGTGCAGGAATAGACATCCTGACTAAGACACCCTGTCACTCTGAATCCCAATGTACCCCCCTATTCATCTGGGATGGTCAGGCTGACTGAGGCAGGAAGAATGGGAAAACCCTGGTGACCATGGGTCCTATACGGTCTGCAGCCTGGTAAATGACTCAGGCCCAGCCAGGAGGAGAAAGCATCCCTGGCCAGGGAAAAGTGCTAGAGGCAGGATCAAGGCTTTGGGGCAGCTCCCTTGGACTGACATGGGTAGAGCTAGTTGGTGGCCAAAGACAGCACAAATGTGCCAATGGTCCTTGCTGCCTTTTGTACTCCCTTACCTGGGCTTGTCGTTCTGTCATATCGCCACCAGAGGGCAGGGAAAGACCAAGTTTCTGGCTTTCTTTTTCTTTTTCTTTTTCTTTTCTTTTCTTCCTTCCTTCCTTTCTTTTCTTTTTTTTCTTTTTTGGTTTTTCGAGACAGGGTTTCTCTGTGTAGCCCTGGCTGTCCTGGAACTCACTCTGTAGACCAGGCTGGCCTCGAACTCAGAAATCTGCCTGCCTCTGCCTCCCAAGTGCTGGGATTAAAGGTGTGCGCCACCACTGCCCGGCTCTTCCCACTATCTGCCCCCTCTCCCACCTCAGCCTGCTGCAGGGTCTCTGTGGGTTCTGGGGTATCCTCCACCTCTGTTTTTGTTCTTGTTTGTTTTGTTTTGTTTTGTTTTCAAGACAGGGTTTCTCTGTGTAGCCCCGGCTGTCCTGGAACTCATGCTGTAGACCAGCCATGATACCCACTTTCTACTCAGGACCAGAAGTGCTGCCTAGGTTCTGTGGCCGTTCTGTGCCAGCCATGCTTAGCTTTCTGAGACCGAGGTTTTCTTTTTCCTGGGCTAAGGACTAGTCCTGGGGACTGGAACTAAGGGGCAGTCATCTGAGAGAACTTTCACAAGTCCAGTCTGTCAACGGGACCCACACACTCCTTCTCCCATGGTTCTCTGCACCATTTCCTGCATGATTTCCCTTCAGAGGCTGTCTTTCATGGGTCCCTAGTAGATCCCAGGGAAACGATTCTCACTCCTACCCCTTTCCTGCTCACTCCCTCCTGCATACGCTCCATTTTGACCTGTGGTGTCTTCGTCACTACCTAACTCCTGTGTTGGTGTCATGGCCTCTCCCTGGGTCCCTTCCTGATAGCATAGCAGCTAAGAGGGACAGCGGTAGATTTGGTACAGCACCCTCCACCCCTTTCCATGTTTCAGGTACCCTGAACTAGGTGCCAGCTGGGGAAAGCCAGACAGCTTTACGGTGCATCTGCTGTGTGTGAGATGCTGGAGCCCTTGATGATGCTCTGTAACCTCCAGCCCTGGACCAGGGATAAGAGTCTGTCAGGTGTGGCTCTTGCAAAAGAGAAGGCTGCTGCTGCTTCAGGTACACACCTCTTTGGGCTAGGGCTGTAGTTTAGACAGCAGAGTCCAGGTGCAGAGAGCATGCTGGTAGGCTGTGAGGTGCTCAGCAGGCAATTACGATGTGCACACGAGATTTGTCTTTCCAATAGACTCAGTTTATTCTGAGCACAAACATTTTATGGTTTGTTTATTGAGGTAGGATTTCTCTATTATGTGGCTCTGACTGTCCTGAAACATACGATGTCAACCAGGCTAGCCCTAAATTCACAAAGGTCTATCTGCTTCTGTATCCTGAGTGTTAAGTTGTATGTTGGCCACCACACCCAACACACAAACATTTCATAGAATCCCATGGTAATCTAAAGATTAAACAGGCATTTCCCCAAACAGGAAATGGTTGGGCAGGAAATGCTACAGCGTTCTGCTAGAGCAACCCCTAGTGGGGAAGGCCCAGGAGCAGGCTCTGTCGATGTCCACCATGAGGTTCTTCAGGTCTGGCAGGATGGGAAGATGGCACTGGTGGAGGTTCAAATGGTCCTTGAGAGCACTGGCCAGCACCTAACCCTGACAGGCCTGCATGTGGGAGCTCAGCAGCAGTGCTGGAAGTTAGGTGGTTGCCAAAGCCAGGCTCACACACAGAGGCCAAGCCAGTCTCAAAGTCCTCTTGTGGATGGATATCATCAGCACAGAGGCTTGGAAGGGGCCACTTCCAAAGTTTCAAGGCTTTTGAGTTTGTTTTGTTTTGTTTTTGGGTCTTTGAGACAGGGTTTCTCTGTGTAGCCCTGGCTATCCTGGATCTCACTCTGTAGACCAGGCTGGCCTTGAACTCAAAGATCCACCTGCTTCTGTCTCTGCCTCTGCTTGGGATTCAAGGAGTGTGCCACTAAAGTTCCAATGTCTATATTATTTGTATCAAAATTGGCCAAAGTCCCTATTTTTGAATCATTTCCTTGGGCAGTTGGGGCTCACAGCTAAAGGCTGATTCATTAACATAGCCATGCCACCTTGGGGGTAGTTCATTAGCATATCAAGGCCCATTTTGGACTTGGCTCATATCCAAGGCACCTTATGGCCTGTCCATAAATGCTAATGTTGGGGGAGGGGTATGCTCCTATCTTACAAGCACTGCATTACTTCAAGTTACACAGAATGAGTTTGCTTCTATTCCTAACACCAGGTCCCTGGGAGAGTAAGAAGAGCGGGCAATGGCTGGTTCACCTCTGTTGGCCTGGGATCCTTAGGAAAGCAAAAAGCTGCAGAGCGTTGGCTGCAGGTCTGTGAAACTAGCAGCAGAGAGACTGAAGCAGGAGGGTTGTGGATAAACAAAACTCAAAACCATAGAGAAACCAAGTGCACTTCCCCTGCCAATGGTCAACAGAGAAACACAGAGAGGAAAGGAAAGGGGAAGGGATGGGGAAGGAGGAGAGGAAGGAGGAAGTGAGACAGGAGAGGGGAAGGAGGAGAGCAAGGAGGAAGTGAGACAGGAGAGGGGAAGGAGGAGAGGAAGGAGGAAGTGAGACAGGAGAGGGGAAGGAGGAGAGGAAGGAGGAAGTG
>NW_022196906.1:51505472-51515769 GCF_008632895.1 Mastomys coucha | reverse complement strand
TGAGACAGGAGAGGGGAAGGAGGAGAGGAAGGAGGAAGTGAGACAGGGAGGGGAAGGAGGAGAGGAAGATGGGGGAAGTAAGCAGCTTTAAGATTTCTCAGTCAAGGGTGCCAGGGCAAGACAGGGGAAAGTTAGTTTCTTCCTGCTCAGGACTGGTGACAGGGAGCAAAGTGGAGACAAACATGGCTGAAAGAAATTAAATAGTGACTGATAACACAGGAGAAGACTATCTATAAAAACTTGGCAAGAGAGCTGGCGAGATGGCTCATCGGGTAAGAGCATTGCTTTTCCGAAGATCCTGAGTTCAGATCCCAGCAACCACATGGTGGCTCACAACCACTCGTAATGAGATCTGACGCCCTCTTCTGGTGCATCTGAAGACAGCTACAATGAATTACGCCGGGGCCAGAGCGAGCAGGGCTGGTAGAGGTCCTGAGTTCAGTTCCCAGCAGCCACACACATGATGGCTTACGGCCATCTGTACAGCTACAGTGTACTCATACACATACATAAAATAAGTAAAATAAACCTTTTTTTAAAAAAAAAAAACTTGGCAAGAATACATGTGTGTTCCACTGATCCTTAGGAGACATGTCTGAGCCAGAAACCAGCAAGACATCAGTTGTGGTAGATAGCAAATGCTTTATTAAACTTGTTCACACTACTGAGTATGTGAGAATTGCATTTTGGGAGAAAAGGGGCAAAGGGAACCTATTCTTTTTTGTTTTGTTTTGTTTTTTGTTTTTGAGACAAGGTTTCTCTGTGTAGCCCTGGCTGTCCTGGAACTCACTCTGTAGACCAGGCTGGCCTCAAACTCAGAAATCCACCTGCCTCTGCCTCCTAAGTGCTGGGATTAAAGGAGTGCACCACCACTGCCCGGCTGGGAACCCATTCTTTATCTATGGTAGGAAAAAGCCATCAGTGGGTCTAGGGATCCAGAAAGACAAACACTGGAGCTTGGGGGCGATGTAGAGAAGCAAATGCATTAACGCGAGTGAAATCCATATGTACACCTGCAGCAACCTCCACGCCTATCTGTATGTGCAAATACGCATTTGTTTTTTTTACAGGTTTAGCTCTTTATCGGACATGCTAACAAAAGAGGTTTAGTCAAAACGATCAAAGCCCATGTCACCTTGCAGCTCCCTGGATTCTTTGCTTTCACCTTCTCTGTGCTGAGGCAGCAGAGGTGGATGGGGCGGGACCACCTGCTGGTGTGAGGGGGCAGGCATTGCAGATGCATTGGAGATTGCAGATTAGGTTCCCAAGGCTGATGCTGGCCGTTGCCTTTGCAAGCAAACCAGGCCAGAGAGGTTCAACATTGACATCAGCTGCATTCATGGGGGAGTTGATCTCATGATGTAGGCAAGTTCGGATACTGAGGCCATGTTGTGGACTGCCCCAGTGCTAGTCCACAGATGCGCTGAAGGTTTCACCCCAGCACAGCCTTAGGTTCTTTGGAAGAACCAAGTGCCCTTGGTGATAGCTGAGGAAAGGGGCAAACATGTACTTTGTTCACTTATAGAAAATGCTTTTGTAAATGGCAAGAAAACAAAATCTAGCACAGATGTTCCTTTGCTTATGATGCTCTTCTGCTGGACCTTTTCTAGTTATCTGAGATGTAACTTCCTGAGTACCTGGGTGATACGATATAATGAGTTTCAACATCCCCACAAACATTATCACGCTTGTGTTTGGTAACACAGATTCATTTCAGCAGAACACACTAGGGGAAATCTAGACATAGCATTTAGTTTATAAATTCCTTCATCCAGGAAAATCCACAAGACTATTGTCTTAGAGTTTCATCGCTGTGAAGAGACACCATGACCCTGGTAACTCTTATAAAAGAAAGAATTGGGGCTCAAGTACAGTTTCAGAGGTTTAGTCTGTTATAATCATGATGTAGCATGGTAGCACACGGGCAGACACGATGGCACATAGTCAGGAGCTGGAGAAGGAGCTGAAAGTTCTACATGTGAATCCACACAAAAAAAGGAACAGAGAGACTCTGGGCTTGGAATGGGCTTTTGGAATGTCAGACTCCACCCATAGTGACATATTTCCTCCAACAAGACCACATCTCCCTTCTAATCCTTTCAAATAATTCTACTATCTAGTGACCAAGGTTTCAAGTCTATGAGCTTCTTGGAGGCATTCTCATTGAAACCACCACAGAGGTCTTAAAAAGCACATCTTTTCTTTTCCTTTTATTTTTGGTTTTTCGAAACAGGGTTTCTCTGTGTAGCCCTGGCTGTCCTGGAACTCACTCTGTAGACCAGGCTGGTCTCGAACTCAGAAATCAGCCTGTCTCTGCCTCCCAAGTGCTGGGATTAAAGGCATGTGTGCCACCACTACCCAGCTTCCTTTTTTTTTTTTTACTCTAAAAAAGGGCCATGTGTGGGAAATATTGTGGACTGTAAAGGCAACTAAATCCATTTTAGTCTGTATCTAAAATGTATAATAGATTATACTATTTTCTTTGTTTATTTTGCTTTTTCTTCGTTTTACTTTATTAAGAAACATAGGAACCAGGCAGACCTTTTAGAGTGCTTTGCTTTCTTCTTAAAACTTAGGGGTTTTCCCCCTTTGATCGTGAGCCTTAATGGAATTCCATTTAACCCCAACTTAATTGAACATCATGTGAAATCTTTCTATGGGCTTGCTTATTACTAGTACTGAGGCACTTAAGCACAAAACCATTCTATTGATATTTACATTCAGTTGAATTGGGGTATTGTACTGGCTGGTTTTGTGTGTCAATTTGACATAGGCTGGAGTTATCACAGAGAAGGGAGCTTCAGTTGGAGAAGTGCCTCCATGAGACCCAGCTGTGGGGCATTTTCTCAATTAGTGATCAAGGGGGTAGGGCCCCTTGTGGTTGGTGCCATCCCTGGGCTAGAAGTCTTGGGTTCTGTAAGAGAGCAGGCTGAGCAAGCCAGGGGAGGCAAGCCAGTAAGGAACATCACTCCATGGCCTCTACATCAGCTCCTGCTTCCTGACCTGCTTGAGTTCCAGTCCCGACTTCCTTGGTGATCAACAGCCATGTGGAAGTAAGCTAAATAAACCCTTTCCTCCCCAACTTGCTTCATGGTCATGATGTTTGTGCAGGAATAGAAACCCTGACTAAGACAGGTATAAATGGAGAATAAAAGACTATCTTAAATCACATAGTGTAACTTAGTTGGGAATATACATTCTCAACAAATATTGAATATGAGGCTATTATTATCCCTGGCAATGCAATCTAAGAGCCCCAAATGAAACTGTCTGGAATTGGCACAAGTTTTGAACACAGAGCTGCCTTGAATCCATCTCATCCGACCATTGCAGATCAGGATGTGCTGTGTTCACTGACAACACAGGCCCCACCAGCCTTCCAGTAGGAAGTAATCATGATGAATCCATCTCCCACCTCCTCCATAGTGGACCAGCATGCATCACTTGCCCTGCATTGTAGTGTAGATGAGATGGTACTTCATTGTTTCACATAAAGCCCTTAATTTAGAAATATTTTGAGGGCTAGGCTTAGTACTGAATCTGCTAACGGTCCTTGCTGCACAAGAGCCTTTGGCAGGAGGATCATTGGGACTTTGCAATTCAAGGGGAGTCTGGGCGACAAAGTAGCCCAAATCTTTAACTAAGTGTCTTTTTGCTTCCTGTAGTCACTGCTTTCCCATTGCCATGCTGAGACTGCTCATTTCCATCCAGATAACTGGGTCCCACTTTTTACTGTTTTTTTTTTTTTTTGATTTAATGATCGATGAAATTTCCTTTTAGTATTTGATTATATAAAGGGGGTGGGGTGGGGCAGAGAATGAAGGTGCTCACCCACTAAGGTGTTCATGTGGAGGGCAGAAAACTATTTCAGTTGTTGATACACAGTTGTGGGAAATATTAAAAGGAAACCACCCCACAAGCTCTCTTGCCCTGCAGGTACCATCTGGCCTCATCACTTTGTCCTGGCAGGGTCCTGCTATTTTCTCCCAGCTAGCAAGGTCATCTCCTTTATATGCAATCTTCTACACACCCAACAGTCAGTCATTTAGCACCTAGTTACCAGGTAAAAACATGACTATTAAGGCTTAATTATCCAATCAGGTTTATATATAAATAAGATCACAATTTATAATATAACAATTTCAAAGCCAAATGATAAAGACAATATTTTAACCCAATTATTCTAACCTTGTAAAAACTTTAGCTACCTGTGGCTGTTTAAAACCACGTGGGCAGGGGCTGGTGAGATGGCTCAGCGGTTAAGAGCACTGACTGCTCTTCTGAAGGTCCTGAGTTCAAATCCCAGCAACCACATGGTGGCTCACAACCCTCTGTAATGAGATCTGATGCCCTCTTCTGGTGCATCTGAAGACAGCTACAGTGTACTCATGTATATAAAATAAATGAATAAATCTTAAAAAAAAACCAGTTCCCTCTTTCCTATTATACATACTTATATGTGTACATGTATATGTATTATGTTATGTACATAGTATATTACATGTATGTGTTATATTATATATACATAAATGTATAATATATGTATATTTTAAAGTATTATGTAGGTTACATATATTATATGTGTGTGTGTGTGTCTCAGCGGTTAAGAGCACTGACTGCTCTTCTGAAGGTCCTGAGTTCAAATCCCAGCAACCACATGGTGGCTCACAACCATCTCATAATGAGATCTGATGCCCTCTTCTGGTGTGTCTGAAGACAGCTACAGTGTACTTACATATAATTAATAAATAAATAAATAACTCTTAAAAAAACCATGTGGGCTCTGGATCGTCTTCCCATGCCTTCATGATGTTTTTTTTTCTGCCTCTCCTGCCCTCTGACCTCTCTCACTCCTAAACTTCTAGCTCCACCTCTCTATTCCTGTCCAATCACAGGCCTGTCACTGCCCTAATGTGACTGGACAGAGAGAATGCTGCAACAGTACACTAAGAAGAGGAGAACTGAAAGCCAGGGTGCATGGCCAATTGAACTAGCACTTAGGTCCCATACCAGTCAGGTAGCAGGCAGGCTTAGGTACAGGGGTCCCCTAAGCATCCACATTTGTCAGTCTGGGAGACATTGTGCAGATTAATCACGATTTGCCTCTCTGTTCTTTGAGACCGTTTAGAAGGTGGATGCATACTCTGAGATCCTCTAGTGGAAAAATTTATCTCCCCTGTTGTGTGAGACATGAGGAATTAATTTCTCCTATAGATAGGGTTTTCCTGGTCTGGCCAGGTCTTATTACTTCCCTATGCATTTTTATTCGGTAATGAGGCTAGCATGAAGTTTATTTTGGTGGGGTCTGTGTCCCATCCAAGGGCAAGGGCACTGCGTGAGTCTGGGGCTGTTCTCTCACGCAAGTGTATCTGCAAACACCATGCATGGCTGGCAGAGAAACGATTCATGTGAAGCATGGTTCATCATGGCTTAGCCAGTTTGGTTCAAACTTCTGGACTCTGACCTGAGCAGTTTTCAACCCATCTTATCCAAACTGTTTCCATAATCAGCTTTTTAGAAAATATACCCAACTTTTAATATTATTTTATACTAAATAAACTTTAAGTTTACTTTAAACTTGGTTTTTAAAGTATTTTATTGGCATTGTTATTTTGCCTACAGGTATGTCTGTGCTGGATCCCTGGAACTGGAGTTACAGACCGTTCTGAGTGGCCATGTAGGTTCTGGGAATTGAACCCAGGTTCTGGGAATTGAACCCGGGTCCTGGCACAGCCACATCCACTGGAAATGGCAAAAGTCATGAAGCCAGCACAACTGTTTGACACAGTGCCAGCAAAGCTGAGCCGAATGCTGTGATCACTGTCATTCTGTCTCTCACTTTCAGGTTCTGGTCTCTCTGTGCTGCATTCTTGGGGATTTTCTTCATTATGATCTATTTTATGTCTTTTTCTGAGAAAATTATGTCTGAGTCTTTTTTAGGAAAATAACTTTATCTGGCTACTATTTGGAAGTCTTCCTTATGCCCTGGAGATCATTAAGCACAGATTAAACACATAGCTAGATGAGGTTCTTACTCCAGAAATCCTCTTGGGGTATCCACCCCTAAGCAAACCCAAACAGCCTGACCCAATTCTTCCTCCCTTAGCAGACTCTTCTCAGGAAGCCCCCCTACTCCTCACCCCAGCAGGGTCCCCTGGAAGAGGTTAGTGCGTTTAATCGCTAAGCCACCTCTCCAGTCCCCAAACTTGATTTAAGTTACTCACTTTAGGTTTAACTTTGACAACTTATATAGAAGACTATGTAATAGGAGATATAAATTGCTCGCTCTCTCCTCAATCCTGTCTCTGTAAATTAAACACATTTGTAGTTAGCATGACTACAAGAGCAGTCAGTATTCTTAACTGCTAAGCCATGTTTCTTACGTTTTATGAAACAGCTGGTATAATGCGGTGGAGGGGAGCACCCCAGTGGTCTGACAGAGGCGTTCTCCCCCCCCCCCCGCACCCCTCCCTTCAGGAATCACCATGTTGCCACAGGCCTAGTATGAAGAAGGTTTATTGGTGGGGGAAGGGAAGGAACCTGGGAGAAAACTGTTCTCCCGGGTAAGAAGGTAGCAGCAGAGAAAAGCCGCTGGGGGCGGGGTGGGGGCGGGGCGGGGCGGGGCGGGGTGGGGTGGGGTGGGGACAGAGAAGGACAGAAAGAGGAGAGGGGAAGAGAGGAAGAGACCACATGGAGACAAGAAGAAAGAGAAGATGGAGATAGAGGGTGAGAGAAGGGGAGAGAGGAGGAGAGAGAAAAGCTGAGAAGCTGAGCAGTCTGTTTTATAGGCTTGGCTCCTGGCTCTTCTCTAACAGGCAACAAGCTGTGGCTAAAGAGCTGTTGGGTGGTGGAGCCTAGAGGAGCTGCTAGTAATCTCACCAGCTCAAGCTTTTATATATACTTAATTGAAGCTCTTTTAGTACCAAAATAAACTTTAAACTATAAATATAGTCCATGGAGAAATTGGGAACTACATTTGTGGGGGGTCCCTGTGAAAGGACAACATAAACCCCATTTGTTTCCATTTTAGGACCTGGCGTTTCAAAAAAAAAAAAAAGACAGACAGTAAGGCACCAGCTCTAGAAACAGACCTTAAGTCCCAGAAAGCAGACCATAAGACACCAGTCCCAGGGACAGACCATAAAATCCAAAACAAGAACATAAACCACCTCCCAAAGAACAGCCTGGGGGTAATCACAAAAATGAGGAAGTACCTTATCTCAGAACGGGCCATCTGTGTTGGGCATCTTATCCTATGGTTAAGTGTTCATGACAGGAATGCAGGCGACTGACCACCTGTGACTCCCTAGCACCCACCAATGAAATTTTAGATTACCTAATCCTTCTAGAGAGTTCCTCCAGTTCCCTATACGAAGACCTGCGCGCCTTTGTCTGGGGTCGCCATTTCACAGAATAGCTGACCCCCACATGCAGAATAAACTCTGTCTTTCCATATTGAGTCTGGGGTCTTCCTTCAGCAGATTTTGGACACTTCCACCTGCAAAGGCCATGGCCAGTGGAGTAACAACCCATGTGAAGAAATATGATTCAATATGACTTAGCCAGTGTTGGTTCAAACTTCTAGAGTCTAACCTGGAGCAGTACATTTTGACATGTTTAAGCACGAGGGAAAAAGTTTTCTTGTGACAATGATGGCATGGCTTCACTGGAAACTCTTTTGCACAGTCTCTGTGACTTCTTCCATAAAGGTGGGTTGTACCCACTGAGAGCAATGCTCAGGATGAGGGTCTGCAGAGGAAGGGTCTGGGACAAGCATGGTCACCTGTTTTGCAAAGTACATGGGACCTCTCTCATAAGAATGGGTCCAATTGACTGAGAAACAATACTCAGGAGTCAGAGGAGTCTGAGATAAACATAATCGTTTGGGGATTCTAATGAAGAGAATTGGCCCTACAGATAGCAAAGATAAACTACACCCATTCCCAGCTTCCCAGGGAATCCCTTCTGTTGATGAGGTCCTCTCCTCCCCTGTTTAACATTCCTGTTTTCCCTAGAGCTCTCTGTGAGTAGAAAGACCTCATGCCCTCCACATTCATTCTCCAGGTACTTTTATTAAATGCACAGTTAATTATTACCATAGTTTTTTTTTAATGATAACGCTTTAGTTTTTTTCAGATTTGTCTTCTTTTTTCTTTTCTTTTCTTTTTTTTAATGGACTGAGCTAGGTGTTAGCTTTAATGTTTTTTTTGCTTGTTTTAAGATTTGTTTATTTATTATATTGTAAGTATATGTAGCTGTCTTCAGACACTCCAGAAGAGGGCGTCAGATCTTGTTATGGATGGTTGTGAGCCACCATGTGGTTGCTGGGATTTCAACTCAGGACCTTCGGAAGAACAGTCAGTCAGGGCTCTTAACCGCTGAGCCATCCCTCCAGCCCCTTCTTTTTTCTTTTTTAAAAGATTTATATATTTATTTATTTTATGTATATGAGAACACTGTCGCTCTCTTCAGACATACCAGAAGAGGGCATCAGATCCCATTTCAGATGGTTATGAGCCACCATGTGGTTGCTGGGAATTGAACTCAGGATCTCTGCAAGAGCAGTCAGTGCTCTTAACTACTGAGCCATTTCTCCAGCCCCCTACCATAGTTTTTGTTATAACCCACTTTCTCTAAATGATTTGTTGTGGAGTTTGAGACCTCTGGGAAAAAGACCACAGACTCAATTCTATTCTAATTTAAAAGATTTATCCATTTGATGCTAGCAGGACAACAGTCTTAGAACCAAGACTGTTCTAAGTCTTGTTCTAACAAGTCTCAGGCATGTCATGAAGGGGAGGTGTGGGAAACGGTTTTAAAAGGCTAAAACCACAAGAAGACCATCAGTATCTACCCAAGCAAAGGAGCCTGCTCTGTCAAGGCCACACCACACGATCCCTGGCTGTCTGCATAAGTAAGGTTACAGAAGCCAAAAGCAGCCATGTTCTTCTCACCTCAGAGCAGGTCATTGGGACTGTGTGTTCCTGGGTGGGGGCCACTAAGTCAGGGTTGTTTTCTGGGAGCTAACTCATCCTCCTGGAACTTTGAGTCATTAGGTACTAAGATGGTGGCCTAGCATCAAATGGAGTTTCTCTGCTCTGCTTCTACAGTTAAAGCTTAACAAAGCTGGCAAAGGTATGTGATTAGACATGCATCTTCAGGTCGGACTTTGTTAAATCTCAAACATGTACCAGTCTTATGTCATAAGCCTGTGTAACTTAGACCTGTGAGTTGGTTTTCATGGTCTTGTCTACATCTGTTATTTTTCATTCTTAGGACAATATCTTATTTTTTTATCACACAAAATCCACCCTTATCCAAAATATCCTTGTTAACCCCTTTTTTAAAAAAAAATATGTATTTATTTATTTTATGTATTTAAGTTCTGTAGCTGTTTCCAGACACACCAGAAGAGGGCATTGGATCCTAATACAGATGGTTGTGAGCCACCATGTGGGTGCTGGGAATTGAACTCAGGACCTTTGCAAGAACAGTCAGCTCTCTTAACCATTGAGCCATCTCTTTGTTAACCCTTTTAAACCAAAAATAAATCCTCATATTTTATGCCTTTTAAAACTTCCCCCTTCATACTTACTCTTTTTAAAAAATATTTCTGTAAATAAAAATTGAATTTAAATAACATACATGGCATGTTATAGCAAACTAAGATTATCTGTATACACATTGTAGTGGGCTATAAACTGTAATTGTAAACTATAATTATACTATCGCAGAAAAGTATTATTAAAACTTCAGTTGCTAAATCTACTGGGAAAACCGGTCTTTGGTAGTTTAAGATGAGCCATAAATTGTTATACAATGTATCTTTGGTGTAAAGGTTACAAGAACTGCTTAACTGCCGATTGCCAAGAGTTGGAATCGTGGACTGGAGAGACAGCTACAGTGTACTTATTTATAATAATAAATAAATCTTAAAAAAAAAAAGAGTTGGAATCGTGAGGGGGAAGTCCTTGTGTCCTGGTCTATGTCCTTCCCCAAACACACACACACACACACACACACACACACACATATAATATATGTAACCTATATAATACTTTAAAATATACATATATTACACATCTATGTATATATAATATAATATAACACATACATGTACTATACTATGTACATAACATAATACATATACATGTACACACATAAGTATGTATAATAGGAAAGAGGGAAGAGAACTGTTTTTTTTTTAGGATTTATTCATTTGTTTTATGTACATGAGTACACTGTAGCTGTCTTCAGATGCACCAGAAGAGGGCATCAGATCTCATTACAGAGGGTT
>NW_022196906.1:51485935-51505392 GCF_008632895.1 Mastomys coucha | reverse complement strand
TTGAACTCAGGACCTCTGGAAGAGCAGTCAGTGCTCTTAACTGCTGAGCCATCTCTCCAGCCCTGGAAGAGAACTGCTAAACCTGAAATTTGTGATAGAAAGACCAGTTCCAAAACTCTGAGCCAAACTGGAAGCAAGCTTTGATTAAGTACTTACTGCTGTTATTGTGAGAAGGTGTGTCTGCTAGCTTGAGGAGCCTGCTGCCCTACAGAAAGAGAAATCTCAAGGATCTGTGGTCGGACTGAGAAGCTAAAGTCGCAAACTCCTGAACTAGTAATGGATTAAGTTTGAAAGCAGTAAAAGAGAAACAAATAGAAGCATTAAAAAGGAAACATTAAATAGAATTTAATTTCACACATTAATTTGAAATTAATAAAGTCTCTGAAGGAAGAAGAGACGTAGATTAAAACTGAAAATATTTCTTGTGTTAAGATGGAATATACAGGCTGGGCGGTGGTGGCACATGCCTTTAATCCCAGCACTTGGGAGGCAGAGGCAGGCAGATTTCTGAGTTTGAGGCCAGCCTGGTCTACAGAGTGAGTTCCAGGACAGCCAGGGCTACACAGAGAAACCCTGTTTCGAAAAACCAAAAAAAAAAAAAAAAAAAAAAAAAAAAAAAGATGGAAAAATGGAATATACAATGGCAGAGGGCAAGGGCAAGTGGACCCTGTATAATTTTATTTCATATATCAGCATAGAAATAATTATATGTCTGGTAATGACCACAATTTTCTATGCTGTCTTTAAGGAAGATCAGAATAAAGCAGACGTTGATAAGAAGACTGAGAAATGGAATTCTAGATCAAAAGTGATAGAACAGAGATTAGAGGATCCTTTAAATCAGAATAAAGAACCTTCAGAAGAACCCAATCTTGAGCCCACAGCGCCACCTTATGACAAGGCTACAGGATGGCAGTGCAGGCTCATTTGAAAACCCAGTTACTATAGGAGAAATAGCTTCAGAAGAGAGAAATCACACTGGCTTGAAGAATTTGGCTGGCAGCCTATAGAAATACTAGACTTAAAAAGATTTAAAGAAGCAATAGTGTCTTATAGAATGCATTCACCCTACATGAAACAGATAACTGAGCCATGCAGAAATTGTATAATTCCAAAAGATTAGAGAGATTTGATGCTATCCATCTTAGAGCCCAGCCCTCAACTACAATTGCTAACAGGGTGGACAAATGAAGCTTCAGTTATGGAGCAATGAAATCAAACTAGAGATATTAATATTGTCAAGGATCAGTTGCTAGGTGAAGGTCAATATTCTGAATTACTACAAATTACGTTTTTGATGCCACTTTAAAGCAACGTCATATACTAGCTTTAAATGCTTGGGACAAGGTTGAACAACAGGGAAAATGATCTGAATCATTTACAAAGACAACCCAAGGTTCAGATGAATCATTTGCTGACTTTTTTTTTTAAAACAAAGACTTTAAAAATAGAGCAATATCAGATACGAATGCCAGAGAAATATTGAGTCTTTAGCTCTTGAGAATGCTAATGCTGAATGCAAAAAGGTTGTCAGAACTTTAAGAGCCAGATTTGCACCTATTTATGAATGGATTAACATACTGCAGATATTGGATCTAATGCTTACAATTCAGTTGTGGTTGGACAGACAATGGCAGAAGATATGAGAACTCAGACTGTTTAATGCTATGGCTGTGGAGAACCAAGCCAGCTCCTAATGGACTCTGAGCAAACAGTTCGTAAGGATAAATTTTTCTCTAATGATAGATAACCCTGGGGGATGGAGAGATGGCTCAGCGGTTAAGAGCACTGACTGCCCTTCCAGAGGCCCTGAGTTCAATTCCCAGCAACCACATGGTGGCTCACAAACCATCTGTAATGGGATCTGATGCCCTCTTCTGGTGTGTCTGAAGACAGCTACAGCTTACTCTCATATATAAAATAAATCTTTTTAAAAAATGATAACCTGGGAGAAAGCTTCCTGGAATATATAAAAGATGCAGAAGGTGGGCACACAGGGCTTATGAATGTAGATCATCCAGAGATATTAGAGGCAATTCCTTATGGTCAGAAAACTGCCTAAGGGGCTTTGCTTGGGTTCCAACAAAAAGCAACAAGAGCCATTTGTTCCCTGTCAGCCAAGGTGTGACTGAGAAAACTAGAAAAATTAAAGCCTGCTATGACAGACAGCGCTGCTCCAAACTTAACTAAACCATTCAATTGAGATGGCGAAGCTACAGCAGATAAAACAAGAGATTCCAAAGTACTAGACAGCGGGTATTTTGCCAAACTGCTATAAATGATAAGAGACCAAAATTGTAGTTACAAGTAGATGGAATTGAGATTGAAGGTAGCACAGCTGCTGAAGAACAAAGGATTTTAGAAAGGAACTGCTGGATTAAATCAGCCTGTTTACTATAAGGATGTGATAACCTCAGAATGGAAGTCAGTAAGTAACCTTGGAGAAGATGTTAAGCTTTTGTTTCAATAGGAAATGAAAAGCCGAGGATTTCTTCAAAATTAAGTAAGATTAGATTCGAGCAGGGGAAACCTCCTGAAAATTTTGGCTGCTGACACAGAAGAAGAGACCCAAAAGAAGAACAAAACAGGTGACACACATGCTAATTCCTTTACGTGGGAACAGCTCAAGAGACTGGCTGAGACAGGAATGTCTCTGCAGAAGCCAATAAATCTTAGTCCTCATGACTTATTATTACATGCCATCCTTTCATATGGCACGGATGGGGATTTACATTACAATTTGGTTATGTAGTCCACACAGACTTTTAAAATTGCCAGATGCCTTTCACCTGCTCAAGCATAAATCATAGAATCATCATTAGCTGATTTGTGCACAGCCTACACTCCATACACGTGTTAATGCAAAAATTTCCCTATGATATTACCTCTAAGAGTTCATGTGTTTTCAGCACAAAATGACCAGACACCAATGAAGACCAGATAAGAAGCCCAGGTGATCCAGCCTTGCAGGCTGCTCCAGCCTTGCAGGCTGCTCCAGCCTTGCAGGCTGCTCCAGCCTTGCAGGCTGCTCCAGCCTTGCAGGCTGCTCCAGCCAGGGCTTCAGATAAGCCCCGCACTTTCCTATTACACAAAGCCCAGGCAGTGAATGAAACAGCCAGCTCTCCCAGGACTTAGCCAATATTCCCCTCCCCCTTTTTTTAGGATTCCCAGAACATGCCTTCACCTGTTGTGGTGAATCTCTAACCTCAATAAGCTCATGCAAGGAAAACACAACTGAGTTGTATATTTATAAACTGCACATCTCGCTATATTGGGCAGATATGCCTCTATATCACTTTCTTAGCCAACTATGAAATCTCTACTACTTGCAGTTTCTCCAGGCCATGCACTTCTGCTCCATCTTCCTTCCAACAGTTGTCTGTCATCCTCTGTTAGCTGTCTCCCGCAACTCCTCTTCCTCCCCTCCTCTTCCTGTCTTGCTGGGAAAACCCACCTCCTCATTTTAGCCCAGCAATTGGCTATTTGTCATCTTTCTTAGCCAATCAGAGAGTTAAGGGAAACCCCTCTACATTTCACCTTTTCTGTTCAATTAAAACAAAACAAAACAAAACTCTTCTGCCAGATATAATTGAGAAAAAATTATGACAAGTAAATCACGTAGGAGGAGGTATAAATGATATCAAGTCCAACAATTTGTCAATTAGATAAAGCACTCTGCCGCCCATCTAACTTAAAAGGCTTAAATCTACACCTAAACTATGTCCTGGTTTTAGATTGTATACCATCTGAAAACTATCCTCTCAAACCCACGTCATCTCACTCAATGCTAAATGGCTTGGGTTGGCTGTGAGACTACACCCAGTCTTCAACCCCATCAGAAATCTGAGAATGATTTAAATATGACCTGAAAATATAAGGAGCACAAAACATAGCTTCCAAAATGCAACCAATTTATAGCTACAGTTGATCATCTGGACAGTCCCTCAGTGGAGCATCAATATGTAGCCTTCTGGTCCAGGATCAACTGACAGACCTTGTGAAACAGGAATTATGAAGGACTAGCTTATTTTTGTCTCAGCAGAACTAAGCGTTCAACTATCCTGTATCTGGTGTCCTCTCATGAGCAGTATAGGTCTGCAGAAGAAATGGGCATCAGATGCCAGAAAAGGGCATCAGATCTCATTACAGATGGTTGTGAGCCACCATGTGGTTGCTGGGATTTGAACTCAGGACCTTCGGAAGAGCAATCAGTGCTCTTAACTGCTGAGCTCTATCTCCAGCCCTCAGTATTTCTTTGAACCACAGAAAGGGGGTGCTGTCAGGAGCAGCTATGTCTTAGCATCAAATGATCACATAACATTAAAGGTCACATTCTGTTGGATCTCTGACATTTTAAAAAACTATTTATGCAAAGGGTAGCTGAATTGTTAAGCCTTAACTACTCTCAGCCCTCTCTGATTGAACTATCTCAAAAACACCCTTTTAATTAACTCAGAACCATGAATTTGTTATCTGGCCCTTAACTTATATTGTTTAATCATTAAAAAACAGTTTGTAATAGTAGCTATAGAAGGACTGGATCTAAGCTTTGTATTCTTTTTTTTTTTAAGATTTATTTATTTATTATTATATGTAAGTACACTGTAGCTGTCTTCAGACACACCAGAAGAGGGCATCAGGGTCAGATCTCACTACGGATGGTTGTGAACCACCATATGGTGGCTGGGATTTGAACTCAGGACCTCTGGAAGAGCAGGCGGAGTTCCCAACCTCTGAGCCATCTCTCCAGCCCTAAGCTTTGTATTCTTAACTCTTTGTATCAATAGAAGAAATTTATACCAATGAAAACCTTAAATCTGTGTCACAATAAATCAAAAATAAATTCTGTACTGATGTCAGAAATTATAACTTTAACTTTGTAACAACTATAAAGGTTTCTACCAATGTAAGATATAGTTATGCAATGTTTTTTTCAAGAGAAAATTTAATAACCTATCCCTACTTTTCTATTTCTCTAATTTCTATGATATTACTATATCCTCCTTCTCTCTTCCGCCACTCCCTCCCTTACCTAAAAAGAAAGGATAGAGAAGAGGAAAGGGAAGGTAGAAGTCCTGAGTTTAAGCTCTCTAGTAACCTCCCTGTTCAAAGCTACACTTGTAAAGTATCCCTTAAAATGGCAACATATCTATAATTTGTAACATAACCAGAACCATCCCCACCAACATAAGGGACTGGAACGATGATCTTTTGTCTGCTTCTAGTTGAATTGGGGTGCAGAATTCTCTTCTGGGGGCCCAAAGGGAAATAGGAAAATTGGCTTTGTCAAAGAAGAGCTAGCTGGCTTCATTTGCCTTCCAGTCACTCTGTGCTGAGAAAGCTCATTGCTTAGCTGACATCTTGACTATGACAGTCTGAAAGGCTAGGTAGGCGAGCTAGCCATTCTGGAAAAGTTCTGGAAGCAGCTTTGATGTAGTTGAGGTAGAATCACACAAGGAGCTGGAATGGAGGGTCCCAGAATCTCAGCATCTCAGAGTGTGAATCTTGTCATGGCTGTTTTTCCCTTCTTTCATCCTGCTATACACAAAACTTAAAAGCAACATATAGTTCTGTAAAGACACTCATATGGAGCATGCAAGGTGCACAGATTGGCTAGTGAAGATCAATAAAGAAAGACAACTGCCTTTCTTCAGAGGTTAGTTTGATCACATAATCAGACTGCAATATACATTTCTATACATGTCATCTTAAAGGAGGGCATGTAATAACAAGTCATGAGAATTTTGTACCCAATAAGTGTTATTGGATGTATACAGACATATTAGTCTAAGCCAGTTCCAGAGCTGTCTCCATAGACAGAGACATAAACATCACCACATATGCACCACTTATTTTGTTGATTGTTTTAGTGTCCCTTTTCTTCTCCATCACCAAGGTCTTCAGGAGGTCTCCCTTTGTCATGTCTGGGTTTTATCAACTTGGAAGGAACCCATAGCTTTTCTTTTCCTGTGGAAATATAGGCATAACCCCTCCCCCAGTGTAACACATTTCCCATTTTCCATTCTGATGTCAGAATATCCTTGATATAAACAGGCTGATTTAGTGCAGTAGTTTTTTCTACAATCCAATGTCTTTCAGCAGCTGTAGGGTTTTGTTCATTAACATTTTAAAATTTTAAGGTTAATAAAGCACCGTGTAATCTATCCTTGGGGGGTCTTTGTTCCCCCCTTTGCCTGTTAAGCATCTCCTTTAGAGTTCGATTAGATCTCTCCACAATCGCTTGTCCTGTAGGATTGTGTGATATGCCTGCAGCATGTTTTATATTATAATATGTAAAAAACTGCTTCATCTTACTAGAGATATCTGCCAGACCGTTGTCCATTTTAATTTGTATGGGTATTCCCGTAATGGCCATAACAGATGTGTAATTACAGAATCAGCCTTTTCTGATGCTAAGGCAGTTGCCCATTGAAATCCTGAATATGTGTCTATAGTGTGATGCCCATATTTCAGTTTACCAAACTCTGTAAAATGGAAGAAATATCATTTATTTCTTTGGGTATCCTTAGGGTTAGTTCCTGTAGGAAATGAAGGTTCAGTTATATGATATATATATATATATATATATATATATATATATATATATATATAGACACTGCCTCAAAATTTCCTTGGCTTGTTGCCAAGTGATAGAGAATTCTTTCTTTTCCAAACCTTTGCTGTTAACATGGTGTTTTTTTAATGGAATTCTGAAGCCTCTAGTATACTTCCTATCAATAGTTAGTCAGTTTCATTATTACCTTGTGCCAGAGGGCCTGGAAGGCCTGTATGGGATCTTATGTGTGTTATATATAGTGGGTAACTCCTATTTCTGATCCTTTGTTGTAGCTGAATAGAGAAGTCAATTCAAAATCATCCTGAATAAGCTCAGCAGTCTCTATGTGTAAAACAATCCTTTCTGCACATTAAGAGTCAGTCACTATATTAAGAGACTCTTGAAAATCTGACACCACCATGAGTATTGCATATAATTCAGATTTTTGAACTGACTTGTAAGGACTCTCAGTCACCTCACTTACACCCTCTGATTTATATCCTGCCATTCCTGATTTATTTGCATCAGTGTAAAATGTAGGAGCTCCAGATATTGGAGTTCCCTTTATTATATGAGGGAGAATCCAATTAGTTCTTTTTATGATCTGTAGTTGCTTGCTTTTAGGATAACTGTTGTTAATCTCTTCCACGAAATTACTGCATACTCTTTGCCAGTTTTCATCTTGTGCCCATAACAAGGGCATCTCTGCATTAGTAAAAGGTACCACAATTTCAGCTGGATCCATTCCAGCTAATTGTTGAAGTCTCATTTTTTATTTTTAGTATCAACTCAGAGACCTTCTCTCTCTTTTTTAAAGACCTTCTCAACGTAAGTTTTTAGTTTCTTACTCTGTTTATGTGCTAAAAATATCCATTCTAAGATATAATATTCCTTCTGCATAAGAATTCCCGTAGGGGAATGAGTAGAAGGTGAGATAACTAAGATGCAGGCCATCTTTGGATCAATACAATCTAGAAGTCTTTCCTGTAATTTCCTTTCTACCACAGTTAATTCCTTCTCTGCTTCAGCTGACAGTTTCCTGGAGCTTTTAAAATCTTTATCACCTTGTAAGGTTTGAAATAAATTGTGGAGCTCTTGAGTAGCCAAGCCAATCGCAGGCCACAGCCAGCTGATATCTCCTAGTAGCTTCTGAAAATCATTAAGAGTCCTTAATTGGTTTCTTCTGATTTGCAACTTTTGTGGCCTAACCTTTTGCAGACCTATTCTATCCCTAGATAATTAATAGAATCTCCTCTTTGTATTTTTTTCAGGGGCGATTTGCAATCTCCAGCAAGGCAGGGTTTTTTGTTTGTTTGTTTGTTTGTTGTTGTTGTTTTGTATTCCATCAAACATTCTTTCCAGGATATTTATATCTGGATCAGCCAATAGGATGTCATCCATATGATGATAAATAATGGATTGGGGAAATTGTTTGCCATCTCCATCTCCAATGGCTGTTGTACAAAAATATTGACACAAGGTAGGGCTATTTGACATTCCTTGTGGCAGGGCCTTCAAATGATATGTTTTTATTGGGCGACCTCTATTGAAAGTAGGTACTGAGAAAGCAAACCTTTCCTTATCATGTTCATGAAGTGGAATTGTGAAAAAACAGTCTTTTAGATCAATCAGTATGATAGGCCATTCCTTAAGCAACAAGGAAGGCAATGGGATTCTGGGCTGCAAGGAACCCTTGGCTGAATAATCTTATTAATAGCTCTGAGATCTGTCAACATCCTCTGTTTGCCAGATTTTTTTTTTTTGAGCAGATTCTTTTTTTTAAATGATAAATACTGGAGAATTCCAAGGGCTGGTGGACTCCTCTATATGCTGAGCCTCCATCTGCTCCTGGAATAGCTGTTCTAGTGCCTGTAGTTTTCCTTTTGTCATAGACCACTGATCAATCCAAATTAGTTGGTTAATTAACCACCTTCGTGGTAAGGCTGTTGGTGTCTTATCAGCAGTGGCTCCTTGAGTTGGAGCTAAATTGTCAGTCTCTGCTGTAGCCTGGACAGTATCTAACTGCCTTCAATAACATTCCCAAATTGATTAAAATTTTTTATTATGAGTTTCAGTGGCCAGACACTGAAACTGATGAGATATTAATTTGTGTTTTCCACTGCTGTAATAGATCTCTTCCCCATAAGTTAATGGCTATATCAACCATGTATGGCCTTAATTTTCCTACCTGACCTTCAGGTCCTGTGCATCTAAGCCATCAGGTGCTTTGCTTTATTTTATCCCAACTCCTTGAAATTCGATGTCTACTTCTTGAAGTGGCCAACTTGCAGGCCAAGATTTTGGAGAGACAGTAGTGACATCTGCTCCAGTTGTCAACCATTCCTTCAATCTCAGTATTGTTTACTAGTATTTTTAGTTTTGGCCTTTTATCCTGTATAGAATTTTGCCAAAATATTTGTTTTTTGGTTCCCTTTTAAGTTTCTTGAATTGTCTATAAAACTTGCCTCAGCCTCATTATCTGGTCTCACAATATACATTTTTGAAGCAGTGACACTTAATTGTCCTGAGGAAGAGAACTCTCCTTGCCTGGCATGGGGGCCTGGGAGAGCCCCCCCCCCAATAGCTTTTTGGCAGGGTGTTGCCCCATTTGTCTGTAGTTGCTCTACATTCCCTAGCCAAATGTCGGCCTCTGCCACATCTTTGACATATTCCAAAAGGCATAGGCCCCCTTTTGTGATCACTTTGGTTTTTCTGGAAGGTATTTCTGAGATGACCCTGCTCACCACAATTAAAGCATCTGAAATCTTGGGTCATCTCTAGGTCTCTAGTGGCAGCTCCTCCTATTACTGTCATATCAGGCAAGGGAAGTCTAACATCGCCTGTATGTCTAATCCACTCATCTACTGATGCTGACCCTGCTCTCAGTGGTCTGATGACTTCTTTGCATACAGCATTGGCATTTTCTTTCTTTCCTTCTTTCTTTCCTTCTTTCCTTCTTTCTTTCTTTCTTTCTTTCTTTCTTTTTTTAAAGATTTATTTATTATATGTAAGTACACTGTAGCTGTCTTCAGACACTCCGGAAGAGGGCATCAGATCTTGTTTCGGATGGTTGTGAGCCACCATGTGGTTGCTGGTATTTGAACTCAGGACCTCCGGAAGAGCAGTCAGTGCTCTTACCTGCTGAGCCATCTCTCCAGCCTGCATTGGCATTTTCAAAGGCTAAAGACTTGAGTGTTGCCTTTCTCGTTGCTGAAGCTGATATAAGTTCTACAGCTGAAGTTAGCCTTTGCAAAAAGTCAGGGAAGGTTTCCTTTGGACCTTGCATGACTTGAGTAAATGGTTCAAGTCTTTTCCCTGATTCTGTGACTCTGTCCCAGGCCTTTAAGGCTGACAATCGACACAATGCCAGAGTTTCTTCATCATATAATGACTGCCTGCACCTCTACCTCAGCAAAGCGACCTTCAGCAAGGAAATCTCTCCACACATGGCTCTATTTTGTCATGGTATCTCCCTCATCTCTTCCACCACGAGAACCACTGTAAATGTGCCACAGGTTCTAGTATTATTTTGTCATATCTTTCCAGTCTTGGGGGATTATTCTATTTTTAATAGCCCAAGACGTCAGGGTTTATTTTACAAATGGCAAATGCATTCCAAAATTAGTGACACTTTCCTTAAGTTTCCTCAGTTCTAACACATCCACAGGTTGCTATTCAAATTCCTGATAACCCCGTGGATGATCATCGAGTGGGGTCTTTGTTGTATACTAACCAGAGAGACTAAAGTTTGTTTTCTGATGACCTCTTGTTGGCTTTCTCTAATTTTATCTTCTGTTTCTACCTGAGTATTTTCTTTAATTGGGATTTTAAATTCTTCCCTTAATGTCTATGCCCATGCTTCATATTTCTTTTTTTGTCACTCCTCCTGTTCCTTGAGTTCCTGTACTCTCTGTTCGAGGTTCTGCCTCTACATTTTAATTTTTCTTTATATTGCAACTCTGATATTGACGCATCTGCCTTATTTTGATTTGCTAGCTTTAGTAAATTATCCTCTAGACTTTGCTTCCAAATTTTACCTCGATCTCCTTGCTGCTCAGTCTGATCTGTGCTGCCCCTGGCCGAAGCTGTCTGCCTGGGGTTGGGGGGAGGGGGGCTCTCTGCAGTTCTCTGTAGGCTCCTCAGACCCCGTCAGCTATCAATCCACACATTACCACAGCCTAGATCCCTGCCCTAGACTTGTATTGGGGGTGAGGGGAGAAGCAGTGATCTTTTTTCTCAGGTTAGTTGAGTTCTAATAGATACTTTTAGACACCATTTTGTTGTGGTAAATCTCTAACCCCAATAAGCCCATGCAAGGAAAACGCAACTCAACTCGGTTGTATATATATAAACTGCACGCCTAGCTATATTGGGCAGATATGCCTCGACACCACTTTCTTCCCCAGCTATGAAATTCTTACTACTTGCAGTTTCTCCAGGCCATGTGCTTCTACTCCATCTTTCTTCCAATAACTCTCCCTCTGTCCTCCTTTTGCTGTCTCCTGCAACTCTCCCTCCTCCCCTCCTCTTCCTGTCTTGCCCGGAAAAACCGCCTTCTCATTTTAGCCCAGCGATTGGCTATTTGTCATCTTTCTTAGCCAATCAGATAATTAAGGGAAATTCCTCTACATTCACCCCCCACCCCCCCCACACACATATCAAGAAACAATTTAAAGAACATGATACCCCCATTCCTGAGAGGTGGGGTGAGTGGATTTTGGTTCTGTGGTCAGTTATAGATGTCATTATTCAGGGGGGTTGGTTGCAAGTTGTTATTGGTCACAGTCAGGGAGGAAACAAAGTAAAGGAGGTTAGACTCAGGGATTTCTTTCTCTCCTCTCTAGTGTTCAGGGGTGAGAGGAGAATAAAGGGGGGATATAGAGATAAAAAGACTGATTTTTTTTTAAAGATTTATTTTATGTGTATGAATACAACTGTAGCTGTACAGATGGCCGTGAGCTATCATGTGTGTAGCTGCTGGGAACTGAACTCAGGACCTCTGCTGCTCTGGCCCCGCTCACTCCGCCCCACTCCTCCGGCGTAATTCACTGTAGCTGTCTTCAGACACCAAAAGAGGGCGTCCGATCTCATTACAGGTGGTTTTGACCCACCATGTGGTTGCTGGGATCCGAACTCAGGACCTTTAGGAAGAGCAGTCAGTGCTCTTACCTGCTGAGCCATCTCACCAGCCCAAGACTGATTATTGTATCTCTTCAATAAGGGCAAAAAGGGTGGTCCATTATATTTATTTCCATCCCGAACTCCATTGTTAGATTTCAAACCTGGGCCAAATGGTTGGAGTACCTGTTTAACATATTACAGTAGATGCTGGCCTCCTGGTCCTCCCTGCATCCCTCAGTCCCTACTTGATACACGTTCCTCCTGACAGGCATACACCACCCCCACCCTGAACTATCCATTATTGTCAAACATAAGGCTCGGGAGCCTGTGGTCTTAGTTTTGGAAGAACACATCAGTTGTTTTAGGTATACGTCTGGACAGGGTGAGAAAGTTTCAAATGTGTTGCCGAGACAGATTTGACTGTTGGGGGGTGAGGGGCTGTGGGCTTGCAAAAAAGTGCTTGAGCAAACACAAAATGGAGATCAGGACAAGAAGACATTACCTTGGTCACTTCATTGTGGGTGTGTTCATGTGTGTGCATGTACCATGACATGGGGTAGTAGAAGTTAAATGATAAACTGGGGGGAGTCTGTGCTGTCCTTACATCGTGTGGAGACCGAGGATTAAACTCAGACAGGCTTGGCAGCAAGTGTCTTCACCCACTAAGTTCTCTCACTGGCCGTGATTCTTAGTTAACTCTTGAATGAAAGATTAATTTTCATTAAAAATCCTGTTTAGTGGGTAGACCTCCAGCTAACAAAAGGCTTACTGAGATAGTTAAGATTATTAGAGGTGTCAGGTGGTGGTGGCACATGCCTTTAATCCCAGCACTTGGGAGGCAGAGGCAGGCAGATTTCTGAGTTTGAGGCCAGCCTGGTCTACAGAGTGAGTTTCAGGACAGCCAGGACTACACAGAGAAACCCTGTCTCGAAAAACCAAAAAAAAAAAAAAAAAAAAAAAAAAAAAAGATTATTAGAGGTAAGTGATGTTATTGGTGAGATTATATTGTAGTTGTATTTAGATTTATATAGTTACATATATTGAGACAGTTAATAGAATGTAAGTCAGAAAACTAATACTGCATAACTGAGGAGAATGTTTAAAAAGAATAGAAATTGATGCAGTTCTCTCACATGTTAATAGAGTCCTTGGTTACCTCTGGCATTCAAAAGTGAAATGGAATCAGGCTTAGTTTTATTACTAGAGCTGACAATATGTTATATATGAACATACTCTTATTTAGAAGATGTGTCCTTTAATAAGGAGATTTGATACGTAAGAATAAGAGAGAAATAAATGATGTGCAATGGATACTTCAATAATTAAATGATATAATTAAACTATGTAAATGCTATAAGGAGCTGGAAAGATAGCTCAGTTGAATGAGGTTCAGAACCTTTAGGAGGAAGTGGGTGCTGCAGGAAGCTCTCGGCTTCAGAGTGGAGCCCCAGTTCTGTTTGTTCTCTGCTTCCTGAGTGTGGGAGTGTGTGACAAGCCGCAGTTCCTAGTCCCTGCACACCTGGTCTTTCACAGCCATTGACAGGTGTGAAGACATATCAACAGGTACATGGATACTGCCTTGGGTGTTGGATGTGTGCAACAGCAGTGGCTGTGTTTGTGTTCTCTGTAGGTTGTACTTGTTCTGAGGTGTTGCTTGAAGCTAGACCTCTTCTATAGTGCCCAATGTCCTGTTGATGCATTAGATAGAGGCTATAACTTCCAGTGTCCTTTGATACCACATATCTGGGGATTCATTTGCTCTTATACTCCATAGATCCCCTGCTGGATCAGTTAGCTCTGTGGTGGAGCTAACCTGAGAAATCTATTATACCTGTGTGGCCTGAAGCTGGGACAAAGAAATGTAGGTAATGTGTTAACTCTGACTTGTTTGCACTGAGAAGTTTGGGTTGGATGACTGGGAAAGCCAATAGAGGAAACACACAGGCAGACATTTCTCAAAGAACAAACTCCCAGAGGTCAAGGCAAGGGTACTTGGGACATGACATGAGTATGAGTTGTTACTTGAGGTACCAGTTGCTGCTTTCTTTTTTTATATTTATTTATTTATTTTATGTGTATGAGTACACTGTAGCTGTACAGATGGCCGTGAGCCATCATGTGGCTGCTGGGAATTGAACTCAGGGCCTCTGCTTGTTCCAGCGTAATACACTGTACCTGTCTTCAGAAATGCCAGAAGAGGGCGTCAGATCTCATCACAGATGGTTGTGAACCACCATGTGGTTGCTGGGATCTTAACTCAGGACCTTTGGAAGAGCAGTCAATGCCCTTACCCGCTGAGCTATCCCACCAGCCCAGAGTTTGCTAAATAATCTAAATATAGATTATGTTGTCTATTTTCACTGCCAGCTGGTTACTCAGAAAATAGTGGTGTACTTCACAAATCAGTATTTACAACAATATTATCTAAAAATGTGTCCTAAGGAGGTCATGCCAGAATACATACAGGGACTTCTCTTTTGAGATGCACCTGCAATTTAGAGAAAACATTCTTAGGCCAACATCATTTTGATTGCACATATCTGGTTGCACATATCTTGGTTCCTCTGATGATTCCCATTTTTTTTAAGGCTTATTCATTTGTATTCTATCAAGAGTTTTGCCTGCAAGTATGCAATTGCACTGTTATGTCAGTGCCTATCTCCATAAGGGGAGGGCATTATCCCACAGAACTGGAGTTACAGATAACTGGGGACTACCATATGGATGCTAGAAACTGAACCCATGTCCTTTGCAAGACCATTCAGTGCTCTTAGCACCTGAGCCATGTCTCCAGCCCCCTCTGATGATTTGACAATGGTGACTCAATTGGTAAGATTGCTCAAATTGAGATTCTATGTTAGTCTGTTGTGTGATACTGTTCTAAAGACCTGATGTTACCTACCATAGGAGGACAACAAGTATAACTCACACTTCTGTCTACTCCTCTAGATCTTGCAACTCGTAACTTTGGCTATACTAGGGCATTTCCCAAAGACACACTGAAACACAACACAGAAACAACCTGCTCTTAGGAGATGAATCCCTCCTAATAGTGCTTCCATGCTCCAATTATCTACTTTAAGCTTCCAGATTTCAAGGGATCACTACCCCAATATATGGTAAGTGACCTAGAAATCATCCACCATATCAACAATTGGGGAACACACCCCAAATACCTTAACCTTAAAAGTCCCCAGAAGACTGAGTGGTATACTGCAGTTTTAGAGGTCTCTCATGGCTCCAGCCAAGGGGCCTGGCTGTTTTGAATTTGGATGGTGGTGCAGCAGAAGCTTGTGGGCAATATTGTGCAATGCTTTTTGAAGCAGGGTCTTCAGGCTGATGAGAATGAAGATGTCCTGGGCAGCAGAGACCATCTTTGCTATATATTTTTGTAACCTTCAGAGGAAAATGTTCTTACCAGTCTTTATCAGCTACATGGCTCTGTGCCTGTGGAAGTCATGATCTAGGAAGGGGTGCCAGAGCCAGACTGTCAGTCAACATGAAAACCATGACTGGGGGAGTGAGGATGATTATAGGAAAGGCAAGAAAAAGATGCAAGAGACACACCTGGGAGGGCTGCAGGTCAATACCACACCAGTAGTGAGTGTATTTTCTCAGTGTTTTTTAAAGGCAAGCAACACAAACCACAACCAATTCCAGGAGGTTAAACAATGACCACAAATGCTTACATGGCAAGTTTATGGTATGCAGTATCTACGTTTGATTAAAGCCATTTCCTTCAGGCTTGGACAGTCTCTCAATGTATATGTGTAAGTGGAGGAACTTGGCAGGATATAAAGCATGTTAACTAAAAACAAAGACAGATGTCAGCAGAGTCATTCGTGATTAATTACAAGCAAGAAGTCAGCCAAAGTTAACTCTGGAAGTGCTTCCCACATGCCCCACTTTTTTAATCTATGCAAGCCAAAGCTGTCTCAGCTATTGGCACAGAAAGACTGTACCTAATTGGGCATCCCCTCCAGAAGTGTGGACCTTACCTGTCATTGATACATGAATCTTAGGATTCATGCCCTGTCTTAGGTTGATCCACCTCCGAGAGAATATTACACTTTTTTTCTTTATCTATAAAAGCCACACATCTTATCAGTCACAGAGCTGAAAGTTGTGCCTGTCTTAGGTTGCCATCCAAAAACACAGCTCTTACCTATCATTGGCATGTGACCAATCTTGTATTCATGGCCTATTTTAGGTTGAGAAGATTTTCAAGTCAATCTTACCCATCATTGACTACCAACTCTGCTAGGGAAGACATTGGAGCTTGTTATGTAACTCTGCTTGACATCTGTAAAAGCTCTGATGATGCCTCTCAAAAGAACAGGTAAAACACATGCCATAAAAAGGTTTATTAAAGCCAAGCTCTGCTACATCCAATAAGAGATATGTAAACGAGGACCATGAAGGAAAATGGTCTGTAACTTTTTCAGAATATCATTTGAAATGCTAGCAGTATCAAAAGATGAAGGAAGGCTTTACATTTCTTAAAGTTACAACCTCCTTATGCATGACTGTACTGGTTGGTTTTGTGTGTCAACTTGACACAGGCTGGAGTTATCACAGAGAAGGGAGATTCAGTTGGGGAAGTGCCTCCATGAGATCTGTAAGGCATTTTCTCAATTAGTGACCAAGGATGGGAGGGCCCCTTTTGGGTGGTGCCATCCCTGGGCTAGAAGTCTTGGGTTCTATAAGAGAGCAGGCTGAGCAAACCAGGAGAAGCAAGCAAGTAAGGAACATCCCTCCATGGCCTCTGCATCAGGCCCTGCTTCCTGACCTGCAGGAAGTTCCAGTCCTGACTTCCTTTGGTGATGAATAGCAATGTGGAAGTAAGCTGAATAAACCCTTTGCTCCCCACGTTGCTTCTTGGTCATGATGTTTTGTGCAGGAGTAGAAACCCTAACTTAGATAATGACTAATAAAAGAAGTATTATTATACCATATACCTTAAAGGTGCCTTTTTACTCTGGTCTAATTACATTGACTCTCATTATACAGTTTTGATGTTATACAAAGCCATAGATATCAAGCATGACACTCCAAATAGCTTTTGACTTTCATTCCTTGTACCTCTTCTCTCATGATCTGCACTATATCATATAATTTTTTGTTCTAGCCATCTTTTCAAATCATCTTGTCTGCTCAGGGAATTGGTTACATTCTCTGCAGGAGAAACTAGTTGTTTGTACTTCTTGTGCTAAAACTAATGCAGAAGTACCAGCACTGGCTATAAGTGTTATGAGAGCAACGACACCAGCGATGATCAGCCCAACCAGACGTTTGCTCCTTGCCAGAGTATGATCTAATCCTTCCAATATTTGTAAGCCTCTTATAGAATACCAGGGTTCAGATAAACTTACAGGAATCATAGTAAGCTGATATACTACCATTACAGATTGAACATCATACAGTGAAGAAACACAATTGGACAAAAGACAATTAAAACAAGAAACATAGAACTCATTGTCAGAGCCAATAACAAAGGTAAAATTGCCAATCAGTAAAAGATTAGGTGAGATAATGCAGGATGTCACATTTGCCTTAATCCCAGAACCAGTTCCATTTTTATCCACAGCAAACGTAACATCATACAAGGCAGCTGCCAATTTCCAAATATATCTCTGAAAATATCCAGGACCAGTCCTCCAAAAGCCCATTGTAATTTCCTTTTGTCCAATATTGGATTGATTTCCAGACCAGTCTATGACTGAGTCAGGATAACTGGTCACATTAAAGGAAAGAGGAGGGTCATTACAACTTCTCCATTTGATTGATTTTTCTAAGACAGACTTGACAGTCTCTGTGTTCTTTGTCATACAAGGTCTATAAGCCTGAGGCAAGACAGTTTGTCCAGTCTGAGATATAGGCATTCCCATCATAATGTTTACATTACAGTCTTATAGATATTCGTCCTCCAAGTCTGAGGGTGCAGAGAAACACATCCAGCATTGCTACTATTTCTAATAAAACAAATAAGTAGGCCCTGGCCCACAGCAATGTAATTCACCAATTTGAAATACTTTTTACTCTCAGACCAAGGAAATCCTAATAGCTGAGCACTTTTAGAGATTGCAAGTACTCCTGGCCTTGACCATACAGAAGGATGTAGCAAGGGAGGGTCAGGAACATATGCCCAATACAGCTTCCCCATTGCCATTATCAGGGCGCTCAGCCAGATGATAGTCAGCATCATTCTTTGTCCCAGCATCAGCATGACTCACCAATCTCTCAGCAGCCATTGTACTCTTTCAGCATCCTGCAAAAAGATACAAACAAGCCCTCTTCCCCATATTAATACCAGATCAGGACCATGCCACATGCCTGTAAGTGGATCCTTCCATTTCACACGGGCATAAGTATGCCTAGTTGTAGGGTGCCATAGACACTTAGCAGCAGAGTCCCTTGGCTTCCAAGGTCAGAAAAATTCAAAATAAAATTTTGTGGTAAAGGAGTATACAATTCTCCCATTTATATTTTTTATAAGTGGCCTTCTAGAGCTCCATAGGCTCATTCCATAATTCCCTGTCTTTGAGGACATGTGAAATTATATATTTTATATGGATTCTAACTTATAGATTTAACTCCTCATACTTAATTTATATTTTAACATATATGGTTTATATTAAGTGTACAATTTTCATTTAAAGTATAAAATTAATATTTACTGCATGATTTATATTTACTGTATATATTAATATATATGTCTGTATACTTTTCATTTAAAGTATATAATTAATATTTAATGTGTAATTTATATTTAATGTGGATAATTTATATATACACATGCATGCGCAAACTTGCATGTAGTTAACAAGGATGGGCCATTTTCTGATGACACGTGAATAAAATATACATTTCATATACATGTTTCAATGTATATAAATTCTAACTTGTATGATATATGTTAGTTTATATAATTTAAATTTGGGGCCACCTGTATGGAAACCAGGAATCCTAACCACTTACCTGTGCCTGAGCGCGCGAGTCTAGTGCTGTGTGCTGCAGTGCCCTCCGCAGCTGCCCGAGAAGGGAGGGGCAGGAGCGAGTGCAGGCTGCTGACTGTCCCACTCCGTGCTGGCTCCTCCAACCACACATCATTCCCCTTTCTGCTATCTCACCACAGCTGTCTCTACCCCTCTGGGGGTCGTTGGCAGGTGGCCCAGCTAGTGCAAGGCAGCTGGGCCGGGAATGGTGCTGACAGGGGGCACTCCAGATATGCTCCCCACAAAGGGGACAACATGTTGGTTCACATCTCAAGGGCCCTGACAGGACACTCACACTCTACTAAGGTAGGCCCTGGAACCATGACTGGAGACTTGAGTGGTCATCAGCAGAATTATCATCCTGCAGATGAATACTTAGTGAATCTGTGGAGGGGATCCAGAGGGAGATCAGCTGTGGTTCCGGTGCAGTGAACTTTTTATCTGGCCAGAGCATGGCTATGTACCATAGCTGCTATGCAGCTTTTGTGTTGAAGTGTCCTCTGCACTTCATGGTCTACCCATGACCAACTTACATTTGTCAGCCATAACTTAAGTCCACACCCTTCCCATAGCCCAAATCACTCCCTTTATACCTTTTGCCCAACTCCACTCCTGGGGTTTGAGCTCCAACATCATATGCCTTTTTGTATCCTAAACCAGCACAATGTTGGACCATATCCTTTTGTACCAAAGTGCCAGACACCATTTGAGGTGGTATGAAATATGACTCCCTTTACCTCAAAATAGAGACATTAAAATCTATCCTGTTAAAAATGAAAAAAAAA
>NW_022196906.1:51480735-51485709 GCF_008632895.1 Mastomys coucha | reverse complement strand
AAAAAAAAAAAAAAACACCACAAAAGGCTTAGTCAAAACACAAACACTTGTTTCAGGAGAAAAAAACCCAAACACCCATTAATACAATGTGGATCTGACACAGCAGTATAAAAGGTAGTTTGCATGACCTGGTGGAATTCTGGTGGAATTCTATTTCATCCTTTTCCCAAGGAAAATCGCCACTACCTATGGTGTACATGATCACTTTGATTCAACCACGATATCTAATGAAAAGAAAGGGATCACAAAAGGCACCTTTCTGTCTAGATGTCCCTGCTCCCTGTGATCATTAGACCCTGACTTTGCTCACTGGGGACATCACATGGTCTCTGACTGAGTTGTGTGGCCAGCATCATGTCTGCCATTGAGTGAACAGCAAGCTTGGGCTCCTCTAGACATCTTCCTCTCTGGGGAGAGGGCAGAGGGGAAGAGCTGGAAACATTAAAAAATGGAACATTTCTTTTTTTTAAGATTTATTTTTATTTATTTTATATGTATGAGTACACTGTAGCTGTACAGATGGCTGTGAGCTATCATGTGTGTGGCTGCTGTTGATCTCAGGACCTCTGCCGGCCCCGCTCTCTCTGGCATAATTTACTGCAGCTATCTTCAGATGCACCAGAAGAGGGCGTCCAATCTCATTACGGGTGGTTGTGATCCACCGTGTGGTTACTGGGATCTGAACTCAGGACCTTCGGAAGAGAAGTCAGTGCTCTTACCCACTGAGCCATCTCGCCAGCCCCCAAAATGGAACATTTCTAAATGATGAGAATGTTAAGCCAAAAGAAACGATCCATCTTTGACTGGGTCAACACTGAATTAAATGTTAGAATAGAATGACTGAATTCTACCACTTGTGCTAACCAGATTGCAATCAGGAAAGTTGATACTACTTTTCCAATGGCTGCCAAACCTGTCTTTCATCAGCACTGATCAATATACACAGATTCTGTATCCACCTTGAACATATATGGTTTTCTGTTTTAAATGCTCATGTGTGTATGGTATTTGTATGGGGTTCTGACTTGTGTTCCCTGTATGAAGGTCTGAGCCCTACTTTGTAGAGTTCATTTTCTGTTCCTATCTGTTCTTGGATCCTCTGAATAGAACTCAAATTGTCTGGCTTGGGAAACGAGCTTATTTCCACTTATTCATCTTTCAGGCTCTAACATATAGTTTTGACCTTGATAATGTATATATAGTTTTATCATAGAACACATTTAATATCAGGAATAGGATGTAATGGCATTGATTTGTTAATTCTTTGATATAAAATAGCTTATTTTACAGTGAAAGACACTATATTAGATATTGAATATACATGCTACATTTACATCTCTTTCTGGTTCTTGTTTACTGTGGTGTCATTTATATTCATAGTTTCAATTCGGATTTCGACTGGCCAATAGCATTAAGGTGGAGGAAGGATGATGACCTGGCCCTTTTGACCACTGACCTGTGGTAACACAGTTCCACATGCAAGTTTCCACTATAGAGAAAGGTAGTCATGCTGATTAAGATGATGCCAGTACTAACACACAGTCCCAGAGAGTTTAGCTCACAAATGTCAGGACCTCTGTTCATACTATGTTTAAACATCAGTAAATGGTTTCACCATTTCTCAAAGGCTTCAGAGCAGGCATGAATAATGGCCCACTCCTCACAGTGTGTGGGCATCTGACTGGTGACAACCAACTCTCCCTGTCAGCACTGGGTTCTTCTATGTGCTGTCTGCATTGAGACTATGACACAACCTGATGTTCAGGCAGTGACACATGCCCTTGGCTACTTTAGCTCAGACTCCCTGATCACACATTTTCTACAGGCTTCAGAGGTCAGGGACTTATGCAGAAAATAGACTCCATTGTGTGGATGCTAACTCCCCCACAGGTAAATGTTTCACACTGTTTTACCCACCATTGACTGTCATGTGAAGTAGTCATCACAATTTTAATTTTAAATTCTTTATTACTATTATTGTGTATGAGTGCATGATGTCATAGAAGCTTTCTGAAAATCAGGACACAGCTTTGTACATTTTGATCTCTCCCTCTTTCTCTTGCTTCTAGGAACTAAGCTCAATTGCCAGACTGTAAGGCAAGCTCATTTACCCATTCAGCCATCTCACTGATCTCACATATGGGAATTTAATGTTGATAATACACATAATTATTCTATGAAAATGGATTTTACAAAATATAATTATGATCTACTCATACCCTGCTATGAAATACCTTATTGACAAGCAAGACACACTGATAACACTTTCTATATCTTATTTCTTTATCTTGTGTGCGTTATCTAAGTGTGGGAGGCCATGTGAAGGTCAGATGACAACTCTCAGGAGCCATACCCCATGGGGATTGTACTCGGGTCACCTGCCTTGGTTGTGGTTACCTTTACTCATGAAACTATCTTTTCAGATCCTTGCACTATTAAATTAAATTATAAAGTAACCATTGCACATCATTTATTTCTTCTTCTAGTTTTCCTTTGCTGCCAGCTGTCCGCACTCAGGTGTGATGTGGCTGTCTGGGACCATACCAGTCAATTCTTATTAAGGTGGAGGAATGGTAAGCTGGCCTCTGCAAACGGCAGAGTCTTTGTAAGGATGAGGCACCAGGACAACACTGAGCATACTCTTGAGTACTTATATGTCATCCTCTGTCTTAGTTAGGGTTTTACTGCTGTTTTACAAAAACATTTAATTGGGGCTGGCTTACAGGTTCAGAAGTTCAGTCCGTTATCAAGATGAGAGCACGGCAGTATCCAGGTAGGCATGGAGGAGCTGAGAGTTCTACATCTTCATCTGAAGGCTGAAGGAGACTGACTTCCAGGCAGTTAGGACGAGGGTCTTAAAGCCCACACCCACAGTGACACACCTACTCCAACAGGGCCACACCCACTCCAACAAGGCCATACCTTCTAATAATGTCCCTCCCTGGGCCGAGCACATACAGACCATCACACCATACTAGGTTGTAATGCTCATAGAGCCTCAAAACTTCTAAGTTACACTTTTTGTTTTAAAGATTTATTTATTTTTATTTTTATGAATACATTGTAGCTGTCTTCAGACATACCAGAAGGGGGCATTGGATCCCATTACAGATAGTTGTGAGCCACTGTGTGGTTGCTGGGAACTGAACTCAGAACCTCTTGAAGAGCAGTCAGTGCTCTTAACCACTGAGCCATCTCTCCATCCCCTAAGTCACACTTTTTTTTTTTTAGTTTCTTGTTTTTTTGAGACAGAGTTTCTCTGTATAGCCCTGGCTGTCCTGGAACTCACTCTGTAGACCAGGCCGGCCTCGAACTCAGAAATCTACCTGTTTGTGCCTCCCAAATGCTGGTATTAAAGGCATGCGCCACCACTCCCTGACTTAAGTCACACTTATAATGCCTTCAAATATCATGAAGGGAAAGTTCCACATTAGTAAAGGTGTTGGGAGAGAGCTAGAACTCATGGGAGGGGATAGTCCCCGACAGTGAGCATCAACACTCCCAATTGGCTCTCGTTTCTCTCTATGTGCTATCTACACCATGGCAGTGATGAACTCTGATGTTGCTGTAGCAATACCTGCCCATGGGCTATGTGACTTGAGGACTCTCATCACTTGCATTTCTATAGGCTTCAGAGATTCAGAAATTTACAGAGAATGGATTCCACACCTGAGGGATGAGCACTGTTAAACAGTTTAGAAACAAGTGGCCATGCATCTAAACCACATTTTGGCCCTTTCATCCAAGCAAAATGAACTTGGTTTCATTCATTTCTGTCATTTGTTTTTTTAGTCCCACACTGCAAGTAATACACACCATAGGTTAGGAAGAGCACACATTTGTGCTTTTCTGAGTGATTCACTGAAAATAAGGCATGCAATGTGTCTTAGTGAAGAGATGCTATGACCGCTGCAACTCTCATAAAAGAGAGCATTTCATTAGGGCTTGCTTACAGCTTCAGAGGTTAGTCCATCATCATCCTGGCATGGATCATGGTGGCACACAGGCAGACTTGGCACTGAGAAGTTGAGAGTTCTACATTTGGTTCCATTGGCAACAGGAAGAGAGAAAGCCATTGGGCCTAGCTTAGGCTCTTGAGACTTCAAAGCCCATGCACAATGACACAATCAACTCCAACAAGACCAAAATAACTCCAGCAAAGCCATCCTCCTGATCTCTGCCAAATAGTGTCACTCTGTGATGACTAAGGCTTCAAACAGGAACTTATGGGAGGCATTCTGATCCAAACCATAGCATTCCACTCCCCAGCCCCCATAGGCTTATAGTCAAACTTTAATGAAAAAAAAAAGTATTCATTCCAACTTCAAAATTGGGAAGAGATCGGAGTGTTCAGGAGGTGGGGACTCTTAGGATAATTGAGTCACTGAGGGTTAACCATGAAGTTTTAGAGCCAAGCACAACTTGGCTGTTTGCTCTCTGTTTTATGACTGTGAGTTCAATGTAAACAGCTGGCCTTTCCTGGCACCGCTTCCCTGCTGGCTGCTTTGTCCTCACTCTTGTAAAGGAATAATCCTCTTGAAGTTTTATCTAGAATAAACTATTGTTCCCTTAATTACTCCTCAGGAATTTGGATACAGCATGAGGAAAGCAACAAAAACACAATGATTTAGCGATAGTATCCATCATTGCCTCTGCTCATTTAGCATTGATTTGTTCACTTCTGCCTCTGAAGCAGGTATAACCTGGACTATATCCCATATGATATGACCAGGGTGCCATTACCTACCAAAAGTCACCCCTGGCTATTTAGATTGTTAGATCATCCTCCATCTTGACACTCTGAGTACTGAGTTGCTCCATATCATCCATATCTCAGTCAGGAGAGAGAGAATGAGGAGAGAGAGAGAAGAGAAGATAGAGAGAAGAGAGAGAGAGAAAGAGACAGACAGAGACACAGAGACAGAGAGAAAGTGAGAGAGACAGAGAGAGAGAGAGAGAGAGAGAGAGAGAGAG
>NW_022196906.1:51479564-51480725 GCF_008632895.1 Mastomys coucha | reverse complement strand
GAGAGAGAGAGAGAGAGAGAGAGACTCATACACAAATTGGTGTCCATAGCAGGTGAAGCCATACTGCCTCATATGTGAACTTCTGACTCCCTTGTTTAATGTCACTCAATGAAAACCAAATGGATTCCTTTTTTTTTAGATTTATTTTATGTATATGAATACACTGTAGCTGTCTTCAGACACACCAGAAGAGGGTGTCAGATCACATTGCAGATGGTTGTGAGCCACCATGTGCTTGCTGGGAACTGAACTCAGGACCTCTGGAAGAACAGTCAGTGCTCTTAACCACTGAACCATCTCTCCAGCCCCCCAAATGGGCTCTTAAATCCTGTAATAATTGTTGGACTTACAAGCTAGGAAAATAGCCCTTTTACACATTTAAAAATATTAGATATCGGGCTGGAGAGATGGCTCAGTGGGTAAGAGCACTGACTATTCTTCTAAAGGTCCTGAGTTCAAATCCCAGCAACCACATGGTGGCTCACAACCATCCTTAATGAGAGATCTGACTTCCTCTTCTGGAGGGTCTGAAGACAGCTACATATGTATACATAGAATAAATAAAATCTTTTCAAAAATGTTAGATATCTTCATCCTTTATACATATGCTATACACTACCATGTATGACTGTAACTAACTCAAACCAATGAATGCATTTGTACTGGATCATCACTAGTGTTGCTGGATTTTCTGATTCATTATACTGTTCTACTGTGTACCCTGTACTGCACCCTATTGACTTGCTATTCCTGAAATGTAGAATTTTCATTATAGCTGAAACTGGAATGTAGTCACAAAAAAGGGCCAAGTCATCTGCATGGCATAAAGAAAAGAGAAAAACCAGTGGAGTGTGGAACCATACATCTTCACCCAGCACTTAGGAATCAAAGGCGAGTTTAGCAGTCTACTGAGCTCATCTATAAAAGTGCATGGTCACACAGTTATTGAGCCCTGACTAACCACCTAATGTTGACTGGAGTACTCAGTAGAGACAAGTTTTATCCTGTGTGTTTCTTTAGGCTCATGATAATGGCACCTTGTATACTGAAAACATGTCACCAGTAGTTACTGGAGTGAGCCATGTCAAAGTGGAGACTAATAATGACATATATCCAGCATGCATATATATGTATGTGTGTTTGTGTGTGTGTGTGTGTGTA
>NW_022196906.1:51449039-51479554 GCF_008632895.1 Mastomys coucha | reverse complement strand
TATATATATATATATATATATATATATGCATATATATATATATATAGTCTCTTATTGTCAGATTCAATGTGAATAGAGGAAAATAGGCTTTTAAAAAAATTATGTATATGCATGTGTGTCTGTATTGTTAAATGCAGATATGTGCAGGTGTCCTAGGGGGGCAAGAAAGTGTCAGGTCCCATGGAACTGCAGTTATGGGTGGTTGAGAGCTACTTTACCTGAATGTTGCCAACTGAAATCAAGTGCATTCCAAGGGTAGAACACATTCTCAACTGCTAAGAAAGCCTTCAAGCCTGCAAGGTGTCCCTTCTCTGTTGTTGTTGTTGTTGTTGTTGTTAGTGGTGGTGATGGTGGCCGTTTTCAGAGTGTCTTTTGCTAGGAAGTTCCTGAGATTGAAAAAGACTTTGGCTTCCTGGTCCACCTGCATGCCCTTCTTGAGGGCTGGAATATAGTTCCATGCCAACACCCTGTTTATATACTGCTGGGAATTACATCCAGGGCTTCTTTTCACAAACCTTCCAGTATACCTGAGGCTCTCTGTGTCTTTCTGTTGTGAAGGACTGCAGCTGGAGTCATATGCTACTGTTTACTGCTGCAGTCATGGCCATGTTTCTGTTCCCTGAGGGTTGGCCTAGTGGGTATATGCTAGGAAACTACAGCTCCTCTATAGTGGGGCCACTCACGTCTTGATGGAGTGACAGTGGGTTTATACCTTAGAGTATCACTTTTATACCACATGTGTGAGAACGTATTTTGTGCTACCCCGACAGATGGCCAGCTTGACGACTTACCACTGTCTTCTAATTGGTTCTTCTTGGGTAGGGAATGCTGAGAAATGAATCTACCATATGAAACTGTGGTGATATTTGAACTAATGAATGCAGATAAAGTGTGAACTTGGATTATTTTCATTGAAAAAAACCCTGACATTTGAAAGTGTGTTAGGTCATTGGCATATCTACTAGGGAAAGGTGCATGTAGACTTTTCCTGATGTACAAAATTTTAAGCCAACTCAGCTGAGTGCAGAGCCTACACACACATGCATTTGCTACTTGGGCTGTCAGTAGGTATGCCAGAAATGGGCAATCGCCATTGCCAGGACATTGTTCATAAAATGGTAGTGCATTGTACAAAACCCAAAGAGTACTCACACAATTCTTATATAAAATATATTATAGGAATCATTACAGAATACAAACAGGATCTTCATTCTTTTTCCAACTGGACCTGTAATTTACAAAAAATACACTTAGGCTTAGGCACTGTATCTCAACCTATTGGTCATGACACCTTTGGAGGATCAAATGACTCTTTCACAGGGAATGTATATCAGATATCCTGCATAATGGATATTTATATTACAATTCACAGCAGTAGCAAAATTACCAGTACGAAGTAGCAACAAAAATAATTTTATAGTTGTGGGTTACCACAACATGAGGGTGTTAAAGGGTCACAGCATTAGGAAGGAAGGCTGAGAACCACTAGGCTAAGATCAAGCTAACTTCTGTTTCCACATCTCTGGTTTCCCTGAGAATTTATGACAATGGTAGCAGGAAGAGAGGAGGTTCTCAGATCAAGATTCTATGTTATCCTGCTGTGTGATACTGTCAGCAAACACCCAAAGCTCTGCACCATGTGAAGAAAATTAAGCATTTTTTTTCTTTTTCACTTTTACTGATTCAACCCACATCTGACTGTTGGGAACAAACAAAATAAATTTGTCCTAAGTGCTGCCATTTTGTCTCAGACTCCATTTTAATCATAGGATGAAACTAATTCAAGTTCCCAGGCCCTAAGGGAGCTTCCATTATTCCTCTTTCCTTCCCTAAAACAGCATGCCTGGTTCTCACCAGCTTCCCATAGTCAGTCATCTCGTGCTCCCCAAAGCATGACCGTTCCAAAACATAGTGATTGTTTTCAACCACAGCTTCTGTTATTCACCTTTGTTCCCCAAAGCAGAATGACTGTTCCTAACCACAAGAGAACAAATGGATTTGATTGGCTGAACTGTAAAGCCTACACCCTCTATAGGTTGACATAGACACAGATGTTTGTGGTTTTCAAGCATATACACTCTGTAATATTCTGGCTTGGGGTCTCAGTTCAGCTCCCGAGTCTGTTCTGTGGCCCTGACTGATCAGTAGTTGCTTGATTCCATTCAATTTCTGTCATCTGCATTGACCTGGTGTTTGAGTTATTTTAGGTCTAAGAGGACCCCATAACAAAACAACTCTCCTTGGCCTGCACTAAGTGTTTCCCCAAAGCTACATTGAAACTTGGTGGAGGAACTTTCTATCAGTCTGCTCTTGTGAGATAAATCCCTCCTAAGAGGTGCCTCCATGTTCTAATTATCTACCCTAAGCTTCTTGCTTTAAAGATTCACACCTTAGTGCCCCTGTGTTGGATATGGGAAGCTTCCACCACATTAGCATTTGAGGATCAAATGCCATATGTCTTAACAACTAAAATTATCCCAGAGGAAAAATGATAGGACATAGAAAAAAAATACAAAGTTTTTTTTTTTTTATCTATAATGTTCCTGCCTCCTTTTGAGTAAAAATCATACAAGTTTTCATGAAAACAGCAAAACAAGTGTTAGAAGAAAAGGTCCCCTAACATACACTGCAGAATCTGATATTTACATCTGCGTGCCCTGTTCAATAAAGGATGAGCTGGTACAATGCCATTGCATCTTCTCTCACAGGAAAGCCTGTAATATCTATATTGTACATGATCAGCTTATTTTACTCAAATGTCATAGCCACTAAAACATAAAGGTAACATGAGTGTAGCCTTTCGATGTCAGAAAAGCAAGAGCCATCTTACCTTAATGAGTGGTGGCTCTGCCTCCTCTTCTTGTAAGGTCTTCATTTGGTCTTCAGACAACACAAAGAGAACACAATTAACTCTCAGCTCTTGGTACCACTTATTAAATACTAAGGGCTTCAGGCTTGATATAGACAATGGTATATAAATTTAGTTTGAATTGCTAACTTTAAGGGGTGTGTAGTTCATGAACAAGCAAGGTTGGGCTGCTGCATTGGAGACAAATGAACACAACTTTTCTCTTTTCTATATATTGGAAATCCATCTTAAACAGCATGAAACAGTTGTTGGATTGGCTAAACACTAGAATAAATGTTAGCGTAAAATGCCAGATTTCTACCACTTATTCAGACAATTTTGAGGTCAGGAAAACTGACTCTACTTTGTAAATACCTGTCAAATGTATTTTAACCACTGTAGATGGATATGTGAGAGATTATGTTCACTATTGAGCATGTAGGATGTTTTATAGAATCACATTTTTTTCTGTATGTGTATACATGATGTCCGGTGGAGTGCACATGCTATGGGACATGTCTGGAAGACAGAGGAAAGTTTTGAATTTTGAATTTTTTAATATTTATTTTATATGTATGAGTCTTTTGCCTGTGTAAATGTATGTGCTGGGGCCCACAGAAGCCAGAAGAGAGTATCAGAACCCCTGGAACTGGAATTGTAGACACTTGTGAAATACTATGCAGACGCTGGGAATTGAACCCAGGTCCTGTAGAAGAGTAGTAAATGCTCTTAACGACTGAGTCACCTCTGCAGTCCCAGTTTTGGAGGGTTTCCCCCACTCTCCTTCTTTTTTCTTGTTGTTTTTGTTTTTGTTTTTCTTCCCCTCTCCTCCTTCTATATGGTATATGCATTCTGGAAATGCAAGTCAGGCCACCAGCTTTGGGAAGCAAGCACATTTACCTAAAGATCTATTTCACGAGCCCTAGCATAAAGGCTTTACTCTTCATAATGTACATTTGAACCAGAGAAACAAATAGAATATCAGGTTTAAGATGAAATAATATGGATCTATTCATCTTTCAACATAAATAATAATAGCTTGTTTCAGAATATAAGATACTGAAACTCTCACATTTTTAAAGTCACCTCTACACATCACATTGATTTCTCCCATTTTCCTTTACTCTGTCATCATTTGTATTCATTGTGTGAAGTGGCTGCCTGGGTTCGCTCCAGCCAGCTCACAGTAAGGTGAGGAAGGATGATGATCTAGCACCCATGGACCACTGAGGATAGATTGCATAGTTCCACATCAGAGTTTCACAAGGGTGAAACATCATGCTAATACTGGAATGCTACCCTGGGTACATATGTGTAACTGTACCAAGGTATGTAGCTCACACATATTCACAACTTCTGGGTGAAACTTATACTTTAAATATCAATAGAAGGTCTCATATTTTGAAATGGGTTTAAAGCCAAGCGTGATGAGTGACATATACTCACAGAGCATGGATATCCCAAGTGGTGAGCATTACCACTCCCTATCAACACAAAACCTTCCAATGTATTCTCCACATTGTAAAAAATGATGAAATCTGACCTTTCTGCACCAATATCTGCCCCAGACTATGTAAGTGTAGACTCTTCCTAATCACTTGCATTTTCTTTAGTGTCAGAGATTCAGAGACTTAAACAGAAGATAATTTCCTTGAATGGTGGAAGCGACAGTCTGGTGCTCAGAATCAGAGACTACATATCCAATGCCCTCCTTGGCCTCCTCGCTTAGGAGACCATGAGCTTGGACACATTCATCACTGTCTCTCTGGTCACACCACGGGATGTGCATCAGAAGTAGAGAAGGACGTGTGGCAATGCTGTCCCTAGTGACATAATGAACATAACGTTGCACAAATGCCCAGGAAACTTAGGTATTGGCAGACTGCACTGCTCTAGACCTCACAGCCTAGAATGCTTCCTGGATTCATCCAGAGAGCCCTCAATTACAAATTCACAAGGCGCTGTGCTAGAATGAATGCCTACTTATCCAATTTAATTTCACACAGACTCAGGTAAGACAAGTCAGCCAAAAATGTTTTAAATGGGGCTGGGGAGGTGGCTCAGTGCTTAAAAGCATTTAGTCTTGCAGAGGACCAAGGCTCAGTGTGTAACACCCACAAAGAGGTTCACAACTATTTGAAACTCCTGTTCTAGGGGATTTGGTTCCATTTTCTGCCCTCTGTAGGCACAAAACATGCATGTGATAAGTGTACTACCATGCAGGCAAAACATTCATGTGGAAGGAATAAGAATAAATTAGCAAAAATACTAAAAAAAAAAAAGCCCCAAAACCCTTTAAACAATGCTTGTGTTAGCCTGAGTACATACTAAGTGTCCACTACTAAAGCAAAGATGACATTGCTTTCCAGGATGCTCCAATTGCAGCGTCTTCAATAGATCCATAGAGTCAGAGGAACCCCAGAACACTGGATGGGTTAACATTTCATATTAAAACATCTATGATTATAAGACCTGGAAACCACATCTTCTTATATTTAGCTACTGGCCAAGTCACAGGGCAGTCCTTATGCTTGCAAGGCATGAACTTTAGCAGCTGGCTGTCCTCCCTGCCCTCCAAAAGGACATTAAGAGGAATGGAAACAGGTGTGTTTTTGAAAGCTTCATCTCTTCATATAATGCATGTAAATTTTACATTCTATTTATGCCACTAAAAAAAGACAAAGTAGATTTATGTTTGTATCACATATGTTCATCCTGACATACTTACCATTAAAAAATTTCCATCTCTGATATGTGTGTGGTTTCAACAAAATGGAACATATGAAATAAGTAAAATACATGTTAAAGAAGGAAGGCACCAAGAGGAGAAAGAAGCAATTTCTGCTTGGAGTATACTTGCTTCCTTTTTAAGAAGAGGAATCAGAAAGAGACAATAAAGGAGAAACTGAGTCACTGTGCTTTTACTAGAGTCCAGCTCATGTGACACAAGATGATCAATCACACATAGCTCCAAACTTACATAGCCATCTTTGCTGCCAGGGGATTTGAAATGGAGTTTCCCATTTTTAATGCAGAAAGAGTCTGTCTCTCTAATTAAAATTGTCTTTGGGTTGGCTTACTGTGATTCGTTATCTCAGAAGCTCTGGTTTAAATGTGAAATATCCCCCATAGTCTGTGTTTGAACTCTTGCTCACAGCTTGTGGTATTGTTTGGGAAGGGTTTGGAACCGTTTATAGGTGGGCCATTCCTGAAGGAAATGAACTGTGGGGCCAGAACTTGAGGCTTGAGAGCCAAGCCCTGCTTGTTCCATGTCTGCTTCCTAAATGCATGCCTACAGATACAATGGAAAGGGCTGACCTCTGTACTTGCTTTCCGACTTCCACGAGTCCTGCAATGGCTTCCTCATGCTGATGGAATTATGCTCTTGAGCTATGATCCAGAATAAGCCCTTCCACCTCTAAATAGCTTCTTGTCAGGCTTGGTCACAGCAATGAGGGAAGTAAGGAGCACACTGTGATTCTCCCTGTTTGGAGGGACACTAAACTGACTCGCTCCTTCCCACTGCTTCTCAAACAGCTACTACGACCTGGTGTTCCTAGACTCTTCCATGGCTCAGACTAGGAATGCCATCACTACCTACGTGTTCCCGTCTCCTCACTTTGCAGCTCTCTCAGTTACCCTGCATCTTCTTGACACTCTGTTTGGTCTGTTCAGCTATTGCCGACTGAGAAGACAGGGGCTCACACACACACACCCTGCTGTTGACAGCAAGGGAAACCACAATACCCGACATAAAAGCAGCCTCATATTTCCTGTGTTCCATATCATTCAATGAGAACAAAATAGATACAGAAATGCATTTTATGTGTACATGTGTGCTTCCTGCATCTGAGTCTGTGGCGCATGCATTCCTGGTATCTGTGGAGCTAGAAAAGGGTGTCAGATCTCCTGGAACTGCAGTTAGAGATGGTCATGAGCCAAGATGTGGGTGCTTTGGAGCAAATCCACATTCTTTTTTTATTTGTTTGTTTGTTTTTTGAGACAAGGTTTCTCTGCATAGCCTCGAACTCAGAAATCTGCCTGCCTCTGTTTCCCAAGTGCTGGGATTAAAGGCATATGCCACCACCGCCCAGAGCAAATTCACAATCTCTGCAAGAGCAGCCAGTGCTCTAAACCACTGAACTATCTGGTCAAAGTCTTTAAATTAATTCTTAAATATCTCTTTAAATGCTATAGCATAGTTCTCTTGAGCTAGGGAATTTAATATTCACATATTAAAAAGTGCTGCATGACAGCTTTATTCCTTTTACATCTGGGAACAGTATAATCCATATAGTGAGCAACAAACTAATTTTTAAATTTCCACAATACCTTCAAAAAAGTGCTGCAGATTTCTTCATTTTGATGTTCTACTGAAACTATAGCACTGTGTCACAGCATTTTTTTCTTAAAATTTAGTCTTCTCATCAGAGCTGAAAATGGATTGTATTCACAGCAAAACGAGTTAGGATAGCAGAATGGTATTTTAAAAGAGGAGAATGAGTTCACTGTTCTGTCTTTAAATATTTGATCTCATCAAGTACACTCACTTGATTCAGAACACGACTTCTGGAAGCTAATGCATGAGTGAGCGCACACTTAAAATATGTATTGTATGGTCAGTGCAGGTAGATGTCAGTCTAAATGGATGAGATGGTAGCACAGAACTGATTTAACAGCAGAGTTAATGAGCATGGGGTGACACCTGATGGTTAGCCTCTACACTAGTAAAGCCTTTCATGACTTCTCACTAGAACTGGCATGGAGAAGAAGCCCAATTATGACAAACGTGCAGTCTCTCCCATCAGCAGATCGAGGATCTGATTAAAGGCAGGGTAACATTTTCCCCCTGTTTCTCATTTTACCTTCTGTGCCTGTCTCCCCATTTTGTTATGTTGTTGTCAGACAGGCACTTTGTACCAGCTTAGGCTGGCCAGGAAGTAATCCAGAGATTACTAATAACCTTGAACTCCTAACCCCCATTTCTACTTTTGGAGTGCTAGGATTACAGGCCTATGTGCCAGCACCCCTGTTTATACAGTGCTGATGAGCAAAGGCAGGACCTCCTACATGACAGGCCCTCTACCACTGGAGCTACCTCCCAGCACACATAGCCATTTCCTATCATTCACACTTGAGAATGTCTGCATCATGGTACTTAGATGATACATTGGGCTTTTGACCAGTGCAGTAGTCATGATAGTGACTACTATCTCTGCAGGTGTACCTGGGAAACTGGGACTCTTCTACAGTGGTTAATGGTGGTTTGATGACATGATATATGGACATTTTAGCTCACAGCATCTATAGTGGATCACATTTGCATATATAATGTGGATCTTGGCCTGAATATGGGGCACTTATCTCTTTGTCTTGGTTGACTATTCTAGGGAGGAGTTCACAGAGATAGAAAAACCCCAAACATAACTGTGATGAGGTCTGAACTAATTAATGGAGAGAGAGTGTACACTCTGATATTTCATTGAATAGATGCTGGAAACAGGGATGAGTGTTTGTCATGTCTGCTCAGGAGAAATAGATATAGACACATCCTGGTGTACAAAATCTCAGAACCAACCAAGATGATCACATCTGAATGTTTACATGGTACACAAAGGGCCATAATTTGTTGCTTGAGATTCTGTTTTTGTTTTTAAAATAAAGTCCCAGTTATCAGTAGGTGGCTGAGATCACAGTGGTGTATCTGAGAAAAGACAAGAGGAGTTATACAGTTCTTATCCCAAAAATATCTTAGGAAACCCATCTCATGATACGTACAAGTTCTTTTCTTCCTTGGTGCCACCTACAATATAGAGAAAAAAAAACACTCTTAGGCCCAGACTGTGCTAAGTACCTGGCCTTGAGTTTATTTGGTGGTGTTCTATTCTTTGGTGCTGATATCCACTCTGGGTACTAGACAAGTGAGGTGGCCCTATGGCCCTGGGAGAGCATGGTTCTTCAGGTCATCCGGTGACACAGACAGATGGAGATGAGCTAGGAGGAAAGAGCTGGAGGGAGCCTCGCTCTGCACCAAGAAGCAGGGTGCCCAGGGAGTGGAGGTGGGTTGGGAGGAGGGCCTTCTATTAGCTGGTTGCTGCAAGATTGATCCTGAAGAGATTAGAACAGAGGTCAGGTGGGATAGTGAAAGTCGCCTGAGTCTCAGCCCAGTGTGCCCACTGGAGTCCCTTGGTATAAAGTGTTTCTGCAGGTAGGCAGCTGACACGGTGGAGAGGTGATGGACTAGAAAGGAAACTGAGAGGGTTGGCAGGAAAGGGCTAAGTGGACCCTGGGTCTGCACCAAGAAATAGAGTTCCTAGGGGATGCAAAACACAAGTTCTTCAGGAATAATATGTCTGTTACTTTTTGATTGAACATTATACAACATCACATCTAGAAAGGAACATTTGCTCAGGAGGAAATGACTTCCTAAAATACATCTGAAACTGACATTTGGTATACCTTTGTGAGTCAGGGATGACTTGGTACAATTTTATTCCTGCCTCTTCCTAAATGAACACCTTAATATCTATAGTGTCCATGATATTTATTTTTCAAATATTGTATCAATTAGAAATAACAGATTTATGAACATAGCCCTTCTACCTTAAGGAATGTGATGATCATCTTACCTCAGGTGACTTTGCCTCCTCACCTTCTGAGGCCTTTTTCTGGAGGTCAGTTGGAAGAACTAGGAAGACACAAATAACCGTCAGAACATGGTACTGCTTGAATTACCCAGAGCTCTTTGCTTCAGAATGGATGTAGTTGATTAGCAAATATGACTGGGCTAGTACTGCACCATTGTACTTGATGGGAAAAGGACTGAGAGTAGACAAGAAGAAAAGTCAGGGACAGTTGTTTTGACCTTTTGAGTAATGGGGAGCTAAAGCAGTGTGAAGCAATCAATCCATCTTCAACTGGGTAAAAACACTAAAGTAAGTTGTATGCTTAAATGAGAGCTCCACCATGTCCAGACCATCCTAAAGACCAAGAGAACTGGTACTGCTTTCTATTTATCTTTCAATCCATTTCAGTGCCCACAAGCTCACACTCATGCACACACACACACACACACACACACACACACACACACACACACACACATGCATACACATATTCACATCACACTCACAGTCTGTATTTGTCACAGCATATAGGAATTTAAATTTGATAGTGTACATGTTGTCATAGTCGATTTAGTAGCAGGCACAAGTCACTTTATTCATACACTTATCCTTTCATGCATAATAAGAGATTACTTAAGAGTGGAAGGGACTAGAATTCATAAACAGAATCTATGTTACATCATCCTCTGATCTTCTTTTGATATGCCATCTATTTGTGTACATTGTGTGAGTAGGTATTCAATTTCTGACCAAGAAATCCACTGAGATGATTTAGAATAGGGATCTGGACCTTATTGACCACCAGAATTACTTAACCCAACTCTACATCAGAAATGCCAGAGGGTTGATGCATTGTGTTAGCACTGGAGTGGTAGGTAGTGTGTTCTTATGTGTGACTGTCATGAGCTGTGTACTCATATTGTCTCAGCCTCTGTTATCACTAAAGAACATCTCAATCCTGACTTTAAGACAGATGTGTGGGCTGATCCAGGACCCCCAAAATGTGCATGCCCCCATCCCCAGTGTTTGTGAACTAACCAAAACCTGGGGTTCTATATGCTTTACATATAATGACCATGGTTAACTTTGACATTCATGCTATAATACCTGCCCCTGGGGTTTGTGAGCATGAGCTCTATCTCATGAGGTATATATTGTATAGGATTTCTCAAGGCTGTTAGAAATCAAGATATTTGCACAAATGATAGATCTTCCTCTATAGTAACTAACAGCTGAATGATGAGCCAGATCAACAGTTCAGAGTATCAGCTTCAGGACCACAATCTGGGCTCCCATCTTAGCTCTTCCACCGAAGAACAGAGGAGTCTGGGTACTTTCATCACTATCTGTCTTTGATTCCAGTCCTGGGACGTGCACAAAGAGTAGATAAGGATGTGTATGTATGTGCTGTTGGTGTGTGAGTTAATGAACACAGGGATAAGGACATGCGTGTCTGCACTGTTGGTGTGTGATTGGACATGTGTGTCTGTACTGTTGGTGTGTGAGTTAATGAACACAGGGATAAGGACATGTGTGTCTGCACTGTTGGTGTGTGAGTTAATGGAACCCAGGGACAAGGAATATGTGTATCTGTGCTATTAGTATGTGAGTTAATGAACACAGGGCATGAGGTATAAATGCTCAGGAAGGTTATTTGTTGGGAAAATGTACTGCCAAAGTCCTCCCAGCTTAGTCTCAGTCAGACATTGGATTCCAAATTTCCAAACCATTGTTCTTCTGACATATGCCTGCTTAGAATGAAGGTGGCCATTTTTATTTTATCCAGACTCAGGATAGATAGCGTCAGTTAAATGTCCACACTCCTAAAGAAAGGTCAGTGTTGTTCTCATCAATCTTCCAGTTGTCTGACTGTGATCAGTGGACTTGTTTCAATGATGTAAAGCCCAGAATAATAGATGGATGAACATTCTATAATAAGACATCTAGTATTGTAAGCACTGGAAAGCCCCTACCTTACATTATTAATGCTTCACAAATATAAGGGCCTGTCTACATTTAGCTATTTGCACAAAAATGGAAAGACTATAGTTCAACTTCTCAAAAGAACTCAAAAATGAAAGATTGGGAGGCCTAAGCCACATAATACATAAAAAAATGGTTAGCTATTAACATCTTTTCAATGTTACATGTCTATATGAAGACTTGTTTAGTCGATAGTCTGAATTGGTATTACAGGACACATGTACATTATTTACTCACTGTTAGATATAAACCAATATTAAATACATATGTTCTTATTCATCAGTCTTTTTTTTTTTTTTTTCTGGACCTCTGGTAGCTCCGGCCAACCCTGTTTGCTCCAGTTGCTCCGCTCATTCTGGACCAAAGATTTATATTATAGATGAGTACACTGTTGTCTTCAGACACTCCAGAAGAGGGTGTCTAATCTCATTATGGGTGGTTGTGAGCCACCATGTGGTTGCTGGGAATTGAACTCAAGGCCTCTGGAAGGGCAGTCAGTACTCTGAACTGCTGAGCCATCTCTCCAGCCCCCTTATTCATCAGTCTTGATGATTGATTCCATTCTCATTTTTTTTACACGCTGATGAAAATGTTTACCTTTGGAGGACAGTGAGATGAAAAAATTAACTATAACTGAGCTTTCTAGTGACTCACATAAAACATAAAATGTTTTCACTTTAATTAAATATAGAAAGTACAATTCCCTGTGAACCTTGACAAAAATGAAAAACACATGTCCATAATTCCCTGAATTTATACATCTTACAGGGAAAAAGAGAGACTACGTTAAAAAATAAGGATATACATAACTATGAAAAATACCTCAAAACATTAACATTTTGGATTCTTTCCAGCTTTATGAGATATATTTCAATGCATATAATCTAAATCATAACATGCAGTAGCTGGGTATTGTGGCACATGCCTTTATTCCCAGCACTCAGGAGGCAGACACAGTCATCTCTGTGAGGCTAAGGTCATCGTGGTCTGCATAGTGACTTCCAGGATACCCAGGGTTACTCACAACATGTATTGTCTCAAATATATGTATGCCATGAAATTGTCCTAAATACACCAGGGAATATCTATGGAAAAACTTGATGAATTAAATAAGTAAATTATAGAATAAAACTGTAAAGGATAATCAAAATTGTATATATTAAAGAGAAAGATTACTTGAACAAAATATGTTGAGAAATGACCAGTCCAGTTAAGGGATGACATTCAAGGGTGAATATTACCTTTACAAGAGCATCTGCTTCCCATTGTGAAGTCTCTATCAAACCAAAATATACAATTCTGCACTATCCCAAGTGTATGTTGAGAAGTCTCACATCACACTGAAATTCAGAACCGAAGCCTCATAATATGATCACATAACCATAGCAACACTATGTCACAGAACTTTCAGAATGAATTCACAATCCATACTGTGAAATCCAGGATCTGCTAGGTCACTGAGCCAGCAGTTGTCTCAGCTGCTAAGAGCACCTTGCCGTATAAGCCTGTGACTTGAGTTTGGTCTATTGAACCTGTGGTGGAAGGAAAGGACCAGTTCCTCAAATTGTCCTCTAACCTGCATCCATGTACCATGGCATATACATGGGACATACTAACATACACACTAATTATGCACACAATAGTGATTTTTAAAAGAATAGGTTATAAGTAATATTATATGCACAACATCGTTTGTCTGAGAATATACCTATCATAGTACATATTTTGCCTCATCTATTCCTGACTTAACTGAAAAATTTTCTATCACTGTATAAACAATGAGCTATTTTCACCAAGAAAATAATAGGAAAAGTGGTTTTTTGAGACCATTCTCCTTGGGCCTTAGCATAACTTTACTAAATATAAAATTTAAGAACCTTCAGTATGAAGCCACAGCTATAAAGTCTCATCAACATGGCTACCTAGATATGAGCTCAACAAGGACAACACAGACATGCCAGAGTGGGTGGGCCTTGCAGGTCCAGATGCCCTCAGCCCAAAGGCTCTACATAAAGAACGACAGGCAGCTAAAGAAAGCTGACAACAAGAGAAATAGTCTTCCGCAGGAAAGAGTACACCCATTAGGTATCCAATACCAAGTGTTCAGCCCTGAAAACATAGGCATACAAGAAAAAGTATACAGACTAATATACAGGTTGTATTTAGGAATATATTGTATATATACTTATATGCATATACCAGAAATTAATTTTAAAAAGAAGCTATAAATTTGAAAAAGAACAAGGTGGGGCATATGGAAGGGTTTGGAGGGAGAAATGGTGAAATTATAATCTTAAAATTAAAAAAACATACTCAATTAAAAAAAAACATACTCAATTTCAGAAAGCAAAGGAAAAAAAAAAGGCTCCCTAATTTACTTTATGAAACTACTGTGACTGCTATACTGAAGATAGTACCATGAGTTTACAAAATACTGATGGTGCCATTTGGCTATTCTCCAACCTATCCAGATATTCCATCCTCCCTCACTCTGACCTAAGAACAAGGACAGGCCTCATTCCTGTGGAGATGCTCTGTGCCTAGTCGCACTGCGGTTCTTAGGGCTACACGTGGAATGTCTGCTTCCTAGGGAGCTATGTGGGCACTCACTCATGGTGAAGAGATAAGAAAAGTCCCTACTGCTCACGCAACATCACCCACAGATGCACTGAAACAAACTGTCCTATAAAGGGAATATGTGAAGGCCAAAAGTAAAAAGTAAAAAAAGCAGCTCCTGAAGTGGAAATTTCTGGTTTCTTTAGAGACTTATGTCATGTGATGTTTTTCTGGAAACTGTCTTAGAGAGGATGTTTTTGCTGAAGCAGACATGTGGGAGGATGTTTTACTGAGAAGAGACGTGTGATTTTTTTTTTTTCAAAGCTGCCTGGAAAAAGGGCATGCGATGTTGTGTTAGAGCGGACACTTGAGAGAACACCATGATGTTTGGAAAGGGTATAAGGATAACCCAACAGACAGTGGACAACACTGTGTAGTGTTGGTTTGCCTTGCCACTCTGCTGGTCATCATTGGGCTTTGCGGACACTGATCTTTGCTGACAACACTTTCTGGTATTGGTTTGCCTTGCCACTCTTTGCTGGTCAGCATTTGTTGTAACTTCACAGAGAGAAATGTAACCAAAGAATTTGTGGTGGTAGTCCATGGACTTGGGCGGATTGGCAGAGCCTTGTAGATTACTTTGGATTGAATTGTCATTGCTGATTCGTGAATGGTGTTTGTGAGTGAATCAAGCTCTACTGCTGATTCTTTTGCCCTATTAGCCTTTCCTTTCCATTACCTCTGGTAGATGGTGGGCTAAGAGGGTGGTTAAAGAATTTAAGAACCCCTATTAAAAGTAGGTTTTGAAAAAATATAAGTCTACAAGGTCCTCCAAAATGAGCCTTCCTGTGTAAGAAGCTGTTGAGAGCTTTGGGTGCCATTTCTAGGAATTTGGCATTTGTCACTGGGCTCAGATAAGAATATCAGAAACAGTGACCATGGGGCTTACGACTTTGCTTACTACTTTAATTATTACCTTGTGTGATCCTTTTGCTTACTACTTTACTTGATGACTCTCTTGTGTGATCTTCTTGTTTACTACTTCTCTTGATTACTTTCTCTTTGATCTAAGAACTATGTTTTTTGTTTTTTATTTGTTTGTTTTGTTTTGCTTTTTTTGGATATACCTAGAATAATATAAAAACAGACTGGAGAGCAATAAAGCTGCTTCAGCCTCAGTACAGGCTGGAGTCATGTTATAATTTTGTCTGTTTTTTCTTTTTTTTTTTTTTTTAAAGATTTTTATTTATTCTATGTATATGAGTACACTGTAGCTGTCTTCAGATACCCCAGAAGAAGGCATCAGATCCTATTACAGATGGTTGTGAACCACCATGTGGTTGCTGGGATTTGAACTCAGGACCTTCAGAAGAGCAGTCAGTGCTCTTAACTCTGTGTCATCTCTCCAGCCCTGTTTTTCTTTTTCAATCCTCATTCTCTCACTTGAGACCCTGTTGACTGACTGAACTGGCTTGGTCAGATGGTGCCTCAACGTTGGAGCTCAAGTAAGGGGGGATATAGAGAAGGACACCACTGAGAGAGGAGTGCTCAAAAAGGGAAATGAAAGATTTGGGCCAGCGGTGAATAAACCTTGTAAAAAGAGATAAGATAATGGTAGAATTTAAATGAAAGATAAAGGAAAATAAAGCAGATTTAGAATAAACCTTTTAAGAATGGGACAAGGTAATGGCAGAATGTATTTTGTGTATGCATTTAGAGTAATGTTAAAATGTAAAGGAATGAAGATAATTTTCATAGATGCTTTTAGTGTTTGGATCCTGATTAGAGGCAGTTTACATGAGAGAGAGAATGGGTTTCAGAAAAGTGGTTGTCCCCTCTGTCTGGGACACTTTGGCAAAAGAGAAGGAATGTGAACATAGGCTGTTCCAGAGCTCTCCCAGGGACAGAAGGAGGTCAGGAGACATCCTGCTTCCTCTCTGGCTCCCACTGGTTCTGGATCCCTTAGGATACCTGGGTCCCTCTGGCACATCTAGTTCTCTTCCCTCTCTGTGTATTGTCTGTCCTTGGCACTCCAATCTGTCCATGTCTTTCAGTTTATGTCTGTGTTTTTGTTTTGCTGTGTGATTGTTGCTCTGTGTTTCATGTTCAAAAGAAAAAAATGGTTAAAACTTTATCTGCTGGCTGTCCACCCCTTGATTTAGTCTTAATTCATTAAAATAAAAATTGTCTCAATTTATACAACAAAAACTGATAAGTTGCCCTGCATCTGTAGCTAGGAGTCTAGCACAGCTGGAGAAGCCCTGCTAGGAGCTGATTATCTGTACAAGCTGCTCTTCCTCCCCCTCCCCCCGCCCCTCGGGACCAAAAACCAAGTCTTTATTGGCCTCGGCTACTTGAGGGGGATGAATCGGGAGGAGTGGGTAGCACCGATACTGGGCCGGCCATGCTTCACGGGCTTGTAGGTGATGGAGAACTCCACCAGGTAGTGGCAGATCATCTCTGGTTTGGTCTCCACCTGGTTGAAGGTCTTGCTGTTGTACATACTCACCTGCTGCCGACCATCTCTGGGAGAATGATTATGTCCCTCAGGTGCGTCTTCATCACCTTGGGCTTCTCCATGGGTGGCGCCTCCTTCTTGGCCTTTCTCAGGCGACAAGCTGCTCTTAAAGGGGCCAGCAGCTTCTGACTTCATTGGTAAGGAAGCTGATGGTGTTTCTCCTAGAAAATCTCTGTGATTGTGATTATTAGGTTCAGCAGGTGACAAGGTGCTCCTTTCTTGAAATTACAGCTAGAAAAAATAAGAAAATTTTGTCTAGTTTAAATATATAAGATGTGTGTGGCCACTCACTTCATGTTTGTTTCTGACTGGTCTTAAATGTATAAATGTTCTTTATGTCTTGCTTATAGATTATTGGCTTATACATTATTGGGCATGTTAAAAATTTGTAACATTGATACAAAAAGTTGGCTTAAAACTGGTAACTCAGGATTGGAGTCACTCTAGACAACAGCACATGGCATGAACCAACCCAGGGAAACAGGTTTTTAAAGATATCTCTAAACTGGGAAAATTTTTGTCCTAGAAACCAGACTCCTAAGAGATAGGATTTAATTGCTGGCAAGATGATTCGGTGGATAAGAGCACTGACTGCTCTTCTGAAGGTCCTGAGTTCAAATCCCAGCAACCACATGGTGGCTCACAACCACCTGTAATGAGAGATCTGATGCCCTCTTCTGGTGTGTCTGAAGACAGCTACGGTGTACTTATGTATAATAATAAATAAATCTTTGGGCCAGAGAGAGCAGGGACTGAGTGAGTGGGGCTGACTGGAGCAAGCAAGCAGGGTTGACTAGAGCGAGTGAGGTCCTACAAAAAAAAATCAATTCCCAATGATCACATGAAAGCCCACAACCATCTGTACAGCTACAGTGAACTCATATACATAAAATAAACACATAAATCTTTTTAAAAAGAGAGAGATAAGATTTAAAACGTTTCTTTAATGAGGTATTAAAAGCCGCACCATCATGTGCCACACCAACCCCAGTATGATCTGTGTGACAAGTTCCACAGACTGAGGTGGTAGACTTCAAAAGGAGGTCTCCTGGAGCCGGTTGTAGAACTCTTGACCAGAGCAAAATATTGAGCCATAGTTCTCATGGCAATCTATGTGTTTTGTTTTCTTTTATTCCTTTTCTTATTTACATGTTCCTGGTAGCCTAGGCCAAGATCTTAAGCGAGAATAATGGGTAAGAAACTGTCCCTTGAAATGGGGTCACTAACATGACCTTATCTCTGGAGAAACCAATGCTTTACTTTATAAATCATTTATAAAATTATATAGTAGTATTATAACAGATAAAAACTTTCCCAACAATAAAATTTCATATGGCTACACATGTTTTATCAGAGGTGGGATTTGGTATATGGTAAAGAAAGCCTTAAATAAAAAGAATTAAAATAGTTTAAATTCACTCATTGAAGATTTATAAAAAAAAAAAAAAATCAGGCATTAGATGTTAAATGATAATTGACCATAAAGATTTATTAACCTGCTCTTGGAAATATGCCACTAGCCTTGGATGGCTGCCTCACTGAATACATGCTTTCAGAGTTGTAATGCTTGGATGATTTCTATTAACCATGATGTCACCTGTTCTTCTTGTGATTCACTGAATACATCTTTTCAGAGTTGTAACGTTTGCTTGATTTTTGTGCTTTACTGTAACAAATGATAATGATGGTATTTGTAACTGCTTCACTGAACACATCTCTAAGAGTTGCAATATTTGTTCTTTTAATGTATAAAAACCCCTGCTTGAGAACTGCAAAATAACTCACAATCAAACTTCCTCAGTGTTTGTTTATGTTTGTCACCACCAAATCCTTATCCACCTAGCTTCAAGGACCCTCATTCCAGGGACCCCCATACCCAACGGGGGTGTTCTGTGGCAATCATGCATTCATATAGAAGAACTGGCAGCCAAACTTTGTAACATGAAAATAATACACTGTTAAAAATTGGTTTTGTGCGGGGCAGTGGTGGCGCACACCTTTAATCCAAGCACTTGGGAGGCAGAGGCAGGCGGATTTCTGAGTTCAAGGCCAGCCTGGTCTACAGAGTGAGTTCCAGGACAGCCAGAGCTACACAGAGAAACCCTGTCTCAAAAAACAAAACAAAACAAAAACAAAAACAAAGTTAGTTTTGCTTTACAAATTACAATATCTTCATAAGATAAAAAAGGGGGGATTATGACCCTGAACACCACAAGTTTATTTAAATCTTTAAAAATTTGGATGCCAAGGAACTCTCTGCTGAGTGTCTATGGCACCCTACAATTCAACATATTTATGTTTAGGTGAAATGGAAGGATCCACTTACTGGCATATGGCAAGATCCTAATCAGGCATTAATATGGGGAAGAGGGCATGTTTGTGGTTTTTCTGCAGGTAGCTGCCAGAGTGATTGGTAAGACATGCTGATGTTGGGACAAAGAATGTTGCTGACCATGAACTTGCAGAGTGCCCTGACAATGGTGATAGGGAAGCTATATTGAGCCTATGTTCCTGACTTACCACTGATACATCCAGCAGTGTGGTCCAGACCGGAGACTCTTGTGTTTGGATCTCCCTAGACAGAGGAGCCAACTTATAATAAGACCATGACTTTCAATGCATTTGGTGATGGAATTTCTGTTTGCTTTGTAAAGAATAGTACAAATGATGGGTGTATTTCTGTATTTCTTTAAAATTGGAATCTCTTATTAATGGGTCAGGTTAAAATTATTTTTGTTTTTCTACAGTATTTAATGTAAGTTATATTGATTGTATTCTTTCCAATTGTGTTAATGTATTGAAATCCAGCATGTCTGTTATGGTGATTTATCAACCAGCTTTTGTATTATTGCCTGTATTACAGGACCTTGGTATTCTGAAAAAGACTTGCAAATACTGGAAGAAGTGAGTCAGACTTTAAGCAAAAGCAAAAGGGTAGTGGGCTTGATTATTGCAGGTATAGCAGCTTTGATTACATTAATAGCTAGCATCACTGCTTATGCAATTGCTTTGGCACAAGAAGTTAAGACAACTACTTTTGTTAATCATTTAGCAAAAAATTTTACTAATGCTCTGAGTATTCAAGAAGATTCAGACTTGTAGAACAACAAATGGACACTCTTTATGATACTATTCAAACTATTGGAGAGGAGGTTCTGAGTTTAAGAGTATGAAGTCATCTTGAGTGTCATGCTAAATACCAATGGAAAATTTAAAGACACATGCAGGGTATTTGGCATAATTCTAACACCTCTCTGGATAGCTTAACTTTGTGTAAGGAGATCATGAATTTAAGGAATACAAAGCTCAATGTAAAATTCAGCCCAGGAATGCATGACATTCTGCCGGGCAGGCTCTCTGCGGGAAGAACCAGGCGAGAGGGAGAGAACCCGGTCCAGCAGAGCCTCTGGAGCCTCTCAGGGCTGAGCAGGATGGTGATCCTGCCTCCAGAGAATAACCACTCCAAGCTGGGAGTCTGTCAAAGCAGGAACTTGTTTTAATGTAGCAATCTTCTCTTTATAAAGGGCTGAGAGAGGAGGTGGAGTTTTTTGCTGAGATGACGAAGGGGGTAGGGGGAAGTTGACAAAGGAGCCAACAGTTACTCTAAGTCAGCAGGAGCTAGGCAAAGGCAGGCTTAAGCAGGTTTGCTGAGTCACTCCAGTACAGAAGTGATTGAGACAATTTACCAAACTTGAGCCAGGCTCAGGTTTGTCCTCAAGGCCCAAACCAGGGCCAAATAGAGCCCAGCAACATTCCTTTTATCTTGGTCATCCTGATTCATGGCTTAAGGTCAGTATTTCCGTCTTGTCAAGCTTCAAGAATGCCTTAAATAACTCGATCATATTAGCCCCCCCTTGTCCTGGGAATACTTTTATTTCTGCCCATTGTGATAAAGCTTGCCTTTAACAACATTAACATGTTGTGTGCCCAAAATCCATGGCTCAAAACTAAAAATGAACCCCCAGCCAGAGTTATTAATCTAACAGGCTGGCAGTCAAATATGAGTAGTTTTCTGTACAGTGCCTTACTGACCTAAGACAGAATTACATTGTTTTTGAAAATATAAATTCCAAGACAGGTAAGGAAGGCATTCTTGTCAGAATTACCCAAGGCAGGCACAGTCTTGTCTATGAAATAAAAAGCAGGGAGCTGTTGAGAGCTTTTGGTGTCACTTCTAGGAATTTGGCATCTGTCCCTGGACTCAAATAAGAATATCAGAAATAGTGACCATGGAGCTGTGTGCTTACTGCTTTACTTGATGACTCTGTGTGATCTTCACTACTTCACTTGATTACTTTGTCTTTGATCTTAGAACTGACCATGTTTTTTGGATATACTTAGAGTAATATAAAAGCAGGCTAGAGCAATAAAGCTGCTTCAGCCTCAGTACGAGCTGGAGTCATGTTATAGTTTCGTCTGTTTTTCTTTTTCAATCCTCACTCCCTCGCTTGAGACCCTGTTGAATGACTGAGCTGGCTTGGTCAAGATGCTTTATAATAAAGACATTGTGATGAATTTGCTTGCTTTTCACAGGAAATATTAACTAAATCTTACAGCTATCCTTTCTGTTTTTGGATTCTGAATTTACTTCAGATTTCCGTTATATAGCAGTACATTTACAAGGAAGAGTACTATGAGCAAAGCCAACAAAGAAAAGGTAGCAGACTGTCCTGTCATAGTGGCATCGTGAGCAGAGCCCAGTCCCCAGTCCCTGAGACTCACTTCCTGGTACATAGCAGGTGTCTCCATTAATCCAGACTGCAGCTGGTTTAACGGAGACAACTCTGTCTTTTGCGGTGCTGCAAACCAATGATCCCAGCACTCAGGAGAAAGAAAGAGCAGGATCAGGAATGTATTTGTACACATGTGTCTCTGAGAACATGTGCATGTGCAGGAGGAGACGAGAAGAGGGTGTCACATCTCCTGGATCAGCTTTTATAGACAGTTGTGAGCAAGCTGGAGTGAGTGATAGGAACTGAGCTCTACCCCTGCAAGGGTGGCAAGAGTTCTGAATATCTGAGCCATCGCCAAGCCCTGGGAATACTTGCTTTTAATGTTTACATATATGAATACAGATAATTGTGAATGAGTGTGGATATGGACTGCAAATTATAAAGAGGATATGGGAGGTAGAAAGGGTGTATTGGATAATGGAGGCGGGGATAGTAGAACACATGTGACATGAGAGCAGAAAGGAGGCAATGGGGTGTCAAGGGACAGGGAGAGGCAGGGGACAGGGAGAGGCAAGGGACAGGGAGAGGCAAGAAGATGAGGGGAAAGAGGGCAGAGTGAAGTATCAAAAATGATAAACTATGTTTGAAAATGCCATTAGAAAATTTGTTTGCTATCTGAAAAGAATAAAAATTTTAAAACACACAAGGAAGCTTGGCATATTGGTGCACACATTTGATCCCAGAGTTGGGAGGCAGAGACAGGTGAATCTCTGTGAGTTCCAGGAAAGCCAAGGCTACATAGTGACACTCTGTCTCAAAAAACCAACCCAAACAAACAAACAAACAAACAAAAAACAAACAGAGGCTGGGGAAGTAGTCCTGTGGGTAAGAGCCCTTGCTGATTTCAAATACCCAGGATCAACATAAAAACACACATATCCCTGTATATTGAGCTGGCGGTGTTCCTGGGAAGACATGAAGAAACATCTACCTACCCCAGATTAGGAATTGTGAAAGATCAAAGTAGTCACACTGAATTGACTTGTTCTTTCTTCAGTGACATGGAGGAAGAGAGAGAGAAAGGGGGGTGGGTAGAGAGGGAGAGGGAGAGGGAGAGGGAGAGAGAGGAGAGAGAGAACAGAGAGAAGAGAGAGAGAGAGAGAGGAAACTAGGAGATCAGAAGACAAGGGAACAGATAAGATTGGGATCAGAAAGTCTTGCACAAGCTACGTCGATTGCCAAGAAAGGTTACTCAGAAGAACATGAAGCAGTTGCCTTTGATACAGCCATGTATGTATATTCTTCTACACTATATCCGGAGGAGAAGTGGAGGCTTCCACGAAGTCAGCAGAAACTATAAGAAAATAGAATGAATCCAGCAGGAAGCTAATCAAGCAATGTTGTGCAGAGGGAACAGTATCTCAAGAACATTACAGGTTAGGCACACAGAGGCCTTGGAACTGGTAACCATAGCCCTGTAAGGTGGGAAGAGTTGGGATCTCGGGACCAGAAGCCACAGCTCCCAAAGGGACCTGGCTCCAGGCCATTACCAGCTCCGCTAAGCATATTCCTAGTTTTAGAGAAGTATTGTGTTCCTTCTCCTTATATCAATGCCTTGCCTCAGCCCAGCCCCCAACAGTGAACATTAATTGGATTACTTATAAGATTGTGGTTGGAAGGTTACATAAGTGACTGTGTCAAAGGCAACTGAATCATGTAAAGCTTGCCCCACAATGGATCACAAAAGCTGGAATGCTGGAGCTCATCCCATAACTCACAGACAACTATAAGAGTTGGAGAATGTCTCCTTTAAGCACAGGGGTTGGTCTGAACCTCTTCTGTGAAGCTCAGCTGGTCTGAGTGTGTCTCAGCAGTCCTTCTTGTTACATAAACTTGGGCAACTTGGGGCTTAATGTATCTGATCAGTTTCAGGGACTTCTTGAAGCTTCTGAATTGTTTACTTCCTGGATTATAAGGAGCTTTGCTGCAGGACAGAATGTTTCTCCTCCCTTTTAGAGCATCTTAAGTCTTAACCTGGTTACTTTCCAAATGAAGTGCTTTATCTCAGAGGAAATGCTGTACAGCACTGTAACAGCACCACTGTGGAGCAGAGACAGGCAGATCCCACAGCTTGCTAACCATCCAGACTAAAACTGTGAGCTTGAGGTTCAGTGACAGAGATCCTGCATTGATAGCAAGGTAGAAAGAGGTCTAGGAAAACAAGAAAACAGACTTCTCTAGCCTCCAAATGCCAATGTATGGTCACATGAACCCGCATTCATAGACTAAACACACACAGACATACAAATAAAATATTTAAAATATATACAAGCTTTAGGCTGGTGAAATGTCTCAGTGGTTAAGAGCACTTGTTTCTGAAAGGACCTAGGTTTGATCCCCAACACCCATTTAGTGTCTCACACCAGCCCAAAACTCCAGTTACAGGGAATTCTATTCCCTCTTCTGATTTCTTCAAGCACCACCAAGGTCACATGTGGTTCATGTGCACACCTAGTGCTGGAATTAAAGGCATGTGACACCTCTGTCTGGCAGTAAATGTTAAGGAGAAAAATATAAACACATACACACACACACACACACACACACACACAGAGAGAGAGAGAGAGAGAGAGAGAGAGAGAGAGCGCTAGAACTACATTTCTACTTTCATTTCTAAACACAAACGCAGCAGCATGCTGAGAAACAAGCTCCATGAAAGGCTTTGTGTTGCTGTTGCTGTCATCTGGATGGACTGGTTCTCCTGACTCACATGTGTAGGCTTTGTGTTGCTGTTGCTGTCATCTGGATGGACTGGTCCACCCGATTCACATGTGGAGCTCTACTAAACAGGCACACCACAGTACTGAAACCGTTGCTTCAATAGATACAATAACCACATTCACTTGCCTCAAGGTTATAAATTTCAATACGTTTAAAAATTCACATTCATACACTTACAGATACACTACAGTATATGACACACAAAGACATCCATGCTCACATACATACACACACACACACACACACACACACACACACATAGTTCACTGTCAGGATTTAAAATCTAAAATAGTTTAGCACTTATAAAACTTATTTTTAATTTTTGGATGTACATATTTTACTTTATATGTATGAATGTTTTACCTGCATGTATGGATATGCACCACATGTATACCATGGAGGGAGAAGAGGGAACCAGAAATTCCTGGAACTGAAGCTACAGACAGTTGTTTGACATTGTGCATGTGCTGGAAATCAAACCTGGGTCCTCTGGATGAGCAGCTATGGGTGCCTCTTAACCTCTGAGCTGTCTCTCGGGTCCTCACAAAGCTTATTTTCATTTCAAATGAGAGAGATAAGAAATGTTGATAGAGCTGGAGAGATGGCTGTGTGGTTAAGTGCACTGACTACTCTACCAGAGGTCCTGAGTTCAGTTTCCAGCAACTGTATAGTGGCTCACAATCACCTGTAATGGAATCAGATGTCCTCTTCTGGTGTGTCTGAAGACGGTGACAGTGTACTCATATACATAAAATAAATAAATCTTCAAATAAAAAAAGAAAAGAAAAATGTTGATAGATTTTTATACAAGTAAGTTATATAAGTAATTATATAAGTAAGTTAGTTTTAGTTTTTCCTTATGACAGAAAGTCTGAGCTGATGTGTTGTATGATGTACTGAATGCTGGATCTATTCTGTAGTTCCCAATTTAGAAGGCTAAGACAAGAGGAACAGCATTCATTTTAGCTCATCCTGGGCAACAGGGGGAGTTACAGGCAACCTTGGAATACAGAGACCCTGTTTCAAAATAACAAAAACTAAACTGTAAATTTAGTTGTTGCTAGATCATTTGTAACTTAATTTTGTTTTCTTAACTTTATCATTTGTATTTATTTTTGTATCACTCTATTTGTATTTGTACAAACTTTATGTTTGTATTTGGTCACCTTTGTAAAACGTGACTAGATTTTAAATAAACTGTTAAGTTTCTGAAAGGGCAAAAAATAAGTAACAAAGCAGTGGTTTCATTAAAAAACACAATAATTTTGATAATCTTTGAATTTTACATATTTAATATTTTCCTGAGAGGATTATATACTTTTGCAAACTCCCAAAGAATACATCTAATAAAGACAACAAAGTATTGTTTTAAAAAATACTAACAGTATTGTATCAAGGAAAACATTGTAAACGATAGTGATATGGGTTATAAAAGCAAAACAAAATATAAATACATTGTAGTTTCCTCTGACACAGAACAGGGGCTGTGCTTCTACATATGGAAAGGGTGGGTAGCTGCTATTTCTGCATTTAGAATATGGTAGAGTCTTCTGACACTTTCAAATAGTTTGGTTTCTTTCATCTTAACCTAGGAGGATTCTCAGTTGCCTTAGGCTTAAGACTGCCCATATAGATTCCTCTTAAAATGGTATCTCAGTAGACTGGCAATTAATCAGACATATTTTTTGATGTTTAGGATGCCATTATCAGCATAGCCATCAGGCAATGTGTTGGACTTTCAAGAGAATATAACAACTTCACATAACCTTAAGATGCTAATCATTCATGCTTGCTTTTGTGCTCAAAAGATTTTAACACATTTTTACTACAAAAGAAACATTATATGGGGCTGGAACAGTGGCTCAGCATTAAGAATATATGTACTGCAGCCTGGGTGAATGGTACACACCTTTAATTTTAGCACTAGGAAGCCAGAGGCAGGGACATTTCTGTGAGTTCCATGTCAGCCTAGTCTGCACGGTGAGTTCTAGGACAGTCAGAGCTACATAATGAAACCTTGTCTTGATTTAAAAAAAAAAAAAAAAAAAAAAAAAAAGACTGTGACTACCTTTCCAGAGGACCTGAGTTCAGTTCCCAGCACTCACATCAGGTGGCTCAAAACTACCTCCATCTTCACCTTCAAGGGAAATTAGACATCTCTGATTTCCACAGGTATGCATGCGGATGTGTATCTTTGTGGGGATGGGCTTTGAGTACCTGTGCTCATGCTTCACCCTCTTCCTGGCTGCCTGTGGAAGACAATCTTCTCTTGGCTACCTTCAGATCAAGATGTAGAACTCTTGGCTCCTGCAGGACCATGTCTGCCTACAATGCATGCTGCCATGCTTCCTGCCAAGATGATTATGGCCTAAACCTCTGAAATTGTAAGCCAGGCCCAATTAAATGTCTTTCCTCATAAGAGTTGCCTTGCTCATGGTGTCTCTTCACAGCAACAGAAACCCTGACTGGGACATGGAGTCCAGCACTATGTAAGACCACTGAAGTTCTTTCTCCCCAGCAGCCTGCAGGGCACCATTAGCATCTCCTGGTCAGACAAGGTTGGTTTCTCTGTGTCCTGCATCCGAAACAAGTAGTGTCTTCATCAACAATGTCTTACCATCTGGATATGGTACACAACCAAGAGTGATGGAAGTAGCTTGAGCTGTTTGGGGACTCTTTGGAGCCTTCTTGGCCAATAACTCATAAGAAGGTATTATCCCATGCCTGCCCTTGAGATTTTTATTCAGTCCCTTGTGTCCTCTGGAAGCAGCATAGTTTACCAACGTGGGGTATCTCTATTTAACTCTTTCCTTGTTATACAATGTCCAGCTTAAAACTTAGTGAAGGTACATAAGGCTTCTTCACACAGCCTTAAAAGTTGAGGGCCAGAAGGCAGGAAGGAGGGCTGTAAGATATCGTCTCCTGAGTAAAATCCAACCATTGCAACATAAACTCATAGCAGCTGCTGATGTCTGCACAGAGTCTATAGAAAGGCGATCCCATCAGCAGCCAAGCATGAATGGAGGGTGGGATCACTGCTCATCTCTTTTATACAGATAGATAGAGGGAGAGAGGTAGTCACTGCCTTCAGTCATGTGCTCCCTGATAACATCACCAGGCTCCAGCGGGTAGTTCAAATTCAATTGTCACACACATAGCCATGGTTAAAAGAAATGGGCCAAAGGTTTGAAACCAGAAGGGGTTGTTAGTGATGGAGGGAGATGAGAGAGGCTGAAGGCAGAGTCATCAGAATACATTATACATGTATGAAATCTGTCAGATAACAAAATCAATAAGTAAGACAAAATACATGAGATGGAACGTGATGGGTTACTTCTATATAAGACTGATAAGAAATCCTGATAAAACTCCAAGGGCCAAAAGGGATTTTGTAGTTAATAAAGGATCAAGAAATTAATTAAAAAGATCACTGAAACACGTGCACACTGACCATCTCTACTTCCCTTCTGAAGACAAGAAGTCGCCTGTGAATCTACCTAATATCAGGAATAATGCTAACATGCTATGAAACTGCACAGACTCCTGTTCTCTTCAAATTACCATTTATCTTAATTTCCACTAGTTCATGCTCTTTGGTAAGTAGATAAGATATACTAAAACCAGACCTGGGTATGAAAATTCTTGGTATATTCATCTATTGCCTATATTGGATGAAGGATAGTTATAGCCACACATAACGATCCATTAGTAATATCTTATTTCCTGAGCTATATTTTACTAATTATTTCAGCATTTCTAACTACATCAATTCAAATATAACTAAATTATCTCATCAATGACATTATATACCTTAATTAACCTTCAGAGATCCTCCTGTCACTTGGAGATCTATCTTCTTCACAAAAGCAATCACTCAAAAATTAACTAAAAATAACTACAGCCTTTATTCATTTATAGCCATTCTAGCACAACTCATTTATGTCCAATTTACTTTTTAAAAGTTTTTGTCTGGGTTTTTAAAAAAGACTTATTCTTCTTGCTTTTGTGTGAATTTTGCCTGCCGATATGCATGAGCATGCCTGGTGTCCTCAGAAGCAAGAAGAGGGCACCGCATCCCCTGGAGTGGGAGTCACTCCCATTCATGTCACCTGTTCATGTAGGTGCTGGACATGAACCTGGATCCTCCAGAAGAGCCATAAGAGCCCTTAACGCTAACCCATCTCTCCCTATACAATTCATTTATTCTGTTTTTCCAACCTTATTTCCATGCTAGGCCAAGCTGTTCTCTGTAGGGACATTTAACCTATGAGGAACAAGCCAAGTGTGTCAGGGCTGAGGTGGTTACAGCACCCATGGCCTCTGCCCAGCTCACTCTCTGCAGCCTGCCTCATGCTTTTCTCTATCCTAAGTGGTTGGCCCTGTGGCTCCAGATCACCATCCCTGAGAAGGGTACCGCCTTCTGCTGGGTGCCTACTTCCCTTGGCCAAGCTGGAGCCAAAGAACACAGTCAGGCGGGCAAAACAGAAGAGCTGCCTAGGCAGCAAGCAACGTGCTGTGTGCAGCCCTGATGCCTCAGCCCTAGGCCCTTGGTCTCCCCCTGGGCGAGATCTGCAAAAGTAGGCAGAGGAGGTTCAGGCCTTGGGCTGCTAGGTGAAGATAGAAGGAGCATGCTCCCTCCCAGCACTCAGTCCCTCTCCCAGGGGTTAACCATCAGGCTTGGACATCAACTAGCCCAAGAGGGTTTGGGCCACATCCTTGGACTGCAGGACCAAGATCGAGGGCTGACCCTATTCCACTACCTTTGCCACTCCCTCTCCTTTCTGGCACTCGTACACCTTCTATATTTCTAGACTTATACATAAATGAGGATTTTCTGTTTCTTACTCTTAGACTACTGGAATCCACTCTCAGTGGAGCTCAGATTATGGTGTATCTAAGAACTGATGTCAGGGACACCTGTTAGAAAACACTAGCTGGGCAGTGGTGGCATGCGCCTTTCATTCCAGCACTTGAGAGGGAGAGACAGGCAGACCTCTGAGTTTGAGGTCAGACTGGTCTATGTATCTAGCTCCAGAGCAGCCAGGGAAAACACAGAGAAACCCTGTCCCGACAAACTTGAAAAAATAAATGAGTAAACTCAAAACAACAATAACAATAACATAACACTGAAGGTCTCACGCTGAACAGTTACAACTAAGCAAATTTGGACTAGGGCCCTAGAGTTTTGGAACCTCACCCTAACTTCTGCTGATTCACAGAATCCAGAAGCCACACCTGAAAATATTCCTCTTCAAGGCTTTCTCCTATTAATATACAGTTTCATGACACTATTCTTGTTCTGTTGCATTAATGCTAACAATCAAGCAGTTATCAACATTTTCTTAAAACTTTAGAGTCCACAGACATGCATGAATATTTGGTTCATGAAGAATTTGCAGAGCGCTATAAAATAAAATTATAATAGTTATTTCACTTATACTTCACAATAGTAATAGTGTGAGTTAAATAGTAAGTCTGACTGAACCACAGCAGGATGCAGAAATACTACTCCTGAGAGAAGCTGCAGTGAGGACAATGGATTGGTGGCCGAGGAAGCTGCTGCCTTTAGCCAGCGAAGTCCACCTATTCCACAGTCAGTCCAAACCATACAGACAGCCTCTCCCACCCTTGAAGAGCTCTTTGACTTCAATTGAAGGCTGTCATATCTTTTTCTCCCATTCATTTATTCATTTTGCATCCTGATCACTACCGCCACACCCACATAGTTCCTCTCCCCACCCCTCTCCCCTTCTCTTCTAAGAGGGTACCTCCTCCAGGGATCCCCCAACCCTGGCACATCAAGTCTCTGCAGGGTAAGGCTCATCCTCTTTCACTGACACCAGACAAGACAGCACAGTTGGGAAAAGGATTCCACAGACAGGCAGCAGCTTTAGGGACAGCCCATGCTCCAGTTGTTGGGGACCCACATAGAGATGGAGCTGCACATCTGCTACAAATGTGCCAGGACCTTGGTCCAGTCCATGTATGCTCTTTGGTTGGTGAATCACTCTCTGAGATCCCCACATGTCCAGGTTAGTTGACACTGTTGGTCTTCCTGTGGAGGTCCTATCCCCTTTGGGGTCCTCAATCTTTCCCCCAACTCTTCTATAAGACTCTCCGAGTTCCATCCAATGTTTGGCTGTGGGTCTCTGCATCTGTGTCAGTCAACTGCTGAATGGAGCCTCTCAGAGGACAGTAATGCTAGGCTCCTGTCTGCAGCATATAAGAGTATCATTAATAGTATCAGGGCCTGGTGCTTGCCCATGGAATGGGTAACCACAAGGACCTTCATTTGAGTTCCCAGAACCCAGGCAAAACTAGGGTAACTGCATGTCTGTAAAACCCTACCAGAGGAAAGAGAGATTGAAGAATCTCCTGGCATGCAGCAGATAAGAACACAATCAAACAAAAGTGGAAAGAGGGGACCAACATCTGAGGTTGTTCTCTGACTTGTGCAAGTGCATGACTCTACTCATCCCCCCCCTGCACCTCGCTCCTCTTCCTCTTCCCCCCTCTCTCTCTTCCCCCCG
>NW_022196906.1:51445114-51448136 GCF_008632895.1 Mastomys coucha | reverse complement strand
GGTGTGGGCTTTAAGATTCTCTTCCTAGCTGCCTGGAAGCCAGTATTCTGCTAGCAGCTTTCAGATGAAGATATAAAACTCTCAGCTCCTCCTGCACCATGCCTGCCTGGATGCTGCCGTGTTCTCTCACCTTGATGATAATGGACTGAACTCTGAACCTGTAAGCAGCCTCAATTAAATGTTGCCCTTATAAGAGTTGCCTTGGTCATGGTGTCTGTTCACAGCACTAAAACCCTGACTAAGACAACTGGAAACAAGCAAGTCCATATAAATATCTCACAGAATAATTAGTTAAAGTAATGTTCACAAATTAAAAGAAAGCCTAAGGGTGTTTGGTTTTTTGTTTGTTTTGTTTTGTTTTATTTTTTCTGAGATTGGGTTTCTCTGTTATAGCACTGGCTATCCTGGAACTCACTCTGTAGACCAGGCTGGCCTCGAACTCAGAAATCTGCCTGCCTCTGCCTCCCAAGTGCTGGGATTAAAGGTGTGTGTCACCAGCGCCCGGCAAAGCCTAAATTTTAAAAAGGAAGCAATGCACATGGTTTTCATGTTTTCAGAGTGGGTGGTGGTAGTGTATACCTTTAATCCCAGCCCTCAGGAGGCAGAGGCAGGCAGATCTCTGATTTCAAGGCCAGTCTGGTCTACAGAATGAGTTCTAGGACAGAGAAAGCTAACAAAAACAAAAACAAACAAAAAACACATCTCAGACAAACAAACAAACAAAGAAGAAAACGCAAACAAATGCAACATAATAAGAACGGGGATCCAGAGAGAAAGACATTCAAATGCCCATGCCGGTGCCACCTGCCCAGAGTGAGTGCAGCACTGCTAGGATAGGGGAATGTGAGATGGAGAGATGAGAAAGATGGGATGTTCAGTGAGAGATGAGAGGTAGGGAAGATGAGGGGTTCATACACTGGGAAGAAAGCTGAAACTGAAAATTTGATGGCAGTGAGGAATAGGCACATAGGAGGCAGCCATGATGAGGGCCTGGTCCTGCTGGAGCAGGGATCTGTGTCAATGTGTGCGGCCCAGGTTACCAACACAGGCCAATCAGATGCTTGTGGTCTGGGCTACCACTAGAGACCATGTAGGTGTCTGAGGGCCATTATGCCCAAGGTGTGGGCGGGGGTACGGGGGTTGAAGCTGATCTAAGTGACCTACACTGACACCAGAGGCCATGATGACTTTCAACCCCATTCCCTGCTGCTGGAAAACATGTCTGGGTCTGCAATCCTATTGCAGTTGGGGTCTCTGTTGATGTCCTAGACCCATGTTACCACCAAAGGCCATGCAGATGCCCCTAGTGTGAACTGCCTCCTGAGGCACTATGCTGAGCTTGCCCCACCCTTAATCAGCCACCACACTAGGGAGAACTGGTCTGGCCCCCTATTTCCTGTGGGGTGACCTGCGTGAGTGAGAGATTCCCCCCACCACACACACACACATTCTTTACTCTCCACTTATGGCAGACAAGAAGCTGGCCCAGAGGTCAAGAGAACCTCTTTCTGGCTACAGCATTTGGGAGAACAACCCCATAAAGCTGACCCTGATGGCAGTGGAGCAGATGAGCTGGCCCTGAGAGCATGAGAACAGGAGAGCTTGTCATCTAAAGCATTGGGTAAGCTAGCCTGGACAGTGCTGGAGAGCTCACCGTGGTGGTGTGGGAGCAGGAGAGCTGGCAGGCTGGCAAACTCATCTACCATCCAGGCCCAGATCCAGGGCTTTGAGTTGGCTTACCCTAATATCTACCCCATCTGTGATCTACTAGAGAATGTGAAGAGAGTGGTCCTACAGAACTGAAGTTGCAGAATCTCCATGACACAGAGCAACAACAGGACATCTGAGAGGAATCCTGGTGAGGATCTAGTATTGACAGCGTAGCAGAAGCCAGAGGCCTTGAAACAGACCAGTAACTAATTGCAATGAACATGCAATCAAAATGTGGACAAAAGGATATACTGTGGGATGCACTGTGACACATTAAAGCTTTCACAAGGAGGTTATTTTTCTTTTGGGTGGGAGAGGTTGCTAGGGCAGAGGGCAGGTACAAAGGGATGGGGAGAAGATTGGGACTGGGGTGCATGATGGGAAATTCTAAAAGAATGATTACAAGTTATAGAAGAGAAAGAAAAAGAATGTTGCTCTGAGTCTAAAATGGACCTAATTTCTTCCACCACCACATTATTTCCAACACATAGCCCTGCCTTTTCTATGATGGAGTAAGCTGTTACGTCTGCCCTGACCAGCAAGAAAGACACAACCGAAGCTCTTCCTTTTAGCAGTTTATTCAGTAACCTTTTAACAATGTTTCCCCTCCTGCTTCTACTGTTGCTTCTGCTACTGCTTCTCCTACATCTCTTCTCCAGCCTTCTTGCTTCTGCCTCTCCTGCGTCTCTCAAGCCTTTACTTAAGCTCTGCCTTCTGGCCCACCCTTGGCTCTTGAGTACTCCCAAGCTTAGCCAATCCCAATGGGCCAAATGAGGGCTTGCTTATGAGACCGCTCGCTCTTGGAACGGTTCTCCACAGTAAGCAAGGAAAGGGTGTGTTTTATGAAGGTATCTGTCTTAGGTTTCCGATTGCTGTGAAAAGACACCAGTCATGGCAACTCTTACAAGGAAAACATTGCATTGGGACTGGCTTACACTATCAGAGGTTTAGTCTATTATGGTGAAAAGGCATGGCAGCATGCAGGCAGACATGGTGCTGGAGAAGGAGCTGCGAGTTCTACATCCTGACCCACAGGCAGCGGGAGACTGATTTGAGCCTCATGGGACATAGCTTGAGCATACAAGACTTCAAAGCCCATGTCCACAGTAACATACTTCTTCTAAAAAGGTTACATCCACTCTAATAATGCCATACCTCCTGATAATGTCACTCCCTATGGGTCAAACATTCAAACACATGAGTCTATGAGGGATATTTCTATTCAACCACCACAGCCTCATACTTCATTTGGTCTTAAAGGGACAAAATACCATAGAGTGGTTAATGTATAATGAACAGACACACACTGGCT
>NW_022196906.1:51435329-51443312 GCF_008632895.1 Mastomys coucha | reverse complement strand
AGAGACAGTCAACCCTAAGGAAGCAGCTGTGGATACCTTCATTCAAAGCCTAGGTTTATAGATGAAAGCATGGAGACTCAATAAGCATTTAGTGGTACACACTGATAAGATGGAACTAATAATCCACTGGGTCTACTGGAATTGAACAAGACAAAAATGTCAAGCACTGAGCAGGTACTAGGTACCAGGTTCTGCCAAATACATGGTCACACTGCCATATTTGTACACACTAGCCTTCAGGGGAATGCAGGGTGTTGTCCTTCAGCTAACTGGTTGTGTGGCTTATTTCCCATTCCCTCTCTTGACTCTGTGTTGTATATAAGGAGAGCAAGCAGATGAGCCCAAGGAGGCATTGCGAACAGCACTACTTGTAAGTCCCCATGACAGAACTACCTGAAAGGTGACTGGGAATCTGAACAAGGTATGTGTTGTGAAATTTTTCAAGGACTGGGCTGTATTATACGTGAGTCTAAAGAGTGTTTCTCTCAAATGTCTGTTACTTACAGTCATCCCTATAGACACCAGAGTCATCCTCCAGGTATCCAAGGGCAGGTAAGGGCCCATGATACCATGGCTGTGCCTCAAAGATTGAGGCTGCACAGACTTGCTGCTATAGGTGAGACCTTCTGCCTTCCCTCCCCTTCCCATGCTTTCTCCAATCAGAATGCCTGGATAGCCTTTCCTCAGTCATCACACTTGCCTCTGTCTAGAGGACAGGTGACCCTGCCCCCAGGGCAATTAAGAAACAGAGTCCCAGCCAAAAAGGAAAAGAAACAAAAGTCCCATCCCTAATGAAGACTGAGGATCTATGATATCCTGAGAAGTCCATTGACTGCTGAACAGCTGAGGCTGGTCTGGAACCTAGAAACCTGCCCAAGGCCCCTGTCTACTGTACTCACCACTCACCCACCCAAGCCACTGCAAAATTGGATAGCAATTCTACTATTCAAAGTGAAGTCCTGAGTGACACAAGACCCTCCTGTGTCTTTAAGAAAAGCAGCAGTGGCTTGGAGGCCCCATGGAGACTTCCACATACAAGCTGCTCCTCTGGGGACACTGTCTCACACATTGCACTCACCTTGCCATCTGTCAGTCATTCCACAAACTCTTAAGGAAAGCATTAGCCCAAAATACTCTCAAGGACAAAACACAAAATTCTTTCCCTCTTGCAGCTGGCAGCCAGTGAGGGAGGCAGGCAGTAGGTAAGATCAGCAATTAAAACATAGAATGGGACTGTGAGCCTTGGAGTCTGGTGTGACTGCCTGACCTTGCTGAGATTGGAGCTTCTGAGACCAGTGTCCAAAGCAGCATCTGCATACCTGAAAGCTATGATGAGTTTCAAGGACCCACCAACACTCCAGCAGCTGGCGAGAAGAAGCATGCTGAAAGATGAAGCCTTGACCATCTTTGCTCTGCAGGACCTGCCCATGAAACTCTTCCCACCACTCTTCAAGGATGCATTCACCAGCAAACAACATGAAATCCTGAGGCAGATGGTGGCTGCATGGCCCTTCCTATGCCTGCCTGTGGGAACCCTGATGAAGACTCCTCACCTGGAGACCTTGAAAGCTATGTTAAATGGCCTTGATTTGCTGATGACACAAAAGGTTCGATCTAGCCACTAGAAGTGGAAGCTGTCTGTGTTCAAGGAATAAATATGGAAGGAGGTTGAATTGTGGGCTCATGCAGATCACACATTGGATCTCCTGTGAATGCCCTTCTGTTTTACCCACAGTGGGTGGAAACTACAAGTGCTTGGTTTATGACACTCCCACCATGACTTCTGGGATGGGTGTGCTGAAATCAGCTCTCTAGATATCATTGAGGATCCCCAACCAGTGTGGAGTCATCTCATCGTAGTGGAAGAATAGGCCATGACTATATTGATGAACCTTTCCCTCATGTCCCGCCATCCCTCCAAATACCAAAAATATTTTTATCAGTGGGCCAAGCAAAGAAAAGATGGGATACAGGTGACTTGCCAGAAGATGGAGTTTGGGGCCATTCCTGCCAATGACTCACTGGATATGTTGGAGATTTTTGATCTACGCTCAATTCAAGAAGTGGAAATAAACAGATGTTGGGACATGTGTACACTTGCAATGCTAGCTCCTGGCCTGGGCCAGATGAAAAACCTCCAGAAACTCCTTTTGAAGGAAATCTGCATAACTGTGGATTGGCCTTGGGACCAAGAGACTGAAGATCTGTGTCTTACACAGGTTTTTTCCCAGTTCTCCAATCTGCATAAACTCCAGCATCTCTATTTGAATGATATCTTCTTCCTGAATAAACACCTGGACCAAGTGCTTAGGTGCTTAAAGAGTCCATTAGAGACCCTTGCCATCACTGGTTGCATGCTGTCACAATCAGATATGAGGTATCTTTCCCAGTGTCCAAGCATCCATCAGCTCAAACACCTGGAACTGAGTGGTGTCAGATTCATACATTTAAGTCATCCATTCCTAGGAAGCCTGCTAGAAAGATTGACAGCTACTCTGCAGACATTCAGATTGGAGGACTGTATGCTCATGGACTTCCAAATCAGTGCCCTCCTTCCTGGGCTAAGCCAGTGTTTCCAACTCACTGAAGTCAATTTTGTGAAGAACTTCTTGTCCATGGGCAGCCTGAAGAAGCTCAACACACCTGCCAACCTCACACACCTGTCCCTGGAGAAGTACCCTGCCCCTGATGAGGTCTATGATGACAATGGTGATGTTATTCCAGACAGATTTGTACAACTTTGTTCTGAGATTACAGACATAGTCAAGATTATAAGGCAGCCAAAGCAAGTCTACTTTGAGTAAGAAATGTTCAGATTGTCATGAATTCTTTGTCTATAACTTGGAGGCTAGGCTATGCTCTTGTTGGCAATACATAAGGAGAGGTCATTGCTGGGCCCTGATAAATGTAAGGCAGGAGTCACATGACTCATTACAGGCATAGACCATGTGTATTCAAGCATTTTTACATGGACTTGGGAAGAATGCTTATTTCATTTTTGTAAAATTCCAATCAAATTTTTCTGATTGGTGGTAGATGTATTGACATGGAGTACCATGAGCTTATTTTCAGCCTAATGTCTACAGTACAGATCCACCATTGGACAGCAACAATATTTAAAAATTGTAAGGCTTGTGTGCTATCACTTTTGGAGTATGTGGAACCATAGAGGAAGGGAATGGGATAAAGAGAGGACATTATAAAAACCATAAAGAACTGGAATATGATGGCCCTGTGTCATTCTACTTCTGGATGGCATCTACATTTTGTCTGTCCCCTCATATACTGTTCTGCAGTATATGAACATATTTTTATGAAACATATGACTGACTGAACCTATTATAGGAATGTATTTGTATTAGGAATGTTCTTGTATTAGACTATTACTGTTAAGCTGTGTCTTTCTCTTTCTTGTGGAGGTCCTGAAGGCTATTATCTTCTACAAGTACCATTAGCATTATAATTTCCCATAAGTTCCAATAAATCTGTTTTGAATAAAAAAAAAAAAACATAGAATGGATGGAAATGAGTTCTAGGCAGAACAAGTGAAATACAGAAAGAACTGGAGGCCACCATGTCTTAAAGAGACTAGTATGACCTGAGAAAACCTCTCAGGTCATAAAGGCCTGAAGGACATAGGAAGGATTATTTAGATTCAGGATAGAAGGATACTGAGAGAAGAGCAAGACCTTGAGGTGGGGTTTCAGGCAGCAGAAAATTCTGGAGAAAATTAGGAAGCATGGGTATAAGAAGCACAGGATAGGATCGCAGCTTGAGAGCATAGAAAGTCACCAAAATGCCTTTGCAGCTGATGTAACAAGATGGGAGCTCCTAAATTTTGCTTTGACATAGACTATTTACATGTTTTAAATTTAGTGTCTTTACAATAATCAGAGATGTGCAGCCACCACCACCACCCTTAGAACATTTATATGATTCCCACAAAGAAACTCTTCCCATTAGCAATCACTCCACAGTGACTTATGTCAAGGGGCTTAGCAAAGTAGTTTCCTTTCCTCAAAAGAGACCTGAGGTGTCGATGTTAGCCCCAAGTTGTATTTCTACATCAGTAGCAGAAATGCATGGTTGGGTGGGGTTGAGGAAAAATGTATACATGAGCCATATGTCATTATATACATGTACCCTTATAAGGGAACCAGGTCCCAAGTTAAGAAGACTTTGAAAAGGAATGTTCTACTGAATTCCACCTTGTATCGCAGACACTGGCTAAGGTCAAGGTCTTGCCCTGTCCTGAGAACACACTAAATGATAATGCACTTCTAGCAGCTATCACTATGACAATCTTTGTGAAAGGCTGTGTGTGTTGTTTCGTTCTTGAATTAGAGATCAAGTCACTAGCCCTGGAACTGAGGACTACTGGTGACAACCAAGAAAGGGACTCCTTTACAACAAATGCCTTCAAGTTAAAAGTTCAGGAGCTTGCTGCCAGGGGCCATGTTGATGTGAATGGCCTATGCTGCCAACCTGAAGCCATGGTGAAGCCTGGGTCCATGCTGCTGCTGAGCACCCATGTCTCCAGCCAAGGTCTGTGTTGACGTATGTGGCCCATGTTACCCCAGAAGGCCATGTGGATGTCCATGGTCTGTGCTGAAGCCTGAATTGATGTTGATATCCTTTGTCTGTACTGCCACTAAGGGCTGTAATGGTCTAAGGCTTGTGTAGAAGCAGAGGGCCAGGTTGATGTCCATGCTCTGTACTGCCATAAGAAACCATGTCAAGGTCAGTGGCTTGTCCTTGGTTTGTGCTGTAAATCCATGCTCTGTTGCTCCTGCTAACTCTAAAGGGCAGAGAAGCTACTTTTCCATGGGATCAACAGCAAACTCACAGTTGAGGAAGAGGTACATAGGTTTCTGTGACAACCCTGACGCCTGATCCCAATAAGTAACAGCTTAAACAGAAAGCCATTAAAAAGAACTTTTTAATATTGTGATAAAGATGCTGAAGTATAGCTCTTCAGAACTGATGGCTTCTTGTCGCACACACCCTCGACCACAAGGATGACTCAACGCACGAGCTCTTCCCACACAATTTATTTCAGGAACCTTGAACAATCTACTGACTGACTGACTGACTACTCACGAACTACTGATGACTGACTACTGACTACTGAACCTGGGGAGACCCTGACCACAGTCTAAATACTTCATGGGCAGCCAACCCCAGTAAACCACATGGTACACGCAGATAGGCACACGTATGAGGAGGCAAGCCTACTGAATCAGCCTAGCCAAATAAGGACCTCTTTTGTTCCAGAGAGCACTCGCCATCGGGCTGGCGAAAGGCAGAAACCAGCGCCATCTTCAAGGTGTGGTATATTGCAGCCCTCCACAGCTTCTGGCCAGGGTGCAGGTGGGGAAGGACTCAGTCTTCCTTAAGGAGCTGAGCACCCGCAGTTTGACCATGCTCCAGTGAGTATATGGGCAACACAAATTGGAATTTTCTTCTTCTTCATTTGGGGGGGGGGGAGTGTGGAGGGGTGGACCTGGAAGTACTGGAAAGTGAGGGTGCTTGAGGTTCATGATGTGAAATTCTAAATAATAAAAATATTATGGAAAAAAAAGAAACTGAGACATTGCAGCTGAACACAGAGGTAGATAGAGTGTCTGGTGGTGTTACACAGCTACAAAGAAGACAGGGAGTGAGGCTAAGAATGTTTCTGTCTGTAACTCTGGTCCAGTTTTAAATAAATTTATTTTTATTTGAAAACTAAAAATTAACAAGCTTATGACCGCTAAACCCATTCTCATGGGCACAAACCCAGTAAACACTCCAGCCCTGGGGCAACCACACTAAAGGTGGTTCTGGATGCTGAAGACCCAAACATGAGAGTGTCTGTGTGGTCCTGAATCCTACTGGCTCCAAGCAAATGGTGCTGAAGCTCTGGCCCTGGAAGCTCCAACAGCCTGTGCAATTGAACCTTTAGAGTGTGAGCACTCAAGCTAGATCTGGAAGAGGGAGGTAAGGGGACATGAGACCCACGCCTGGGTGCTTATCTATGTTTCTGTGGGACAGGACTTAGTGACTTTTTCTTCCTGCCTTTCACCCTTCAGGGTTGGCATCTTCTGAGCCAGAGTGTGGTTTTCTGGCTCTTCTGTGCCATTCATCTTTGTTTTACTGTTGAGGACAAACCTCTGCCCTCCAATGTCACAGACACTTAGAAAAATGAAAAGAGATATCAGAATTTCTACACCTCAGAGTCCCACCTCAAAGTCGCCCAGCAGGGTAGCTCTGCTTGCTTGAAAAGATCAGACAGCACCCACAATGCCACAGCCTCACAGACAGCCCTTCCTAACATGGGAACGGGCCTTTGGGAGCTTGCTGAAAAGACACGCTCCTTTCCAAGGGCCACCAAGTTCCATCTGATGAGGACACAGCTCCAGGGAAGCTGCTTGGGAACAAGCTGCAGGAGGAACTGAGCCCTGCAAACCAAGAAGCAATGGCTGGCTCCAATGCTCTACCACTCAGAAGGTTAACTTGAAACATAGACAAAGAATAATCACGCAGTGAAAGCCATCCATCCTCTCTTTTCCATGAAACCCACAGGCAAGGAGCCAGAACAATGAAGGGATTAGCCCAAAAGCTCTGCTAGAATGGAGGACAAATGGAAAGGCAACAGGGGAAGCACAGAGATTCAGAAGAGGTGAAGGGGAACTCTCTAGAAGCATCCATAAGCCAGGGAGGGAGTGTGGTCTTCAAATGTAGATACAGGCAGGCAGCTTAACTCCCAGGCTCAGGTTCCCAGCAAGCAGGCAGCCCAAGGAAAGGCACCTGACCACTCCAGGTTCCAGTGCATAAGGGCATGAAGAGGGGATCGGTGAGTCCCTGAGTGACCCTGAACTGTCCACACTCAGTAAACACTAACGCTGGCATTTCAGCTCCGCCCAAATGAAAATGTGGGACCAGCAATATGGGACAGCCTGACCTCAAGTTCCATGATAGTAATTTCCCTGAAACCTTCTCCATTCTGAACTAAGAGAAACCCATGTGAAAGCCTGTAGTTGGGAAGGGTACTGGGTCATAGCACTCTGGGAATGGTTAGGCAGAGACTAGGTGATTGGAATGTGGGGCTACAGGCAGCAAAGAGGGCCAATGGTCACACAAACAATTTCCCACAACAGAAAGGATCGTACCGCCTTGGCAATTCCTAGCTAAGTAACTGTGCTGGAGTGAGTTTCCCCACTTCAGAATATTGCAATATTTCTGCACCTTCTACCATTCAATAAATAAAACATAAGAATGTAAAAAGGGAGCTGCAACGCTAAGTGTGGTGGCGCACACCTATGAGCACTCCTGGGGAGGCAGGAACAGCATGAGATTCAGGCTAGTTAGAGTTATTTAGTGAGACACTGTTGCAAAATGAGAAGAAAACCACAGCCAGAGAGCCAGAAGAATGCATCATTGAAAGGAAAAGAGAAACACAAATAGTCAGGGCACCATTCCCATGCATACAAGTGCCAAGAGACAGAGAAGTGTACATTCAGACAACAGCTACATGTGGGAAGGAGGTCAGAGCTCTACTGGATTCTAACTAAGCAGAGGTAAACAGGGATGCTTCTCCAGGGTTGGAAAGATTATAGGCAGGAAGTAAGCTGAGAGCAAAGCTGAGGCCTGTGGACTGAGGAGGACACAGTGGGAGGCCCTGGTACCAACAGTCAGCATACAGTGAGTTATGGGGGCTAAGGCTAAGAAGCAGGGAAACATGGAAGAGAGAAGGTCAGATGGAGAAAACAGCCTGGTCAAAGGCACAAAGAGAAGCCTACACAAGACAGAAGTTATAAGTACATGAAGTGGGCCTCCAGGAAAGAATTTACACGGTTTTAATCAAAACAAAGATGCTTGATACTTAAAAAGTAAAGAGGATTAGGGGAGCCATCATGTCTTGGGAAACCTCACCCTTGCCCAGTTTAAGATTGTGGAGTCACTCAGCCCTTCCACCTTTTATCCATCCACACGGCCCACACT
>NW_022196906.1:51432576-51433495 GCF_008632895.1 Mastomys coucha | reverse complement strand
TTGGGTCATGGGGGTAATGAGACTAGGGACATAAGGTCAGGAGCAAGGTAGCAGGCGAAAACAATCCCAGAGTCTCTTTGGACTGCCAGGCAGAGAGCCCAGTTTCAACATAGCCTGAGGAAACCAAAGGAAGAGGGGGTTCTGAGTGAGAAATAATCAGAAAAAGGTGATTGCAGGTTTTGGCCAAGGAGTTGGGCTTCGGGGGATAGGCAGGACACACAACATCGACTCAGTTTACCAATAGTGAGAGATTATGGCCGTCACATTTTATGAGAGGCAAAGGCTATGATATTACTTCAAAGGCCCCTGGGAAGGCAATGGAGGAAAGAATACTCAGCTTACAAACTAGTGCCTACAGAACTGAAGAAACACCTCAGAACTCTCTCAGGCGGAATACACAGAAGCTCCACAGACATTAGGGGGCAACCAGTGGTCGCCGGCAGCCATGACAATGTGATGGTAGAAGATGGGGGTAGGAAAGTGAGGTTTGGGGATGTGTGAGTTTGTGGTCCCATAGTTTCAAGGAGAGGTGGTGGCCGAGTGTCCATGTTTTTTTTTCTCTATTAAATACCTGCCATGGTTGTGGGGAGGACTCCATAGTTCTCTTCATCTTATGAACTCAAAAAAGAATATTTGAAAAACAAGCCAAATGGAACTCAACAGTCATATCCCTCATCACTCCACTAGGTGTAAGACTCCCAGTGCACAGGCCGTCCTCTAACCCCGCCCCCCTTGCCTGGCACCTCCACAAGCCCCTCAGGTGTGCCGAGCACCAGCTGTAAATGAGGTGCAAGCTCTGTGCTCACCTCCCAGATGCTACAGCGAGCAAAGGCAAGAGTACTCTGCTCTTGCTCCACATGTGTCTTATAAAGTGAGACTAAAAGGACCAAAAGGACAGGAAGAAACCTGCATGTGCTTC
>NW_022196906.1:51431242-51432565 GCF_008632895.1 Mastomys coucha | reverse complement strand
AGCTCACTCTGTCCTGCAGTTCTGAAACCTACCAGCTGTTGTAAGGTTCTCCCGGTGTCCTGGGTTTCTCGGCACCAGCTGTAGCCTGCGCAGTCATCTCGCCGAGAAGAAGACACGCGGACACACTAGGTTCCTTCTGCAGCGACATTTACTGCCCTCTCCCAGAGGGAAAAGAGACCGAGCCAGTAATCCGCACTGCTTATATACACCACTGTGCGGCGTGTCTGCCCATGATTGGCTGTTTGCTCATTACCTACGTGACGCCCCAGAATGGGCCGTGACATGGCGTCTTTTCACTCTATGCACATGCGCAAACAGTTGTTTACTCGACAGCGGAAGTAGGCGCCATCTTGCCATGGCGAATGCCGGCTCCCTACATGTCATATCTTTTTCTCCCATTCATTTATTCATTTTGCATCCTGATCACTACCGCCACACCCACATAGTTCCTCTCCCCACCCCTCTCCCCTTCTCTTCTAAGAGGGTACCTCCTCCAGGGATTCCCCCAACCCTGGCACATCAAGTCTCTGCAGGGTAAGGCACATCCTCTTCCACTGACACCAGACAAGGCAGCACAGTTGGGGAGTGGATTCCACAGACAGGCAGCAGCTTTAGGGACAGCCCATGCTCCATTTGTTGGGGACCCACATAGAGACTGAGCTGCACATCTGCTACAAATGTGCCAGGGCCTTGGTCCAGTCCATGTATGTTCTTTGGTTGATGAATCAGTCTCTGAGATCTCCACATGTCCAGGTTAGTCGACACTGTAGGTCTTCCTGTGGAGTTCCTATCCCCTTTGGGGCCATCAATCCTTTCCCCCAACTCTTCTATAAGACTCTCCGAGTTCCATCCAACGTTTGGCTGTGGGTCTCTGCATCTGTGTCAGTCAGCTGCTGAATGGAGCCTCTCAGAGGACAGTAATACTAGGCTCCTGTCTGTAGCATATAAGAGTATCATTAATAGTATCAGGGATTGGTGCTTGCCCATGGAATGGATAACCACGAGGACCTTCATTTGAGTTCCCAGAACCCAGGCAAAACTAGGGTAACTGCATGTCTGTAAAACCCTACCAGAGGAAAGAGAGATTGAAGAATCTCCTGGCATGCAGCAGATAAGAACACAATCAAACAAAAGTGGAAAGAGGGGACCAACATCTGAGGCTGTTCTCTGACTTGTGCAAGTGCATGACTCTACTCATCCCAGGCACCTCACTCCTCTTCTCTGTTTCTATCTCTGTTTCTATCTCTGTAAGTATAATGTCATCTGCCATTAAAAATTGAAGGAACAGAGAAGAGAACTGAGTTAACTTGCTGGAAGTGAGCA
>NW_022196906.1:51427490-51430423 GCF_008632895.1 Mastomys coucha | reverse complement strand
GGTGTGGGCTTTAAGATTCTCTTCCTAGCTGCCTGGAAGCCAGTATTCTGCTAGCAGCTTTCAGATGATGATATAAAACTCTCAGCTCCTCCTGCACTATGCCTGCCTGGATGCTGCCATGTTCCTGCCTTGATGATAATGGACCAAACCTCTGAACCTGTAAGCCAGCCCCAATTAAATGTTGCCCTTATAAGACTTGCCTTGGTCATGGTGTCTGTTCACAGCACTAAAACCCTGACTTAGACAACTGGAAACAAGCAAGTCCATATAAAGATCTCACAGAATAATTAGTTAAAGTAATGCTCACAAATTAAAAGAAAGTCTAAAGTTTTTCTTTGTTTGTTTTGTTTAGTTTTGTTTTTTCTGAGACTGGGTTTCTCTGTATAGCCCTGGCTGTCCTGGAACTCACTCTATAGACCAGGCTGGCCTCAAACTCTGAAATCTGCCTGCCTCTGCCTCCCAAGTACTGGGATTAAAGGTGTGTGCCACCACTGCCCGACAAAACCTAATTTTTAAAAAGGAAACAATGCACATGGTTTTCATTCTTTCAGAGTGGGTGGTGGTAGTGTATAGCTTCAATTCCAGCACTCAGGAGGCAGAGGCAGGCAGGTTTCTGATTTCAAGGCCCAGCCTAGTCTACAGAATGAGTTCTAGGACAGCCAAGACTAAACAAAACAACAACAACAAAAACATGTCTCAAACAAACAAACAAAGAAAGCACAAACAAATGCAACATAATAAGAATGGGGATTCAGAGAGAAAGACATTTAAATGCCCATGCCAGTGCCACCTGCCCAGAGTGAGTGCAGCACTGCTAGGATGGGGGAATGTGAGATGGAGAGATGAGAAAGATGGGATGTTCAGTGAGAGATGAGAGGTAGGGAAGATGAGGGGTTCATACACTGGGAAGAAAGCTGAAACTGAAAATTAGATGGCAATGAGTAACAGGCACATAGGAGGCGGCCATGATGAGGGCCTGGTCCTGCTGCAGCAGGGGTCTGTGTCAATGTGTGCGGCCCAGGTTACCAACACAGGCCAATCAGATGCCTGTGGTCTGGGCTACCACTAGAGACCATGTAGGTGTCTGAGGGCCATGCTGCCCAAGGAGTGGGCAGGGGGGAGGGGTAAAGCTGATCTAAGTGACCTACACTGACACCAGAGGCCATGATGATTTTCAACCCCATTCCCTGCTGCTGAAAAACATGTCTGGGTCTGCAATCCTATTGCACTTGGAGTCTCTGTTGATGTCCCGGACCCATGTTACCACCAAAGGCCATGCAGATGCCCCTAGTCTGAACTGCCTCCTGAGGCACTATCCCGAGCTGGACCCACCCCTCACCAGCCACCATACTAGGGAGAACTGGCCTGGCCCCCTATTTCCTGTGAGGTGGCCTGGGTGAGTGAGAGATCCCACACACACACACATACACACACACATTCCTCACTCTCCACTTATGGCAGACAAGAAGCTGGCCCAGAGGTCATGAGAACCTCTTACTGGCTACAGCATTTGGGAGAACAACCCTATAAAGCTGACCCTGATGGCAGTGGAGCAGATGAGCTGGCCCTGAGAGCATGAGAACAGGAGAGCTTGCCATCTAAAGCATTGGGTAAGCTAGCCTGGACAGTGCTGGAGAGCTCACCCTGGTGGTGTGGGAACAGGAGAGCTGGCAGGCTATCAAACTCATCCAGGCCCAGATCCAGGGCTTTGAGTTGGCTTACCCTAATACGTACCCCATCTGTGATCTACTAGAGCATGTGGATAGACTGGTCCTGCAGAACTGAAGTTGTAGAATCTCCATGACACAGAGCAACAACAGAATATCTGAGAGGAATCCTGGTGAGGATCTAGTATTGACAGCGTAGCAGAAGCCAGAGGCCTTGAAACAGACCAGTAACTAATTGCAATGAACATTTGCAATCAAAATGTGGACAAAAGGATATACTGTGGGACACACTGTGACACACTAAAGCTTTCACAAGGAGATTATTTTTCTTTTGGGTGGGAGAGGTTGCTAGGGCAGAGGGCAGGTACAAAGGGATGGGGAGAAGATTGGGACTGGGGTGCATGATGGGAAATTCTAAAATAATGAATACAAGGTAAAGAAAAGAAAGAAAAAGAATGTTGCTTTGAGTCTAAAATGGACCTAACTGTTTCCACCACCACATTATTTCCAACACAGCCCTGCCGTTTCTGTGATGGAGTAAGCAAGGAAAGGATGTGTTTTATGACGGTATCTGTCTTAGTTAGGTTTTCTATTGCTGTGAAAAGACACCAGTCATGGCAACTCTTACAAGGAAAACATTGCATTGGGACTGGCTTACACTTTCAGAGGTTTAGTCTATTAAGGTGAGAAGGCATGGGAGCATGCAGGCAGACATGGTGCTGGAGAAGGAGATGCGAGTTCTACATCCTGACCCACAGTCAGCGGGAGACTGATATGAGCCTCGTGGGGCATAGCTTGAGCATACAAGACTTCAAAGCCCACCTTCATAGTAACATACTTCCTCTAAAAAGGTCACATCCACTCGAATAATGCCACACCTCCTGATAATGTCACTCCCTATGGGCCAAACATTCAAACACATGAGTCTATGAGGGATATTTCTATTCAACCACCACAGCCTCATACATCATTTGGTCTTAAAGGGACAAAATACCATAGAGTGGTTAATGTATAATGAACAGACACACACTGGCTCACAGTTTTGAAAAGATGCAAGTCCAAGGTGGAGGGCCTAGTATTTGGTTAGGTCTCTGTAGTGGCTATTCCTGGTTGTCAACTTGACTATATCTGAAATGAACTACAATTCAGAATTAGAAGGCTCACCTGTGGCACTAATCTGGAGGCTGAGAGACACAACTTTCTGACCTGAATCTTGGCATGGAGATCTTGAGGTATAGTGGCTATGAATCCCAGAAGATTAAGATA
>NW_022196906.1:51423805-51426748 GCF_008632895.1 Mastomys coucha | reverse complement strand
AGAGACAGTCAACCCTAAGGAAGCAGCTGTGGATACCTTCATTCAAAGCCTAGGTTTATAGATGAAAGAATGGAGGCTCAATAAACATTTGGTGGTACACACTGATAAGATGGAACTAATAATCCACTGGGTCTACTGGAATTGAACAAGAAAAACATGTCAAGCACTGAGCAGGTACCAGGTACCATGTTCTGCCAAATACATGGGCACACTGCCATATTTGTACACACTGGCCTTCAGGGGAATGCAGGGTTTTGTCCTTCAGCTAACTGGTTGTGTGGCTTAATTAATTCCCATTCTCTCTCGACTCTGTGTTGTATATAAGGAGAGCAAGAAGATGAGCCTGAGGAGGCATTGGGAACAGCACTACTTGTAAGTCCCCATGACAGAACCACCTGGAAGGTGACTGGGAATCTGAACAAGGTATGTGTTGTGAAATTTTTCAAGGACTGGGCTGTATTATACGTGAGTCTAAAGAGTGTCCCTCTCAAATGTCTGTTACTTACAGTCATCCCTATAGACACCAGATTCATCCTCCAGGTATCCAAGGGCAGGTAAGGGCCCATGATACCATGGCTGTGCCTCAAAGATTGAGGCTGCACAGACTTGCTGCTATAGGTGAGACCTTCTGCCTTCCCTCCCCTTCCCATGCTTTCTCCAATCAGAATGCCTGGATAGCCTTTCCTCAGTCATCACACTTGCCTCTGTCTAGAGGACAGGTGACCCTGCCCCCAGGGCAATTAAGAAACAGAGTCCCAGCCAAAAAGGAAAAGAAACAAAAGTCCCATCCCTAATGAAGACTGAGGATCCATAATATTCTGAGAAGTCCATTGACTGCTGAACAGCTGAGGCTGGCCTGGAACCTAGAAACCTGCCCAAGGCCCCTGTCTACTGTACTCACCACTCACCCATCCAAGCCACTGCAAAATTGGATAGCAATTCTACTATTCAGAACCTAAATCAAAGTGAAGTCCTGAGTGACACAAGACCCTCCAATGTCTTTAAGAAAAGTAGCAGTGGCTTGGAGGCCCCAGGGAGACTTCCAGATACAAGCTGCTCCTCTGGGGACACTGTCTCATGCATTGTACTCACCTTGTCATCTGTCAGTCATTCTACAAATACTTAAGGAAAGCATCTGTAGCCCAAAATACTCTCAAGGACAAAACACAAAATTCTTTCCCTCTTGCAGCTGGCAGCCAATGAGGGAGGCAGGCAGTGAGTTCCTGAATTTTGCTTTGACATAGACTATTTACATGTTTTAAATTTAGTGTCTTTACAATAATCAGAGTTGTGCAGCCACCACCACCACCCTTAGAACATTTATATGATTCCCCCAAAGAAACTCTGCCCATTAGCAAGCACGCCACAGTGACGTATGTCAAGGGGCTTAGCAAAGTAGTTTCCTTTCCTCAAAAGAGACCTGAGGTGTTCATGTCAGCCCCAAGTTGTATTTCTACATCAGTAGCAGGAATGCATGGTTGGGGTGGGGTTGAGGAAAAATGTATACATGAGCCATATGCCATTATATACACATACCCTTATAAGGGAACCAGGTCCTAAGTTGAAGAAGACTTTGAAAAAGTGTTCTACTGAATTCCACCTTGTATCCCAGGCATTGGCTGAGGTCAAGGTCTTGCCCTGTCCTGAGAACACAACTAAATGATAATGCACTTCTAGCAGCTATCACTATGGCAATCTTTGTGAAAGGCTGTGTGTGTTGTTTCGTTCTTGATCAGAGATAAAGTCACTAGCCCTGGAAATGAGGACTACTGGTGACAACCAAGAAAGGGACTCCTTTACAACAAATGCCTTCAAGTTAAAAGTTCAGGAGCTTGCTACCATGGGCCATGTTGATGTGAATGGCCTATGCTGCCAACCTGAAGCCATGGTGATGCCTGGGTCCATGCTGATGCTGAGCACTCATGTCTGCAGCCAAGGTCGGTGATGTACATGGCCCATGTTACCCCAGAAGGCCATGTGGATGTCCATGATCTGTGCTGAAGCCTGAATCCATGTTGATGTCCTTTGTCTGTGCTGCCACTAAGGGCTGTAATGGTCTATGGCTTGTGTAGAAGCAGAGGGCCAGGTTGATGTCCATGCTCTGTACTGCCACAAGAAACCATGTCAAGGTCAGTGGCTTATCCTTGGTTTGTGCTGTAAATCCATGCTCCGTGCTCCTGCTAACTCTAAAGGGCAGAGAAGCTACTTTTCTGTGGGATTGACTGCAAACTCACAGTTGAGGAAGAGGGATATAGGTTTCTGTGACAACCCTGCCCCCTGACCCCAATAAGTAACAGCTTAGACAGAAAGCCATTTTAGAGAACTTTTTAAAATTGGGATAAAGATGCTGAAGTATAACTCTTCAGAACTGATGGCTTCTTGCCAGGGTGCAGGTGGGGAAGGACTCAGTCATCCTTAAGGAGCTGGCCACCCGCAGTTTGACCATGCTCCAGTGAGTATATGGGCAACACAAATTGGACTTTTCTCCTTCTTTTTTTGTGGGTGTGGGTGGGCATGGGGGAGTCCCAAGAGGAGGGGTGGACCTGGAAGTGCTGGAAAGTGAGGATGCTTGAAGTTCATGATGTGAAATTCCAAATAATAAAAATATTATGGAAAAAAAAAGAAACCAAGACATTGGAGCTGAACACAGAGGTAGATAGAGTGTCTGGTGTTGTTACACAGCTACAAAGAAGGCAGGGAGAGAGGCTAAGAATGTTTCTGTCTGTAACTGGTCTAGTTTTAAATAAATTTATTTTTATTTTAAATCTTAAGACCACTAAACCCATTTTCATGGGTACTGACCCAGTAAACACTCCGGCCCTGGGGCAACCACACTAACGGTGGTTCTGGATGCTATGTTTCTCTGGAACAGGAGTTAGTGACTTTTTCTTCCTGCCTTTCACCCTTCAGGGTTGGCATCTTCTGAGCCAGAGTGTGGTTTTC
>NW_022196906.1:51422781-51423063 GCF_008632895.1 Mastomys coucha | reverse complement strand
GTCACTCAGCCCTTCCACCTTTTATCCATCCACACGGCCCACACTCGTGTCACCCATAACTTTATAAAGGGAGGCTCCATGCTTACCAAGCTGCTGGTGAACACAACCATACCACTTCAGGCCCAGTAGGTTGAGGAAGATGCTGGGCAGCATGGCAGTAGCTCACTATGTGTGCCATGCAGTATGCAGAGCGCGTTTCTGAATTCTTCCAATTGGGTGGTGGACAACTCCACATGGTGCTTGGTGCTCGTGTCAGAAATAGTTGTGTCGGAATTGGTTGTT
>NW_022196906.1:51418759-51421044 GCF_008632895.1 Mastomys coucha | reverse complement strand
TCCACATGTGTCTTATAAAGTGAGACTAAAAGGACCAAAAGGACAGGAAGAAACCTGCATGTGCTTCTTCAGGTCTGAATAGAGCAGAATGATGGCTGCTTGCCTTGTACTGATGGTCCAGTCTGTAAGACTCACATCTCCAGGTTTGTGCCAAGTGTCCCGGAAAGAGTTGTGTCCCACCAGGTAGATTCCCTCTGTCACAAGTCAGTTTTTCCAAAATCAAACTATTATGGACACAGTTGACTAAAGCTTTATGAAACACAACAAAGGAGACAGGAGAAAGGTGGTGTGCTGGCAAATATTGTGTTTAAATGGCAGAGCACACAGCAGACACAGAAGAACCCATGGACAGCACTGCTCAGCGTTATGCCTTGAAAAGGGAAAGCTTACACACCTCTGTGGTGTCCCACTGCGCTGCTCTGCCCTGCGCAACATGTGTGAATCACCAGAGGCAGCACCAGAGATCAAAGACAGACCTGGTAGCCGAGAATTCAAAGGAACTGAAACTTGTAATCCGCTTCCCTTCCTGGAGCCCATGCTTGAAGGGTGGTTTGTTTACAGACTGCAATGTTACTTCCCTGTTCTCACGTCTATGCTAAAAGCCAAAGGATTGTTCTGCCTTAGCTATATATATATCTTGGTTCATTTAGTAAAAAACACACCTTGATAAAGCTACTTGGTGTCGTGTTTTTTGTCTCCCACCCCGCTTATTTTCACAGAAACTCAACTACCCCAGTTCGTGAGCACCCACAGAAGAAGAGAGACTGCAGGACGGTTTCCTTCAGATGGCGCCCAACGTGGGGCGAACCCGAGAGAATTTGAGAGACCCTACCACAAGAATACAGAGCTCTAGTTTATTAAAGAAAAAAAGATCCAGATTTATATAGTCGTTCTCACGATAAGATTGGGTTAACGCTGACCGAGAATCCATGTGAGACTATAGAGAGTTCTAGACAAAAACATAAATATTCGCCCGATACCTTAAAGAGCCTAAGAGAAATTTTTTGACAGTAAGTTATAAACATGGGTGCTCAGATTTCTAAAACAGCTTCCCAGAACGTGAGAAAGCTGCTGGAGACTAAAGGAGTAAGGGTTAGATTTTCCACTGTGCGTAATTACCTTGAGAGACAGAGTCAAAAGGTGTTATACACCGTTATGTTGCCCATATATTTGTGTCAAGATCCTATCACATTTCCCTACATCGTTTTTAAACGAAATGGGGTGAAGTGTGGTGTCCCACTGCGCTGCTCTGCCCTGCTCCCCGCTGCGCTGCTCTGCCCTGCGCAACACGTGTGAATCACCAGAGGCAGCACCAGAGATCAAAGACAGACCTGGTAGCTGAGAATTCAAAGGAACTGAAACTTGTAATCCGCTTCCCTGCCTGGAGCCCATGCTTGAAGGGTGGTTTGTTTACAGACTGCAATGATACTTCCCTGTTCTCACGTCTACGCTAAAAGCCGAAAGATTGTTCTGCCTTAGCTATATATATCTTGGTTCATTTAGTAAAAAACACACCTTGATAAAGCTACTTGGTGTCGTGTTCTTTGTCTCCCGCCCCACTTATTTTCATAGAAACTCAACTACCCCAGTTCGTGAGCACCCACGGAAGAAGAGAGACTACAAGACGGTTTCCTTCACACCTCCATGTGTCTCACTGCCTTCTCTGATCCCTCAGCCTCTGAAGCACAAGGGGTGACCTGGCAGCTCCTAGGCCCTCTCATTGTATCCCACAGGGAGGCTTTGACTTTCCCTCATTCTCTTCCTGCCTCCCTAGGGTGTGGAGCGCTGCTGCTGTGCCTTAAAGATGGTGCCTGCCATTCTTCTGCTAAGGAGTAAACAAGTCCTTATTTGGCAAGAGGGTTGTACCTGCCAGTGGCCTGATCTTTTGTCATGACTCGGAAGCCAATGATAGCGCAAGACATGGTATGGGCTCATGAGCAGTCCTACGAAGGGTATTTAAGGAGCACTCACAGACCATTCGGGGGCACACCCTTGATTCTCATGTAACTAACAGCTCCTGAGTAAACTGCTGCTGGAAGGAACTGGTGTGCTAGTCTTCCTTCCCTGCTGGTCAGGGTGATCAGCACGGCACACCTAGGGTAGTTATATTCCAATGTCTTAGAACTGCTATATTGGGGGAAAAAAGGACAGAGGCTGGCTCTCTCATTGCTGCCTGTGCCAAGTGAAGTCATACTGGTTCCCACAAGATGAACATCGTTTTCCCTTTGTCATGGAACATCCATAGAATTTTCAGAATACCAACACACAACAATTTAAAACCAGTC
>NW_022196906.1:51418004-51418748 GCF_008632895.1 Mastomys coucha | reverse complement strand
TTTCCCTTTGTCATGGAACATCCATAGAATTTTCAGAATACCAACACACAACAATTTAAAACCAGTCTGTGGCTCCGCCGTTCTGGCCTGAGTTGAGCTCTTCAGGTATTTCACAGACACCTACAAGCTCAGTTCCTGTGGATCCATTGCCCAGTCCTGATTTCTCAGGCACCACACATTTTGTGTACACTCACACAGATGCACACACACGTAAATCTTAAAAAATAATAGAAACACCAAAAATGCACTTAAGTATTTCTCACATCATGTGTGCACAACCTATGATGAGTTGGGGTTTGGGCCACTCTCCCTAAAGTTGGTACCCTTGAGCTCCTGGCTTCATTTACAGAGGTCAAACTCCTGAAACTTTTGAAGCTGATGATGGCTGACATTATAAACTGCTGCCCATCATGTAAATCCACATTAAATTTTAGGATTGAACTCAAATCCTTACAAGCAAGAGACTAGCTGAGCTATCTTCCCGATAAAAGAACGTCGGAGGCTTGGTGACCCCTGATCTTACACAAAGACTGGGGATCCTACATCTGATGTCTATGCCATCAGACATACAAAATTATTTTTAAGACTTCACAGATTTTTTTACATGTTTATTGTTTTTATCTGGTGTCAAAATAGATTCTATATATTACTCTCCACAAAAGAAAACACACAACAAATAACTAAATTTCTTATAAATGCAAAAACAGGGAGGCCAGAAAGCAAACTTGCTTTAGTCTGCCGATT
>NW_022196906.1:51417407-51417924 GCF_008632895.1 Mastomys coucha | reverse complement strand
TCCATTTGCCAAAGGATGATAAAGAGCAGAGTATTAAATGAGAAACTGAATCCTTGTGTTTATACTTAGACAACACAATATGGGATATGAGATGGTCACTCTCTGAGCACTAAACTCAGTACTTGCCTGGGTGATATCGATGTAGCTCAGCTTCTGAGTATCTAGAAGCCTATTGAGCTGACCTTCTGACTCTCTTTGCTACCCTGAAAGAAAGCATGACCTCCCCACTCCTGTGTCCCTTCCCGTTGAATCCAGTCAGGAATGCATTACTTACCACAAGTGTTCATTGACATCTTTACTACATCACTCTCCGTGTCACTCACTGCATCATAACTACTGTCTGGAATAAAAATCAGTACAGAAAATAGCTTACACACAAAGTATTCTCAGTAGACAATGCCACACTGCTTCAGGAAAGGACCACCTTGGCTGTCCTTTGACTCACATCATTCAATGAGAGGTAAAATATATGTTTATTTTAAATCCTGTGGTTAAAGATGGCTAGGTCATGAACACT
>NW_022196906.1:51416913-51417330 GCF_008632895.1 Mastomys coucha | reverse complement strand
GTAATTATAGAAAATCTCTTGGATCAGAAAAATACTGAAAGAAGAGTTATAGTTAAAGAACAGATTTCTATCACTTCTTCAGACCATCTTCAAACCAGGAAAACAGCCATTATTTCTAAAAATCAGTCAAACCTCTTTTCTCCACCCCAGGTCTGCTAATCTCATTGACTATTTTTAATTGATTTTATATCATCAATACAGTTATTACTGTGTATGTACATAAAGTGTATGTTAGAGTACATGTCATGGCACATGTGTGGAGGTAACAGGACAACTTGGAGGAGATGACTCTCTCCTTTCACCTCTATGTAGGTTCCAGGAATCACACTGAGGTCATCAGGTCCCAGTTATAAAAGGCAAGCACATCTACCAATGGAGCTATCTCACCAGACCAAACAGACAATTTCAATCTTGATA
>NW_022196906.1:51416019-51416903 GCF_008632895.1 Mastomys coucha | reverse complement strand
TCTAGAAAAGCTAGTGCACTGTGAAGCACAGGATGTAATGATGCTGAAGTATTCACTCTTTGCTGTACAGTAATAGCTTATTGGTAGAGACATTTAAGAGTTTTCCTTTACAGCAGCACCAATTGTATTCACTGTATAAAGCATCTGTCCAGGTTCAGACCAGTAAACTGATATTAAAGTGAGGGAGAGTGGTGACGTGGCCCCTGCTGAAGACTGAAGTTTGCTACCACAGTTCCACATGAGAACTCACACAAGAGTGAGGAACTGTGTACGCACTGGATGCTCCTCTGAGTGGTTATCTACTTCTATCCCAGGGTGTGTAGCTCACACAATCTCACAACTTCTAGCTGACAACTACACTGCCTTTACATATCACTAAAGGATGTTACCATTTTTAAATGGTTTCAGGGCAGGCATGAGGATTGATTTTGTTCTCACAGGCTGTGGGCTTCCCAAGGTGGTGGGCCTCCACACTTCATATCAGTATTGGTTCTTTATGCTTTTCACATCACGACAATGATGATAATCAGGGTTCCTGTAGCAATTCCTACCTGAGCTGTGTGGCCTCAGACTCTACCTTATCATGGACTTCTATAGGCTTCAGAGATACACAAGTATACATAGACTACAGAACTTCTTATATGGCAGTTAATGAGCTCAGAGGCTAATATTAAACACAGAATCTTAACTATATGTGGAACTTCCACCTTTTACCTAAGAACATCACGAGCCTGGGTCCATTCATCATTGTGTCTCCTTGATTCTAACCAGAGGATATGCATAACTAAAGAAGACATGTTGGGGTATTGTTCACACCTTAGTGAACACGAGGCATGTGGTGTAAATGCTGAGGAAGGTTAGTTATTGGCAAATTGTGTTGTCAC
>NW_022196906.1:51414742-51414996 GCF_008632895.1 Mastomys coucha | reverse complement strand
TAAATATTATAGGTTCTAGTCTGAATGTAAAATGCCCCTCATAGCCTTGTGTGTTTAACCATGTACTACGGAGCCAGTAGTGCCATTTGGGAAGGGCTTAGAATCCTTAAAGATGGAGCTTCCTTGGATGAAGTGAATCACTGTGGAGGACCTTCAGGCTTTGAAGCAGGCCCAACTTCTGTTAACTCTCTGCCTTCTGATTATGGATTGTGAATACAATGTGACCAGCTAGTCCCCTGAACCTATAGCTGCCC
>NW_022196906.1:51414532-51414658 GCF_008632895.1 Mastomys coucha | reverse complement strand
GAAGCCACAATAAACCCTTCCTCCATTAAATTGTTTCTTGTCTATTTATTTCAGTACAGCAATGAAAAAAACTGAAAACACAGCGATGCATCATCAGATTCTGGTCATCACTAATGTCTATTTGGA
>NW_022196906.1:51414305-51414522 GCF_008632895.1 Mastomys coucha | reverse complement strand
TCCAAGCAGAAGGAATAACCTGATTACTGCTGGGCAGTTTGTAGTGGTTTGAATATGTTTGGCCCAGGGAGTGGTGGTCTTTGAAGGTGTAGCCTTGTTGGAGTAGGTATGTCACTGTAGGCGTGGGCTTTAAGACCCTCTTCCTAGCTGCCTGGGAGCTAGTGTTTTCCTATGTGCCTTGGGAAGAAGATGTAGAACTCTCAGTTCCTGCTGCACA
>NW_022196906.1:51406651-51407840 GCF_008632895.1 Mastomys coucha | reverse complement strand
GAGTTTCTTTCATATATATTGTGGATTTCTGGAAGAAAATCAGTGAAGGGCTGCATTTGACCAGCAATGGACTACCAAGACCATCTCTTTGAAGGTTGTTCTCCTTACCCAATTCATCCATATCATCCATATCTGGAAGAAAGTCAGGGAATAGTTGGATGTGACCAGGAATACCATTATCTACTGCCACCAAGGTCATCACTCTAGAGGCTGCCCTTCTTACCTCCTAATTCATCTTTGCTATTTTCTTCAAATAGATCAATATCTGGAAGAAAGTCAATGAAGACAGCGAGTGACTCATTCCCTTGTGACTATAGTAGGTGAAGCCACCCTGCCTCACATGAGAACAAGCTCAATTTCCTTTGGGTCATATCATTCACTGAGAACCACAATAGACATTCTACTAATGAGATAGATTAACACCTCACATATTAAAACAACTGCAAAACATCTTAATTCTTTTGACAGAAGAGATACAATCTTTCTTACAGCTCCTATCACTAGTAAACTAGGAACTTGAGAGATGGCTCTATAGTTAAGAACACTGCTCTTCCAGAGGACTAGGGTTTAATTCCCAACACTTGCATGGTGTTAAAAGTTTGGTCTTTTGCTATGTATTATACTGCTAGAGACTGCCCTCCATTGCCTGGTTGCCCCCAAGGACAAAAGAATCTGAACATAGATCCAAGTGACACTCCAAGTTATTCCTGATTGGTGAATAAAGATGCCTGCACCCTGTAGCTACATCATATAGCCTATAGCTAAAGCCTGTAGCCATCTGGGCAGAATTGAGATAGGCAGGGCTTGGGGTTCCCTGGGATTGGGGTCAGAGAAGAACCACAAGGAGAGGGATAAGAAGGTAGAGAGAGAGTCATGGGGTGGGTAAATCATGAAAACATAGCCATGGAGGTAGTTAATTGAAGTTAAGAGCAGCCCAGATGGAATATGGCAAGTTATAACTTGGGGTTATAGATGGGGAAATAGATTCTAATAGCATAGAGAGTGGATATCTGCCCATCTCTAGTGCTGATTAAGGCTTATTATAAATATAAAGGTTGTGTTTCTTCTATCCAGGAACTGAATGGCCAAAGGCAGAGTAGAAACCCTGGATTGAGATTAACTATTTCTACAATAGCGTGGTGGTTCACAACCATGTGTTATTCCAATTCTGGAGGATTTCATGCCCTCT
>NW_022196906.1:51404643-51405507 GCF_008632895.1 Mastomys coucha | reverse complement strand
AAAAAAAAAAAGTGGCCATTTTGTTTTGAAGAAGTGCTATTAGGAATCAGGTTAGTTCAAATGTGTAGCATTTTCAGCATTGTGTTAGCCCTCACTGTGGCCTCTCAGCTTAAACTTCTAATGATCAGGCCAGAACACTGGGAGAGGACCTCATTATGATTCTGACTCCAAGTTAGTGTAACTCACTTGTCACATGATGGCTGAGCAAAAAAGATACTTCCCCCCTTCAATCAACAAACACTGTGTAATCCCTCATTCTAAACTGACAAGCCAAGAATTCTGCCGATTTAATGGACTAGATTTTTTCATATTACTTCCCTGGTAGCAATAGCCCTCAGCATTGTCTATGTAACCTTGACTAAATATATCAAAGAAAAGGCAGTGGCTTTAGTAGCTCAAAGCATGCTTACTCCTTGCTCAGAGTCAGTTTCTGCTCTACAAAATCTTCTGTCCATACTGCATAGATGAGCAAGACACATAGTCTCATTCCCTTAACCAAAGCCCTCCTTCCCTGCTGCCTCTTTCTATAGACACACACACCTTAAGGAAAGGGATATCTTAGAAATGATGACTCTCTAAAGCTGACAGCATGGATCCATTGACTTCATGGGCTCCCCATGGTCTTACTTACTATCCAACATGGAGACTGACCAGTACTGAGTGCGAGTACTTTTGAGGGACAGAGTCTAGATCCACTTGAAACACTTATGGTCAAAAGAATCTCTGAGACCAGATTAATAACTTCAGGGCTGACTGGAGTTCTTAGTGGGCAGGACCTCTGAACTGTGAGGATTTTGGACTCACAGTAATGGGTTCTATTGTGCTGAAGTGTTTCATCAGCTCTCTCTAGAGCCAGTCATGTTG
>NW_022196906.1:51402478-51402948 GCF_008632895.1 Mastomys coucha | reverse complement strand
TGTGTAATGTAAACAAGTATTTTCTCACCGTAGCCTAATCAAGCACGATCAGGCAAACCTATGTCCTACAAAAGGGATTCCTAAAAGCTACATTAAAACTTGGCGGAGAAGCAAGTTGACAATCTGATCTTGTGAGAGGAATTTCTTCAAAGGAGTGGTTCTTCCTCCTAATTATCTACTCTAACTTTGTGCTTTAAAGAACTCATCACCTCAATGTTCCTTAACAGGTGTCAGAAACTTTTACTACATCAATATTTAGGGATACACATTCTAAAGTGTGCTAACCTTAGAAGTCCCTGGAGGAAAGTCAAGAGAATAAATGCAGAAAAAAAGAAACTTTTCATATACCATGTGCCTGTCAGTTGTTCTCCATGTTTTAATCTAAACAGGTAAGAGTTTGCCAGAAGAAGAGCAAAGAAGAGTTTCCTGACACTCTCTGTGGAACCTGACACAATTTACAGTCTTCTCTC
>NW_022196906.1:51400678-51401279 GCF_008632895.1 Mastomys coucha | reverse complement strand
AATGATACTGAAGTATTTGCTTCTTGCTGTACAGTAATAGCTTATTGGGTAGAGACATGTAGAGTTTTCCTTTACAGCGGCACCAATTGTATTCACTGTATAAAGCATCTGTCCAGGTTCAGACCAGCAAACTGATATTAAAGTGAAGGAGAGTGGTGACTTGGGCCCTGCTGAAGACAGAAATTTGCTAACACAGTTCCTGGTCACTTCCATGTCTTCCTCACCGTAATAGAATGATCCCCTTGAGTTGGAAACCAGAGTAAACACTACCTGCATTAAAATGCTTCATGTCAGGTTACTACATCAAAAGATAAAAGCTACTGAAATAGGATGGTGGCACGATAAGGTCTTATCATCTTCTGCCCACTGAGGAGTCTCCTGAACTGGCTTTCTCTTTCTTTGCCTCCCCAGCAGAAGAAGCAACACAATTACTCCTAGACTCTGTCATCGAATCTGACCAGAAATGCCACTGCTTGTATGAATGCTTACTTACTTCTCTCATTGGTCAAATTTTCTTCCATGGTGTCATCCGTGCCATCGATATCTGGAAGACAGTCAGTGGAGAGAGTGACTCACACATTGGTGCCTATAGTAGGTGAAG
>NW_022196906.1:51398680-51400668 GCF_008632895.1 Mastomys coucha | reverse complement strand
CCTCACACAAGAACGCTTGTCATCTAGTGAGAACTACAGTAGACATGGATTGCAGTTCTACAGATGAGTTTGGGGAACAAACATGTCCTGTTAAAAATACTGCAAAACATCCTCATTCTTTTTCCAGAGGTGATGCAGTATAAACCTACAACTAGCATGAATAACTCATACTAAAGATTGAATTCCCACTGTACCATTGGTGGCGCAGGCCTTTTCTGCCGTATAGAGGACTCTTACGTCCGATCCAGGAGGAGAATTAATTCTTTCACAACCAAGTCTTCTCAGGACTGCAGAAACTGTAATGCATTCACATCAACAACAAAAAAACTAGGTCAGCTGAACTGCATTAAAAGAAAGGAAACCTAATAATAGCTATGTTTAAACACTGCACTTATCGAATTCAGAATTCTTGAAGATGACAGGCACCAATGATCATTTACTGTAGGTAGGACTGGTCAGTCCATGGATAAGCTCTCAATACATGTGCACAGGGTAGTGTCGACAGAAGGGTAGTGTGGCAGGGCAATCAGCACACAAATCTCTATTAGGAGTCATGTGAACACAGGGAAATGTGGGCTATTCCTCAGTTCTGCATTCTTAACACTATGACACTGCAATTTCCTAAGCACTCACAGTAAGGTTAATGAGTCTAAAAATGTAAATGAATAAAGATTGATACTAAATAATATACACTTAAATAATCATCCTAGGTCTACACAAGTGCTGTATGGTATTTGGTGGATACTAGAAGAATCAGATAGAAAGCCAGGGCCAGATCAAGAGATCATAGTTGCATGGCCTCAAAACACTGGACAATGGTTGTTTCTTTTCATTGTTTAGCTAACCATTGATTTTTAACTCATGCACAACAAGTAATAATACCTTCATTGATGGAGGCTTTCTGTACCTAATAGTTTTATTCTGAGAGCACTATATTAGTTACCTTTATGTCCGTGTGACCGAATTCCCAGACCAATAAAATAATAAAATAGGGATGGACACTGTATTTTTAAATCACTGACAACAAAAGAAACTAATCCTTCCTAAAGAAGCAATGTAATGGGACTTTGGTGAGTGGCAGTCCTCCCCCGACCCCAGCATGCTACCAGCTGTCTATCAGTGACTAGACTCAGGTTCCAAGTCATTTTAGCTATCATGAGAGGGGTGGAAAAAATAAAGTCCCTTCCCTTCAGTTGGCAAACCTTGCTTAAGATCTCCACATCACCAAACACAGAAGATTTAATGAATTGTGCCTGTGCCCACACATTCTTGGTGACAACTGTCCTCAACACTGTCTGTGACACCTAAACAAAACAAACAAGGAGCAGAAACTTCACTAAGCCTAAGTCTGCTCCTTCTCTGGTTGGAGACCAGAGAACTCCAGTGGACTGGCTGGTTGTGTGTGTCCACTTGACACAAGTTAGAGTCATCAGAGAGGAAGCAGCCTCTGTTAGGAAAATGCCTCCATGAGATCCAGCTGTAAGGCGTTTTCTCAATTAATGATCAATGGGGTAGGAGGAGGCTAGACATGGTGGGTGCAGAGGGCCCAGACATTGTGGGGGCTGCCACCCCTGCCCTGGTCACCCTAGGTTCTATAAGAAAGCAGGCTGAGCAAGCCACTAAGCAGCCTCTGCATCAGCTCTTGCCTCCCTGTTCCATCTCTGCCTGAGTTCCTGTCCTGACTTCCTCCAATGGTGGACTATGATTTGGAAGAGTAAGCCAAATAAACCCTTTCCTCCCCAACTTGCTTTTTTGTCACGTTGTTTTATGGCAGCAATAGACAACCTAACTATGACATCTAGTCACTGCTTCCTCAACAAAGTCCACTTAGCATTCTCTTATCCACATGCCATCCAATGGCAGGGTACACACAGTCTGCCTCCCTGAACTAAAACCCTCCTTGGCTAATGCCTATACACACAGACATACCCTGAGCCACAGCTATTTTAGAAATGATCTTATCTAGTGCTGACTGGATAATCCGCTGA
>NW_022196906.1:51398312-51398670 GCF_008632895.1 Mastomys coucha | reverse complement strand
TCTCTGTGTTCTCACTCATCAATCAATATGGGAACTGACCAGAAGTGAGGGCAAGTACTTTTGAGGGACAGAGTCTCATTCATCTGGAAAAGTTAAAAGAATGACTGAGACCAGTGTTGACTGGAGTTCTTAGTGGATAGCATCCCTACACCAATGAGTAGGTTTTGGAGTCATGGGAATACTTTCTAATTATGTTCAAGTGTTTCACCAATTCCTTTGGGATTCAGCCATGTTGAAGGAAAACCAAATTATGATACACATTCACTGTGTTTTCTGATGTTGAGGATCCTATTTTCAGAATGATACAGCTAGGAACAGGTGGGGTTTGTTCCCCTTTATTTACTGCTATTGATGATAT
>NW_022196906.1:51383856-51384960 GCF_008632895.1 Mastomys coucha | reverse complement strand
TTTGTTTATTTTGCTTTGTTTTGTTTTGTTTTAATGTCTCTCTGAGTGCCTGTATGTATGTGCACCACTTCCATACCTGATGACATCAAATGTTAGCATAGCGTATTTGATGCCCTGAAACTAAAGTAACAAATGTCTGTGAGCATCTGATATAGGCTCTATAAACTGAGCCTGGGTCTTCTAGGAGAACAGCAAACATTTCTGACTGATGTTCAAGCTCTCTAGCTCTCAGGGCATTCCCTTTTATATACAATGATAGCTTATTTGAAAAGTTGAAGAAATGCCAGGCAGTGGTGGCACATACCTTTAATCCCAGCACTTGGGAGGCAGATGGATTTCTGAGTTCGAGACCAGTCTGGTCTACAAAGTGAGTTCCAGAACAGCCAAGGCTACACAGAGAAACCCTGTCTTGAAAACAAACAAACAAAAAAAAAGTTGAAGAAACTAATAGTATTGCATTTTAAAAGTAGCTGCTAAAACATCTTGTGTGTCTTTTCCACTGTGGTGGGATGATCCCCTTGAACTATAAGCCAGGACCTTACCAAGCTTTCAGTCAGGTATTTTGGCAACAATAGGAAAGCAACCAATATACAATGGTTCAGTCTCTGCCCATTTTGGGAGACTTGTAATTGCTGTTCTCTCTTCCTCGACTACCCAAGCAAAGAAATAACCCAACTGCCCCCAGACCTTCTCATTGGATCTGACTAGGAATGCCAATATCTACCACTACCATGGTCATCACTTTGAAGGCTATTCTCTATACCTAAGTAATTTTTAGCCTCTTCCATATTGAATCTGGAAGACAGCCATTGGAGAGAGTCTATAGTAGGTGCCTATAGTAGGAGAAGCCACACTGCCTCACACAAGAACCAGCTCAGCTTTCCTTGGGTTCATGTCATGCAATCAGAACCAAACTAAGTATTTAAATTTTTACATTGTACAGCTAAACTTGTACAGGTAGGCCAGAAAAATACTGCATGATACCTCATTCCTTTCACAGAGATGTAGTCTAACCACAGGTAATGAGAAACTGACTACAGAATTCCCATGGTGTCAGTGGTGCTGCATATGATTTTGTTTTATTCTCTATCACACGTCCTTGTC
>NW_022196906.1:51382040-51382676 GCF_008632895.1 Mastomys coucha | reverse complement strand
TATTACTTCTTTGAACAAAGAGCATTTAAAACTTGTTTTTTGACAGGAAAGTAAGAGATTGGACTTTTAAAGAGAACATGAACTTTTGAATGGTTGGCATTATTTGAAGACTGGGACTTTTAACACTGTACACCATTTTATATCAACATGAGATCTTGGAGAAAGACAGGTAATGCTATGATTTAACAGTGGCATGCTTGTGTGCATGCTTATATAGCAAGACTGAACAGTGCTATTTAATCCTCATCCTCTACTCCCATACCTAGGAAGACAGAATCAAACTGGGGAGTTGTTTCCATCAGATTGGCCTGTGAAAATAACTGTGTCATATTCTTGATTGTTAATTGATATAAGAGGACCCAGACCAGAATGGATGGTGTTAATCCCTAGGCAGATGGGGCGGTCTTGTGTAACAATAGAGACTGAGCAAACCAGAGAGACCAAATCAGTAAGCAGCATTCCTTCATGATCTCTGCTTATATTCCTAGCTTGTTGTCTTGAGGCCCTGCCTTCATTTTCCTTGATGGTGGACTGTAACTCAAAGATGAAATGAATCTTTTCCTCCCAAAGTTACTTTTGGTCAATATGTTTATCATACTAACGGAAAGCAAATTATAACATGTGTCTTTGACAAGA
>NW_022196906.1:51371537-51372135 GCF_008632895.1 Mastomys coucha | reverse complement strand
AGAGATCTTTGCTTCCTTTGGACAAAGATCTATGGATTTAGTCTACACGGCTGAACTGAGTGGATGTAGTTCATTGATAAGCATAATCGGACTACTGCTGGACCCTCCCTTCTAATGGCAAAGTTGGAGAAAGGAGGAATGGGGGACAAAAGTTTTGGCCTCTCTCAGTAATGAGAGTAATGTCTAAGGAAATGCGCACCAACCTATGTTTGACGGGGTGGACACTAAAAGGAATCATAAGGTAACATAGGACCTCTATCATGTCTTTGGGACATTCTGAAGCCCAGGATGATTGGCACTTTATAAGGAAGCTCTCAAATCTATGTCAATGCTCACAATCTGAAATATGCAGAATTTTCATTTGTCATTAAGCAAATGGGAATTTAAACTCAGTAGTCCACACCGTGTACTATGGAAATAGATTTGATAGCAGGTACACAACGTTATTACATTCACCCACTCATCCTTTAAAAAACAATAAGATTGCTGAACAGTAGAAGATAATGTCAATAGTACACTCTCTACATAAACTACACATGTAGTTCTGTTGATCTTCATTCCATTTGTCTTCATGGTGTGGTGTGGCTGCAGAGATACA
>NW_022196906.1:51371254-51371527 GCF_008632895.1 Mastomys coucha | reverse complement strand
TGGGTTAGAATGAGGGTCTGAGCCCCATTGACTGCTAGGGTTCTTTAATCCAGCTCTCTATCCAAGTTGTCACTAAGATGATACATCACATAAATATTGGAATGCTATTTCAAGTTCTTAAACATCACCGTTCTGGGGTGTGCATTTCATACAATGTCAACACTTCTTAGCGTCACAAGATGATGAACATTATGTATTAAAACATTTAATATTTTGAGACCTGGAAAATTTACTGTCTTACATTATTAGTGTATCACAAATCTGAGGGAATCT
>NW_022196906.1:51370100-51371244 GCF_008632895.1 Mastomys coucha | reverse complement strand
ATTGACAAAATCATAGGAAAGCCCAGAGCTCAACTTTTGCAAGAGCTCAAAATGGTGAGGGGAACTAACCCACATAACATACAGAAACAGTTTTTCTGTTAACATCTTTTTAAATCTACAGGTCTATATTTAGTAACTGCAATTATCTTTCTAAACAATTCTGATCATTCACCATATTATATGTGTCCGTTTTATACCAACTGTTGAATATAAAACAATATTAAATTTCTATGGTTTTAGTCATCAGTCTTTACAATTGACCCTAGCCCTCTACATTTGAGTATTAAAACTGACTGCACACTGAAAATGCAATTACTACATTTGACAATCCTTAGCTCTGGAGGGAAATAGGTTGGAAACTTACCTCTAATTGTTACCTCTGGTAATTCAGATAGCCCACAAAATAAATGTTTTCATTTTAATGAAATATAGAAAGTGCATGTTCCTATGAACTGTCACATAAATGGAAAACATATGCTTATAATTTTCTGAATGAAATACCTTTCAGAAAAAAGAAGAGAACGTGCATTTTTTTAAAAAAAGATACACAAGTGTTACTATATAAAATGCCTCAAAACATCTCCAACACTTTTTGGTCACTCCAATCTTCTGAGATTAGTAATTTAAATACACATAACCTAAATCTAATCAAAATATACTTTAAGAAAGTTATTGTACTTACACCACAGATCACCTAGTAAGGAAAAGACTAACAATATATGCTAAAATAGCAGTTCACACACACATGCATACACGCACAGGTATAGACACTAGCTATTATGGGTTATTAACTTGAGTATGTCCCAAAATGCTGGGCATTCCTGTAAGAGATTTTCTTGATTTGATTGTTTGAATCAGAAAGATCCACCCTATTTCTGGGCTGCACCTTCTAGATGCAGCCCAGGTAAAAGGATGTAGAACTAGGAAAGTTTGCTTTGTGCTTGTTTGCCCTCACTCTCACTGACAAGACCATCTGCCCTGTGGCTGTGGCATTCCTTCGTTGGTGTTAGAACCAACTTCTTTGGGACTCCAGTGTAGACTGAAGATTAGGAATCCTCCAGGGCTCCAGTGCCAGACTGAAGCCGCTGAGACAGACAGCCTTTCGAGCCAACCACTACTGGATTCTCAGTCTTTCAAGCATGAG
>NW_022196906.1:51365449-51366883 GCF_008632895.1 Mastomys coucha | reverse complement strand
GTAAAGGAGAAAATACAAAAAGAAATAGGACGTGTTAAGGAAATCATGTCCATCTCCTTAAAGGGGAGCCATTGAAGACTAGGAAGGTCAGCTCAGCCCTGGGCCATGCTGAAACAGTGAGAATGAAGAAAAGAATGTTCCTTCATGATGCACCTGACTCACCAGACGAAATGAAGAGAGAAGATGCAGGTGTAGCTCATAGCAAAATGACTGTCCCGCAGACCCTGCTGCACAACTGTCCGTCAGACATTTGCAGGGTGCTGGTGGTATGAGTCAGTGGTAGAATGGTTACTTGCTAAGAGCAAGGCCCCAGTAAAACCCCACACAAGTGTTTCTTTTGACTCTAGTCTCTGTTATATTGACATAAAACTAGGCAGCATACATGGTGTCAACATATGGACATCTTTCACTGAGGCAGAAGGCTGAGTGTGCCAACTTCAAGACCCTGAGCCGGTACCACTCCTCCGGACATTGAGGGCACATTGAATACATTAGGCCTCTCCCATACGTGACAGGGCAGAGATTGTCCCTTGCTGGTATCGATACTGTCTCTTCTTTCTTCATCTAAAATGATTCTGTAGCATCACCATTGGTGGACCTAGAGGACATCATGATCCTATGTGTCATTATCATTACACCTCGTGCCTCGTTTCTTTCCACCAAGAATTGCATTTGCAAGCAAGAGAAACAAGTTCATGATCTTGGAATTGTCTAGTCCTACCACATACCATATTATCTGAGACAAATTACCTGGTAAGTTGGTGAAATGGTTGATGGAAGCTGTAACTAGAACATCACTAGAAAGATGAGGCTCCCCAAGACCAAGTGCTGACCAACAACATGAAGTAGCTGTTTTGAACCGGTGACCAACAGATGGCGATGTTTCCCATATACTACAAACACAACACTGAAGATTTTGGAAGCTAAAATGCCTGATAACCCACTAAGGAAACTTAATTCAGGTTAGCATTGAATTTTAGCAGTCTGGGGGCAGTGTCAGGCAGATCTCTGTGAGCTGGGTTAGCCTTGACACTACAGAGCGAGACCAGCCAGAGCTAAATGATAGTGAGAGCCTCTCTAAAATCAAAACAAAATCTTAATTTTTTTCTCTCCAGTACCCTTAGATTCCCCTGGTTTAGAGACCTTTGCCCTGGTCTCATTCTAAATTCTTACCTGAAGAACGGGGCTTAGGTTCAGTTTTTGTGTGGAAAGTGAGCCTTGTGAGCAGGACAAAGGAAATGGAGGTAGATAACAAGGATGTGACCATCATGGGCAACTGAAGCCCAATCTTATGGAGAATCCTGCACAAGATGTGTGAGAAGCTTTAGAATTGTCCTTCTGAGAGGCTGACAAGGCAGGCAAGTTGTTTGTCCATTAATTCCATTTCATAGGACATTAGCTATCTTTACATTTTGAATCACTAAAGGTGTGGCT
>NW_022196906.1:51338691-51341046 GCF_008632895.1 Mastomys coucha | reverse complement strand
CCTCCCTCTGCTCACTAACCCAGCACTCCCACTTCCCTATCCTGGCATTCCCCTACACTGGGGGATTGAGCCTTCACAGGACTAAGGGCCTCTCTTCCCATTGATGTCTAACAAGGCCATCCTCTGCTATAGATTCAGTTGAAGCCATGGGTCCCTTCATGTATAATCTTTGGTAGGTGGTTTAGTCCCTGGGAGCACTGGGGGGTCTGATTGGTTCATATTGTTGTTCCTCCTATGGCTGCAAACCCCTTCAGCTCCTTGGGTTCTTTCTCTAGTTCCTCCATTGGGGACCCTGTGCTCAGTCCAATGGTTGGCTGCAAGCATCCACTTTTGTATTTGTCAAGCACTGGCAGAGCCTCTCAGGAGACAGCTATAACAGGCTTCTGTCAGCAAGCACTTGTTAGCATCCACAATAGTGTCTGGGTTTGGTAATTGTATATGGGAAGGATCCCCCGGTGGGGCAGTCTCTGGATGGCCTTTCCTTCAGTCTCTGCTCCACACTTTGTTCTGCAACTCCTTCCATGGGTATTATGTTACGCCTTCTACGAAGGATCGAAATATCCACACATTGGTCTTCCTTCTTCTTGAGTTTCTTGTGGTTTGTGGATTGTATCTTGGGTATTCCGAGCTTCTGGACTAATATCCACTTATCAGTGAGTACATACCATGTGTGTTCTTTTGTGACTGGATTATCTCACTCAGGAGGATATTCTCCAGATCCATCCATTTCCCTAAGATTTTCATAAATTCATTGTTTTTAATAGCTGAGCAGTACTCCATTGTGTAAATGTACCACATTTTCTGTATCCATTCCTCTGTTGAGGGACATCTGGGTTGTTTCCAGTTTCTGGCTATTATAAATAAGGCTGCTATGAACATAGTAGAGCATGTGTCCTTATTACATGTAGGAGCACCTTCTGGGTATATGCCCAGGAGTGGTATTGCTGGGTCCTCCGGTAGTACTATGTCCAATTTTCTGAGGAACCGCCAAACTGATTTCCAGAGTGGTTAAACCAGCTTGCAATCCCACAGCAATGGAGGAGTGTTCCTCTTTCTACACATCCTTGCCAGCATCTGCTATCACCTGAGTTTTTGATCTTAGCCATTCTGACTGGTGTGAGATGGAATCTCAGGGTTGTTTTGATTTGCATTTACCTGATGACTAAGGATGTTGAACGTTTCTTTAGGTGCTTCTCAGCTATTCGGTATTCCTCAGTTGAGAATTCTTTGTTTAGCTCTGTACCTCATTTTTTAATAGAGCTATTTGGTTCTCTGGAGTCCAGCTTCTTGAGTTCTTTGTACATATTAGATATTAGCCCTCTATCAGATGTAGGACTGGTAAAGATCTTTTCCCAATCTGTTAGTTGCTGTCTTGTCCTATTGACAGTGTCCTTTGCCTTACAGAAGCTTTGCAATTTTATGAGGTTCCACATGTCAATTCTTGATCTTAGAGCATAAGCTATTGTTGTCCTGTTCAGGGAAATTTCCCCTGTGCCCATGTGCTCTAGGGTCTTCCCCACTTTCTTTTCTATTAGTTTCAGTGTATCTGGTTTTATGTGAAGTCCATTTGGACTTGACCTTTGTACAATTTCTTATAGGCCCCGTGAGATCACCCCACACCCCTCATCATCTCACTCTACCCATACCCCTATCCTCACCTCCTTGCCCTGCCTATAAAAACAAATTGCTGCCACATTAAAGTGAGCTCCTGTTTTGAAAAGACTCCTGGCCTGGGTGTGTTTGTTTGGGGTTGACGGAGAGGACGGGGTTCTCTCCTCTAGCCTGGACCTGCCGGCAGAGAGCCGACAGGGCAGCAAAGATAAAATATAGATTTTAGTAAGTATTAATTCAGGGATATCTGAGGTGAGAGTGTGTTAGCCAAGTGGAGGTTCAGGAGTGGCCCAACCATTGACCTAGCTTAGGGCATATTAAAAAATAAGCCAGAGGGTGTATGTGTGTGTGTGTGTGTGTTTCATTCATGAATCCAGAGCTCTTGGGCAGGTGCAGAGGAGGTACATGCACCTGCCAGGAGTATAAAGCGGACTTTAACAATATACTGCTACAGTTATATTATATTCCGTATGCTTTCCCTAATAATGCTTCTACCAAATAACAGATTTTTGTCTCATCTGTTGCTATTACTGTGAGCCTCCTTGTTTAAATTTTTAAATTCACTGAGGAATTGTTCTATCACTGAATTTAAAGTCTGAGCTACTGCTCCCTGAGGAAATAGTAGGAAAAGTCATTTCCTGAGACCATCCTTCTGACAGGGTAAGGATCTTGGGCATGAATATAATTATTATATTTGCTGAATATAACGTTTTAAGTAACCTTCAACATGTAAAATCAACTGTG
>NW_022196906.1:51333356-51336467 GCF_008632895.1 Mastomys coucha | reverse complement strand
GGTCCGAGTCTGCAGAGGACACACTCCATCAGACACAGCACAGTCTGCATCTGTGACACCATCTTTCTATAATATCATGCAAAACCTCAAAGCTTATACCTGTTTGCCAAACCCACTTCTTCCTCTAGAGACTAAGTGTTTAAATATGAGCACATTCATGCAGAACATTTCACACTCAAACCACAACAATCCTGCTGTGTGAATCCTTCCTCATTCCTGTCAAGGTGAAGTTGATCTTTTTATTTATTTTCCTGTTGTTGTTGTTTTATTTGGCCTTTTCTTTTAATATGAGTTTAAGAATCGTGTGTCAATTCCACAGAACAAAATTCCTGGGACTTAGGAAGAAATTACACTGAATATGTATGTCAAACTGGAAAAAAAAAATCACACCTGAGCATATTGTACCTATTGAGTTTCTAAGTTATCTGCTTTCATTTTCTTAGAACATAACTTGGGGAATGTCTTTATAACACAGTAAATAAGACACAGGATCTCAAATTGTTGCAATTTTTCTATATAGAGAACTTTCACATCATCCATTATATTTTGTGAAATGTTTGTTTTTAAAAAAACTTGCAAATAGTTTATTTTAATTTACTTTGTAGCTTTGTTTATTGGGACATAGAAAACAAATAGACTTGGTATTGTATGTATCAATATTGCCAAATTTATTTCATTTAAACAGCATTATTATAGCATAGTATAATACATTCCTTTGTTTGCCTACAAAATGTCATTTGCAAATACCTACAGTTGCCTGTCTGTCTGTCTGTCTGTCTGTCTTTCTTCCTTCCTTCCTCCCTTCCTTCTCCTTTCCAGTATTTACACTAGTAATGTGCTGATCTTTGTTGTCTTTTTTTAAAAATGTTTTTAAACATATGTTCAGTTACTTTTATGTGGATGTATGTGCATGCATGTTTACGCACACCATACGCACATGCACGCATGCATGCATACACATTGTCCTGCCACATAGCACAGGTGGTGGTTAGAGAACAATTTACAGGTTCTCTCCTTTCGCCATGTAGAATTTGGGGGTAGAATGCTCGACCTTAGGCTTGGCAGCAAGTGACTTTACCTATGAGTCATCTCGCTGGTCCACTTTGTCTTCTTAAACTTCTTAGTGTGGATAAAAGTGAAAGCAAATATCTATTCACTTGTTGGGGAGTATCTAATACTTTACTGTGAGGTATAACCAGTGGGTTCACAGATACCTTTTCTTCTCATATTTAGAAAGCATTGAAAAAGAATTTCCAGACACAACACATACCTTTAATCATAACACTTGGGAAGCTAAGGTAGGAATATTGGAACTTTAAGGCCAGGCTCTGAACATAGTAAAGCTACCTTGTCTCAAAACAAAAAATAAACAAACAAAAGCTGGAAATCACAGGAATTAAATAGCTACCAAAATACACTTCAAAATGAAATTGATATAAATGCATTTCAGATAAGCAAAACTGGAGGAAATCACTATGCAGGTTCTGCACCATAGGAAATACTGAAGGGAGCTGTTGGGGCAGAAGAGAACATTATAGATAGAAGCACAGTGATGCAGTTAAAAAATGAAAAGCAATAAAAGGGGCACAGAAAGAGACATCCCAAGGGAATATTGATTGCACAAATAATAATAGCAATGTCTCATGGGCTTCAATGCTGTTTATAGGAAGAATAAAAATACAAGGCAGCAGTAGCAGCATGACATGTGGTGGTGACAAACATAAGAGCATGTAGGATTCTGACATTGTTCAGGAAGAGCCAAAGGTCCTCATTTAAACTAGAGAAATTTTCACAAATTCCAAATGAATGTTACCATCTCCCGGAGAGGTGGAGATGACTGGAGCTGCTTAGTCAATACAGTGCTTGCCTTGAGAGAATGAGGCCCTGGATATGTATCTATAAACCAAGCATGATGGCATACACCCCAATCCCAGAGTTGGGGAGATGAAGAGAGGTAACTTGGGCATTGATGGCACACGCCTGTAATCCCAGCACTTGAGAAGCAGAGGCAGGTGGATCTCTGAGTTCGAGGCCAGCCTGGTCTACACAGTGAGTTCCAGGACAGCCAGGGCCACACAGAGAAACCCTGTCTTGAAAGAAACCAAAAGAAAAAATAAAAAAAGGAGAAGGTGGGAGCACTGGAGAATGACATCTGAGGTTGTGTCCTGTGACCCTATATATGGGCACATACGTGCACACACACACACACACACACTCACACATACACGTACACACAATTCCAGTACTTCAGAAGCTGAGGCAGGCGTATTAGGAGTTTGAGGCAAGCCTGGGGTATATATGCAGACCTGTTCCCACACCACCTCCACAAAAAGCAAAAATTTGAGTACTATATTTAAAGCTGTGATATAACTTTGAATGAGCCAATATAAAAAAACTCAATAAGACTTAAAATGGACTTTAAAAATGATTACAACAAATGACCCCATGGGCTCTTACATTTGAATGCTTGGTCCCCAGTTGTTGGAATGGTTTGGGGAAGGTTAGGAGGTGTGGCATTGGTGGAGGAGGGGTGCCACTGAGGGAGGGCTTGAAAGTTTTAAAAGCTCATGTCATTCCCAAAGTATCTCTTTCTGCTTCCTGTTTGTGGATTAAGATGTGGAGTTCTTCTCTGTCACTTCAGTGCCACAACTGCCCGCCTCCTGCCATGCTCTCCAATATGGCGGTGATCCACCCCCATACTTCTGGAACTGTATACAGCAAATAAGCCCTCCTTTCTGTGAATCAGATTGGTCATGATATTTTTTCATAGCCATAAAAAAGTAACTAAAGTCAAGTGGTGGTGGAGCATGACTTTAATCTCAGCACGCCAGAGGCAGAAGCAGGTGGATCACTGGGAGTTCAAGGCCAACCTGTGCTATATGTCTAGTTCTAGGACAAACAGAGCTTAATAATAAAGATACCCTGTTACAAAAAAGAAAAGAAAAGAAAAATAACTATGACAGTATCCATTAATAAGTACAACTTCTACATCTTTGTGTATTAGTTTTTAAAGACACAAAAATACTTTATAATAAACCTCATGAGAAGAACATAACATAATAAATCTGGAAGCCATTGATAGCAAAGCTGGGATATATAGGACAAAAGAAA
>NW_022196906.1:51331746-51332786 GCF_008632895.1 Mastomys coucha | reverse complement strand
TAAGGAAAACAGTTCAATACCATCAGCCACTAGGGAAATACAAGTTAAATTTTTGATATACAGAGAAGTTCTGGAGGGCTGGCTCCGCAGTTGAGAATACTGGCTGCTTTTCCAGAGGACCTGGGTTGAGTCTCTAGCACCCACATGGTGGCTCACAGCCATCTATAACTCAAGTTCCAGAGGATCCAATGCTGCCTTCCGACTTCTATGGGCACTAGATACATACATGCATATAGGCAAAACATTATATATATATTATATGCATTACATATATGTATATATATATAATTAAAAATAAAGTTTTTAAAGTACAAACAAGTATAATGCACAATGAGATAAGATCTCACCCCAGTTAGAAGAGCTATTATTAATTAATAATTAATTAACAGATAAATACTGGTGAAGATGTAGACAATAAGGAACCTTATACAGCAGTGATAGGAATGTAAATTAGCCCAACCACTATGAAAAGCATTATGAATGTTTCCCCAAGAAAAAAAAAAAAAACTAAAAATAGAACTACCATATTGTCCAGCTGTATCACTGCTAGGCACACATACAAAGAAAATGAAGCCAACATACAAAAAAATTTACCCGTGTGTCCATGTTTACTAAGATGCTATATGCAAATTAGCCTAGTGCCTGTGAGCAGGTGAATGGATAAATAAAATGGGGGGGGGGGGCATAGCATATTATTCACCCATAAAGAAGAACAAAATACCATTTTTAACAAAATGGATGAACTAGTTGATATTGTGTTAAGTGAAATAAGCCAGACATAGATAAACAAATTTCATGTATTCTCTCTTACATGTGGGATCTATAAAAAGGAAAAAAAATGAAGGAGCTGATCTAAAAGTAGAAAAGCAATTGCTAGACCTGAGAAAGGTGTGGAGATGGTGGTTGCTATGTGAGCTTTCCTCGGGAGACATGACCAGACATCTATACATCCCAGCCAGGGCACTAATGACAGGCCTAAGAAACAACTCCTTCTGAGTCCAGCTTGGTGACACAATTCATTTTGTTTTTTTTTTTTTTTT
>NW_022196906.1:51329663-51331082 GCF_008632895.1 Mastomys coucha | reverse complement strand
ATTTCTGTATCCACTCCTCTGCTGAGGGACATCTGGGTTGTTTCCAGGTTCTGGCTATTATAAATAAGCCTTCTGAACTTCTTGAGTCTTAGGAGTCACCTTGCTTCTTGGAAGGTAGGTTACAGTTTGGAGAAGGGGGTTACACAGTAGTTTTGAGAAGAGAACAGTGGCTGGACATGATTAATTCACAGTGTGTGAGCACAAGAAAATATCATAATAGTCTCATTAATTTGTGCAATGAGAAATAAAGGAAGGCTTGAACAGCAGGATTCTGAGGGCCAGCCTCCTTGGTATAATTTACTTCCAGTATTTGCACTTCCAGTTCTGATGCCACTCTCCTATTAAGTGGAGAGCAGGTGAGAGTGTGTTTAGTCAGGACAGGTGAGATAGCTCTCACTTGATAGTAAACTCTGAGTAAAAACCAGAAGTCATATTTTTGAAGCAATCTAACTCATTCTATGCAATTCTAAAATAGATGACATACTCCCAGAGTTCAGGTGGATCCAGACTCAAAAGACCAAGACCTGGCTCTGATCCAGATCTAGCTCAAGATCAGCCTGGACAATTTAGCAAGACTGTCTCAAAATCAAAAACAAAACAAGAAAGGACTGGAGGTACAAGTCACTGACAGAATGCTCTCCTGGCAAGCCTCTGAGGCTCTCAGTTCAATCCCCAGGGCTGTGAAACAAAACACAAACAAACAACAAGCAGACAAAAATAACCAGATAGACTTAGTTGAAGTAGTATTTGTGGTTTTGCCTTGAGAAGTGTAAGGTAAATTGTATTGGTAAATTGCTCACCATGCAATAAAGAACCCCCCCACATGTGTGGAGAGCAGTAGAGCTGGAGAGGCATTCGCCTTGACAAGATGGCGTCTACATCCACTGTCAACTCCTGGTAAACAACTGCGCATGTGCATAGAGTGAAAAGACGCCAAGTCACGGCCCATCCCGGGGCGTCACGTGGGGTAATGAGCAAACAGCCAATCATGGGCGGACACACCGCACTGTGGGTGGACACACTGCGCTGTGGTTTATATAAGCAGTGCCGATTATTGGCTCGGCCCTTTTTCCTCTTCACGATGCAATAAATGCTTGCTGCAGAAGGATCCTAGTGTCCGCGTGTCTTCTTGCTGGCGAGACGACTGCGCGGGCTACACACATGCACAGTCAAGCGGCCAGCCAAATTCAGCTCAATGGGTTTTTAAAAAAAAGAAGACATGAAAGGAGAAGGAGGACTACTTTGGGGAAAGAGCACAGAAAGTAGGAAGGACATAAGCTATTGGGGGATGAAAACATCAAAATACATAATACCCATGTATGAAATTCTCAAAGAATATATGAGGATTGTTTTCAAAAGAAGTGTGGACATTTACTGAGAATCTGGGGAGTGTTTCTAGGCCTCTCAGGTCAGTCTGGT